>NC_135538.1:9978216-10291787 GCF_045843805.1 Urocitellus parryii | reverse complement strand
CGCCGGCAGCGTGCCCCGACCGGGCCGAGAGGGAGAACTTTCTCCCTCCTCCGGCCGCTGCGTCGCCCTCGGCTTCCGAGGTAAGGGCAGGCTGGAGAGGGGAGCCCGGTGACAGCGGGGCTTCCCGGCCAGAGCGTTCGGTGCGGGCGTGGAGTTTGAACGTTTGCTGGCAGGAATGAGGCCAGTGTGCAGCGGCGTGGAGGGAAGCAGTCGATGGCTCCCGAGCACGGCCGGGGAAATCCATTATCGGGCTCTCGGGCCGCCTGCAAGGAGTCACCTTCAGCCGGGAGGGAGGCTGTGTTAAAGGAGCACATTCCGGATCGATTGAACTTATTTTTGATCATGGATTAGGCATACGTTTTATTCAGTATAGCTAGTGAGTTTAGACCTGTGAAAATGGATCTTTTTGGATCGTATTTATTTGGATTTTCTTTATTTTGCTGTCACCCAAGCCCTACAACGCTACTAGGAAGCGCCCTGTACTCTTGCTGTTTCTTGCTAGTAGGCTGAGCCTAAAGACTGACTTGATCTCCTTTGCAAGGTTTGGAATTTGAATTGTGGAGGTAAACTGGCTGTAATAGTCTCCAGACAGCTGCCTCTGAGTTGACATCTAATCTGCCATCTGATTGGCTCCCCTCTCACCATTGGGCATTTAGCACTGCTGATGTAAATAGAAGTGCTGAGCAGTACAGTCACAAAAATTCTTGCCACAAATAATAACTCTATTACAAGCAGATGGAAGGTGGAATATTATTTAGAGCTTAAATTGTTATGAATCATAGTTATTAATAAGAGGATTAAATACAGAAAAACATTATGCTGGGGTTCAGTATTGAACATTTACAAAACTCAGATCTTTGACAATATGGACATTTTCATGTATCATGGACTTTATTCGTAGGCTGAAGATTGGACCACTAAAAAGTAATTAAACCACAAATTGTACCAATTTTTGGATTTGCCAAGCATTTATAAAAGACTGCTCTTTACAAATTAAACAGTGAAAGAATTTTTGAGTGTATCAGCATTCATAATATAACAAAAATTTTAATATTCCAAAACACAGCATCTTTTGGTGGTATTTAATATGACAAGACTAAAGCTATACATTTTTAGTGATTTGTGTTTTAATAATTGTGACGCTTGTGGATAAGGAGTTTTACTTTGAATTGGCATATTTAAAAAGAACGAAATGAGAAAACCATAATTTTTGCAGTGGACAATTAGTTAAAATAGAAACTATGGATATCCCTGTGAAATGATAGGAATCATTTTGTATTTGTTTTTGATTTGGACAATTTAGGAATCTTTTTCTTTGATTATTTTGTTAGGTGACAAAATAGGTTAGCATTATTTAAACTGCTTACACAGTGAATTATTTAAACTGCATTATAGACAAGTTGTATTGGGTGTTTCTTCCAAATAATTTTTCTTTCATAGACATCTTAATGCTATGAAATCTTTAAAAATTCTAATCTGTTAAAAGGGAATAACAGTGATGGTTTATATGATTTTAGTTAGCTCATTTGTTTTAGGAAGGTGTATTTAAATAATAATCGTATATTAGAGGAAAGAATTGTTAGAGCCAGGAAAGGCCTAAATTTAACAAATCATCATGTGAATCTTGGTTTAACATCTTTGGTTAATGGAGTTTTCCTTTTAATGGTAGTGTTTCCTATTCTTGATGAAAATATTGTGATTTCAGTTTTTATTTTTGATTCATACAAGTACAAATATTAAAGAGAAATATAAATAAACCCATGTAATTAATTTTAAAAAGATTTGCTTTGTCAGCTTGTTTTTAAAGGGGTTGTCTAAAATTCTCATCTTTGTAAACTGAAAACAAATGAAGTTAGAGGCATATTTAGGTCCATGTTACTTTAAAGTATTATTTTTTAGTGATAGTGATACCAATCGTTTTTAATATTTTGATTTCTTTAAATGAGAGTGAGTCCATTTTGTCCTCAGTGTGATCCTTGGGAATAGCTTTTTATCTTTGAGGGTGAAAACGACAGAACATACGACCTCGATTCACAGATTCTTTTTGGCACCTAACTAAAAACATGTGGAATGTCTTTTTCATATTCCCCCCTTTTCTTTTTGGAAGGCTAGTGTTATTTAGTATTTGTTATATGATAATTATTAGAAACAGTCATTTGTCGAAAGTATTAAATTACCACCTGACTATAGGTCATAAAATGCTATTAAATCATTTTGTTAAATAATGAAAAAAAATTTTGAGCTTGAATATATTTAGTTTCATTTTTGATTTTAAGAAATAGTTTATACTGGGTAGCAAATGTTTTTGTAATTGGGAATAAAGCACATTGGAGGGAGTCTTTAGTGTGAAATAAGTCATTTTATGATTGAGTTTGTTACTGGATTTTTTTGAGATAAATATTCAGATAGAGCAGTCTTAAAAGGAACACTGAGGTCAGCTCAGACATAGAGATTTTATGATGTCCACGTTTGTGTTGAATTCCATTCATGCTATTTTATTTTCATTTTTATAGAATTTAGTACAATGTAATAAAAAAGAGTCTTACCATTAAAAGAGAAGTGATTAGCTGGCTTTACAAAGCAGGAATCAGCAAACTTATTACTGATTACCTTAAGATGTGCATAAGATACATTGTATCTTAAGATTACCTGCTTACTCCCCAATGAAATTTTAGGTTATTTGATATTTTAAGTCTTATAAAGATTTTTGTGGCCTAAATTTGCCGCAGAAGGTTTATATAGGTGAAATTGTTGATTCATACAAAAGGCCTATCATTTTAAAAAGAAAATGTAGCAAAATGTTTACACTTTTCTGTTTTTCTGTTATATGGGATAAAATTATTTATGGCTTAAAATTGTTTTTATTGGGAATCCTGATTTTTGTGCTACTTGATCTTTTCGTTTTTTTTTTTTTTTTTTTGGTTGTTGTTGTTATTGTTGTTTTCTTAGTGGTAACCACCATTAGACAGCTATCACTTAAATTTATGTTTATATTAATACTAAATCATTGAGTACCTTCTAGGGAACAACACCTTCTTACCTTTGGTCTGTAGTGGGAAACAGGAATCCTTTTTTACTTTGGTTTATTTGTCTGCTTTTAAGAAAGAGTTTTTGACCAGGTTTTTTATATATTTGTTCCATTTTTCTCAACATTGTATTGCCTCAGAAGTGTGTTATGGATATGAAAATAATGCAGACCATACTTGGACACTTTGATTAATGTACTTAACCTCTAAATCTTGTTCCTTTACTATACTTTTAATGAAGAGAAAATCATCCTTACTCCAGTATAAAAATACTATGAATTCTGGTTTGAGAACCAATTTAAAAAATAATAAGACAATGTCCAATAAGACTTTAATATAAGCTCATTTTATAGTTTCCCTAGAAGGACTTCTTTTAAAGAAAGCAGGTGTAATAGAATGGGGTGGAAATTTTGGCTCTGTTTTTTTATTAATGGCTTTTATTCCTGTATAATTTGGAGTTGGGTATATTTAAAAGGACAACTTCGGATGTGATAGGAACTGACCTCACTGCAAACGGTGAGGATCGGCTGGTTTACTTAACCCGTTCCTCTCCTATGAGGCGGGTGGTTTGATTTACATTTGGTTGAGGCTCAAGACATTTTTCTCCTCATTTTGTGGGCTGATGGGTGATGCAGATCTGGATTTGGACTAGAGCTGTTTTAGGTTATGCCGGTCCTGGATCAGGAGGCGTTTCTCACTGTACACTAGCTGATGATCCCCAGGTCCTGGATCTGTGTGCTTTGAGCCATGTTTTGTGCAAAGGGACTGAGATTTCACTCGTGTCACTTTCATTTTGTCTTGTGTGTAGATGTTCATTTAAGGTTGATATTTTTGTTTGATAGAACTGTTATGTGTTTCTGAAAAACCACAGATTTATGGAGGCTGAAATTAATATTGGTAAAACAACCTTATTAATTTTTTTTGCAATATTTAGATTTTCAAAATGGATGTTATAAAAATTTTGTGACATTTTACAATGCTGTGGCCAAATCCCACCTCTTAGGCTTTTTTGGCTTTGGCTAGTTTTCAGTTGTGTCCTTTCTTAGAGGTGTCTTTCCTCCAACAGGAGGCTTTTGCGAGTCTCTGTGCACCTGGAAAGCTGAGCTGTGCACACTTGCTGTGTGTGCTGCTCCAGGCTGAGGAATCCCAAATCCCAGTTCCCTGCAGCGTGGGGGAGGAGCACCAAGCAGAAGTTTGTAGCCACCACGAGTGTGTTTACATTTCACAAACCTAGAATGCAGTACTGTATTGTTTTTTTCTAGTTTGGAGGTTATTTGCACAAGAGTAAATTGTCCTTTTTGGTTTAATGGGGGTTATTCAGTAAATTAATTCTGATTTTGGTATACTTCAGTGACTTTTTCTTTTAGAAATTTGACGTAAAGGAAGTAATTTAGGTATCATTTGTTATCATTATCTGCATGTCCATAAGCATATATTATTTTACCCTATGGTAACATCTACATATGTTGTATTATTGGTTTACAACCTATAGTTTTAATGATTCACATTAACTGAATAAGTGAATTTATCAAAATACCATACATGAGTCCACAGTATGTTTTCAACCAACATATTTTACTTTCAAAGTTTTTAACCTATAGTAATAGCAAAAAATATTTCCTTAGATTTACTTATTTGAATTGGGTCCAGCAGGCAGTTTTCAAACTCACTTACGTATGGATCAATGCCAAGAATATTAGAAGGCTACTATTTGACAGATGAATTAATGATGAAATTAAATTGTTTCTTGAATGATGTTCATTGCTGAGAAAGAGACTAAAGCCTTAAAGTCTAAAGCCTATCTGGTTTACCAGTAGACCCTCTTATTTCCATTATTAAAATCAGGTAGATGGCAGCAGAATCTGGAGTGGACTATTGTAGCAAGACAGTCCTTTGGAACTAGCTGAGACCCGGCCTATCTGGATCTTCTTACCCTACAGGGTGCACTTCTTAGTATCTCATCTGGCCTTCAGGAAAGATGAGTCTCAAAACCTAGATAAGACTTATTAGGTGACAACTCTACAGGGGAGGTCCTACTTACTGAAGAGGAGAAAGTCTTTCATGGACAATGCTGTGCCGCCTTTTTTTTTTTTGGTAATGGGGTGCTTAAAAATTTATACATGCAGGTGTATATTTTCTTATAGTGGTAAAACACACATAATGTAAAATTTACCATTTTACCCGTTTAGAGGCATACAGGCCATTGGCATTAAATATGTTCACATTGCTGTACAGCCATCACCACCATCTAGTTCAACACATTTTCATCTTCCTAAAGTGTTTTTCTCTTCGAATTCTTCATGTCAGACTTTGAAATCGCTTGCTATTGCTGTGTACTCTAAGTGATCTTGTTTCTGTGATAGTCAGCTTTGCCTTTTCTTAGTCTATTAATGAAGTCTTCCTCTGCAGCCCCTGGAAATGCCGGTAATCTTTTTCTTTTCTTTTTTTTTTTTATCAGTCCATCACTTCTTCCCCCTTCTAACTTTATAATAATCTTCGAAGATTCTTTTTGGAGCTGTATCATTTAGGTTAATTGTTTTATTGCAGATGTGTCATTGAAAGTTTAATACAGCATTTTGGAATTTTTCTGAAGTTTGAAGGTTTGGGGTGTTTTTGGTTTGTTTCTTTTTGAGTGAAACCTGGGACTTGTTTGGATGATAGGGTATAGAAATGAGCTCTTACCATGAACTCTTCCCTTTTCATAGTTCTCTTATCATTTGAATTTTTAGCCTCTCTCTTTTTAAATTTTTTTTTTTGTAGTTGTGAATGGACAGCATACCTTTATTTTATTTTATTTTTATGTAGTGCTAAGGATCCAACCCAGTGCCTCACACATGCTAGGCAAGCACTCTGCCACTGAGCTGTAGCCCCAGCCCTTAGCCTCTCTTAAACATTTAGTTTTGTTTTTCTCCTAGTATCGAAGACCATTGATGGTGGTCATTTTTCCCGTTCTTGCTGTGTTGTGGGTATTTGGGCTTCTCATTCACCCGCCCAGGGCAGACAGCCAGGCCAGGTGATGCTGTGTCCTCTTTGGTAGGGTTTTGTGCTCCACCTCATGTCATTAGCTTTTATCTCCATACATAGAAATTCTCTGTACATAGAAAAATTCCTAAACTAAGACAGTTGGCCTTTTAATTACATTTTAAAGGCTGCTGCAAAGGGATACTTCTTTCTTATGAACAGCCTTTTGTGCACGTGTGTGTGTGTGTGAGAGAGTGTGTATAAAATATTAGAATTGTTTTTTAATTGCTGTGGATGCTGAAAGGTAGCCACCTCTGTGTGTGTGTGTGTGTGTGTGTGTGTGAGAGAGAGAGTGTGTATAAAATATTAGAATTGTTTTTTAATTGCTGTGGATGCTGAAAGGTAACCACCTCTTCACATTTCAATTACTTACTTTTAGCGCCGGATTTCATGGAGGACACAGAGGAAATGGACTGCTCCTTAAGAAGCAGCAATTATTTCTTTAAGGCATAGACATTTTAGTATTTGTGTGTGCTGTCAGGTGTCTGTTCCATAAATGTCCACTCCCAGCAATCAGATGGGCACTCCAGCCTGAGTGAGATGTAGGCAGTGGCTAGGGTCTGGGTTGCTGCTGGCGCTTGTGTTTGCTCCCTGGATTACGGATTTTGGCATCATTGAGTTAGAACTAGCTCATTTTAACAGAGTGTCTGTAGCAGCATTGTGGGTCAGCAGCCTAGTGGCCCAGTTTTTCGGGTGAGGGAGTGGATTTGGGCAACACAAGTCATTGTGCTTGATAGGATGTGGCTTTTCCATTTCTCCCAGTCAGGTATTGGCTTTGTGCCAGAGCAAAATGTAGATCCACTACAGAGAATAATAACTAAAAAAGGGAAAATATAATCACTTTCAAATTTATATAGAATGGTCCTTTTTCTTTTTCTCAGTTTTCTACATTACACAGACTCTTGGAAAAAAGTTAAACAGTCTGCTCAGATTTAGGAAGACACTTAGATTGCTGGGGTATTTTTGGTAACTGTTTAGATAATGTATGCTGGCTGAGGAGTAAATTCAGCTACTGCTTCTGGGTCCTGAAATAAACCTTTCAGAAAACGAGGCAGTGATGATGAGTGGAGGCAGTTCCGGAATTCTTAGTATCATCTCCTGTTTCTTTTTATGATGAGCATCTTAGAAGTTCAACTATTTGCCATACTTCATAGCTTGATTTTTAAAAAATTATTGGTAATTCCAAAATTGATCAAGAATTTGGCATCTAATTTTTGAAATATTAAGAACTAGCCATACATCAAGCTATAAGCCCAGTGTGAGATCCTTTAAATTTTGTTTCCAGTGAATATTTTTTAATAATAATTTCATTTTACCCAGTGAATTATGATGACCTTGGAAACAAATGTCAAACGTTGCTACTGCTGAGCAGGTATCTTTCTGAAGAAGCAGACTATTTCCTAAGAGAATATCAGTGTATTTATGATTATGAGGATTTATGAGAGAAAAGACTGTCTTATGAGGGGTTCAATGCAGTGGAAAGATCATGGCTTGGAAGTAAGTGGTCAGACATGGGCTCATTTGGGGACTTGGGTGCCTATTCACTCTTCTATCCAGCAGGGGCCCAGTTTCCTTGTCTGGAATGTTGCTACAGGCTGGGTTGTGGAAACCTCTGCTGAAGTCTTGGAGGTAAAACCTTTGGTGTGTCCTCTTTGCCCACCTGCCTTCCCAAGAGGGCTGGGGCTGGGTTTCTTGTTCTGTGCCTTGTGCTGCCACACTTCAGGGTACGGTTGAGGACAAGCCCTTGCCTCTGACAGTTAGGGATGCCCAAACCCTCCCTGCTCCAAATCCTGTGCCACTGTGAATTGTTTGCAGAGAGTGCCTGATCAGTTCAACGCCACTGCACAGCCTCTTAAGCTGCACCAGGTTCCAGGCACGGCCAGTGAATACAAACCGAGGCCTGCGTTAAGACTCACTTTTTGCGCATTCTCACTTTTTGCGCATTCTATTGTAATTTTCCCCAAGAAATGTGGTTTGGTACTGATCGGAACTCTTGGATTTGGTTACCGGTAGAGCTGCAGTGGGCTGATGTCATTATACCCAAATTTCTACTCTGGTCACGGTTCCAGGATTAGTGTTAATTATTAAGTTCTTTCTTCTGGTTACAAAAGTCACTAGCAAATGACCTGCAAAAATGATTGGCTTTTCAGGAGTACTAGTTTTTGCCAAGGAACAAAATTTCAAAAATTTAAAACTAGAATCTTAAATTTAAAATTTGAAGCTTCTGGGTGCTGGAATTTGGCTATTTCTTTTCTTTTTCTTTTTTAAATTTTTTAGTTGTAGATGGACACAATACCTTTATTTTTTTAATTTTTATTTTTTTTAAAGAGAGAGTGAGAGAGGAGAGAGAGAATTTTTAATATTTATTTATTTATTTTTTTTTAGTATTTGGCGGACACAACATCTTTGTTGGTATGTGGTGCTGAGGATCGAACCCGGGCCGCACGCATGCCAGGCGAGCGCGCTACCGCTTGAGCCACATCTCCAGCCCCAATACCTTTATTTTTTAATTTTTAAGTTTTTTTTGTAGTTGTAGATGGACAGCATGCCTTTATTTAATTTATTTTTATGTGGTGCTGATGATCAAACCCAGTGCCTCACACTTGCTAGCAAGCGCTTTACCACTGAGCCACAACCCCAGCCCGACTTTGGCTTCTTATTGGTTAAATAACTTGCTTCCGTGTCTGCTTCAACTTCACTGACTATATTCATATTTGGTCCCTAGCAGAGTTGTAATTTATTACACCTGGAGGTTAGGACTGCTGTTATATAGTTGAAAAGGGGAATGCCAAGTCTGAGAATGCCAGGAGTTGCCTCAAACAAGTAAAGACAGTTCCGTTTGTTTTATTATGAGATTTATAAAACAAAATTTAATTCTATTATGAACAAATACTTACTGAGCACCTCTTGGGCTTCAGATACAGAGTGTAAATACAGCCTATGATCCATAATTCTCCCTGATGAATTATCATCAACTCTTGGTGTTTTACCAAGTAGAAATTAATGTAAATGACTACATTTTTCTTTTGCAACTCTTACTCAGAAAGACTATGTCCCTCAAAATGCATCATCTAAAACATGCTTGAAGAGTAGTTGATTATGTATCCAAAATGAATATTTTATGAAGACTGTGTTACCCATTTTCAATAGCCATTGCGAGGAAGTCTGCCCAGGCTGTACTGGACAGACAGACTGTGCTTGCAGATTGTTCTTAGGTGCTGTGATGTTGATGAGAAAGTGATCCTAATTTGGATTTTATTTTGGGTGCCATCCATATGATGTTTTATGAAAGAAATGACTTCACATTATCATTAGCACAAAGAATTTAATATTTGGGTCATTTCTTAACCTTATTGAACAGTTTTATTTATTTTTTGACAGAGAGGGATATATCACAATTTATTCATATTTAAAACAGAGAAGCCCAGTTGTAAGTATATATGTTAATAAAATCAAAGTGATGATTTTGTGTCCCAAAGAGGAGGTTTTCTTTCTGTCTATGCCATGGCATGTATGCATTCTTAGTAGGCAAACTAGCACTGCAGAAGAATAATTGACTGCAGTAAGTGAGAAGAAACCATTAGATCTACTGGACAAGGTGCTTCAAGTACATTGACAGGTTTCAGTTATTGAACAGTTTTATATGTGTCAGGGCTTCTTGCCATCATGGCAAGAATATGGGCATCAGACACATGTGGTGCCTGCTGTGTGTTTTGCACTGTATTTGATTGTGGAGTCCTTTGGTGACTAGGGCCTGATGATTAAGGACAAGTAAACATGTCCACTGAGGCAGCGTAAAGAAGTTTTGTTAGGGGGGCACTTCACATAGACTAGGTTGAGGATTGGGGTAGGAACAGAAGGCACCTGCTGATCAGCTAAGACTTGGTTGATGAGCAGAAGTTAACCTGATGGAAGCAGGGGCAAGCTCAAGAGCCAGAACCCAGGTTAGAAGATCTGGAAGTTTGGACAGTTACTAGCTGTGTGACCTCAGGCAAGTTACTTTATTTCTCTGTGCTTTATAGTTCCTCATTTCTATAGGAATGAGAAACTATAGTTAATTCGTAGAGTTGTGTTTTTTATTTTGAGGAGTAGCCTTTATAAGGTACTGACTGACTGCCTGGTGCGCAACCCTGTCCAGCCCCTCTGTTTCTCTTTACCTTGTCAAATGTCTAGTCAAAGTTAGTTATTGAGCATTTCTAAAATGTCTGTTGTAGTTTTTATGTTTCTTAGAAAATAGTCATACTTTTAAGAAAGGAAAAATAACTTCAAAATATTGATATTTGAAGAACTTAGCTTTGCTCTTATCAAACTATCAACAAATACTTTGTGACCTAGGTGTGTAGGGCACTGGTCTGTCCAGATAAATATGTATCCAGAGAATATTTGTAAGCTTTTGAACATTGTGTTCCCTGTTTAGCATAAAGGGATCCTTAGGTTACTAAGTAAATATTGGTGAATAAATTAATCAAGATGGTTTGTGGGAGATTTTTGTATTGCTTCCTATTCCACTTAATTGGAAATATGGATTGAACAGCTCTGGCCTCAAAGTGATTTGAATTTTGAGTTGAGGGAAGTTGTTGGTAGGCAGACAACTTCCAAATTGGACTTTTGCTTCTAATTTTCTCCCTGTATTAAATAGGTTAAAATCATAGTCACACTGGTTAGGAGTTTGCTGGCCTTGAGAACCTTCCCTTCCCTGCCTTAGAGCCAGCATCTTCTAATCATTGGATGGGGCAGGAAGGGCCGGTCTTGCATTGGAGACTCGCTCACAGTTCTGGGTTTCATCCCCTTCACCTGGTGTCCGTCCTGTATGGTGAGACCTTGTCCTTCCTCCTCCACTTGAGATTGTTCAGAACCATGAGCACTTTTAAACACCAGTATTTTATTCAGCAATTGGTTAATGAAAACTGGAGGCAAAAAGCAGTTTTGTGTTTTGTCTTAGTAAGTTCTGTGATGTCCATGGAGCTACGTGATTAGTGAGAAGGAGAGAATGAGGGGTAATGGAGAAGAGGAATTGTATTTAAGACAGTGACGCTTGAATAACTTAAAGGAATATGATTTTTGTAGCCTAAATATCCTTTTGTGGTCTAAGTAGTTTCATGCTTCATTGAAAAGCTAATGCAAAGAAGTTGTAGTCAGCTGGTAAGATATTTGAGCCAACCAATTGTCAGTATGTTGAAGTTTTATTCGTGCATCTAGAAATTTCATATAAATTATTTTTTGAAGAGGGACTTGTGCTAGCATAGCTAAACTGGTGAAGCTGAAATCTGTATTTGTTTTATGTATGTGGTATTTTTTAGGGACTGGGAAAGTATTTCATATGTGAAATAAACTAGGTAGTGTGTACAGCATCACATGATCAAAATATTTCCCCCTTGCTGTTGCCAGAAGCTATCTATTGCTTTTCAACAATCTTACTTGTTGGGCATCATGCCAAGATGTTTAAGACAGCCCCTTACGTGAGCCGCTCCATTCTTAACCTCTCTGACTGAAGTGCCGTGACCTTCACACATGTAGATTAGCCATGTGCTCTGTGAATTGAAACTTGCTGCCTCAGGAAGAAAGGGTTTTTCTTTTTATTCCACTGGGAATTTGACAGCCATTCATCCCTGACCTGGGCAGAGGTAATGCAAGGAAATTGGATTCACATGGAACGTGCACAGACAGCCCAGGCAGTTTGGACAGGCAGGCGGGCTTTCTCCCTGGGCCAGCGCGTGTGGGTGACCGACGTGCCGAGGTGCAGGACCTGCAGTGCAGCAGCCAGCCAGATGGAAGGACAGTGTTGACTTAGAAAAAGAAGTTCTCATTGTAGGCTTTTCTAATAAGTTCTGACTACTCTTTCTCTTCCTTTCCAGCCTGTTTTTGAAATCTCTTGAATTTTTGTTTATTTTTTAAATGATACTTTAGAATTAAATACTTTTAATACTGTGGGCAGATATGTGGCCTTAGATGCATTTAATTTAGGTGGACCTTTCAAAGAAACACAGAGATACGTTTCTGACACTCGTATGACAGCTCTTTTTGGCTTTGTGCTGTAAAATTCTGAAATGAATTGGTGCTTAGAACTCAACTCACATGAGAGTTCTCACTCAGTTTTGTAATGATTAATAACTGTAATTGATGAACAATGAAATTTTGGATAAAACTAGAATTATTAGGTAAAATAGTTTTAAAAGAAGTTTACCTTTGCCTTGTTAATGTACACACTTGGAATTAAAGTACAACTCAGGATAAATAATAGTCATGATACTTGATTAGGTTGATACACAGAGTATTCAGAAGGAAATTTCTCTTTCTGAGAATAATAGGTCTAAAGTAGTACTCCAGCTAGTTTCTTGGCAAAAGGAGGGTGATTAGGGCAGTTGAAAACTTACGAATGCTTTTGTGTGGCTTTCAGGCTGAGCGTTTCTGTGTACACTAGGGCTAATGAAATACTATTAGGCATCAGAGCCTCTGTCCAGGTGCTGGGAATCTTTCCTTGGGGTACGAAAGACGTGATTCCTTCGGACATCTGTGCGGGGCGTGTGCCTAATGGATGCAGTGGGCTAAGGGGGAAGCGAAGTCATCTTCTGACCTGAGGAAGACTTGCTTCTTTTTCCTGTGAGGAACAATAAGATTATTAGGAAAAGTGTCTGATCATGACCGCACAGAATGTGTTGCTTTCAGGGCTCTTCATTCATTGAAGATGTGAAGGTGACAGTCCCTGGAGGACAGGACTGTAGTGCTGCTGGCATGTTTGGGTGCAGCTGGAAAGATGGAGCAGTACATCCCCATCTGCTGAAGGAAGAGTGGATGTGGAGGGTGACAGCCCCCCAGGAGGCAGACAGGAACTCTGGATGGAGAATCCTCAAGGCTGGCCTGTAACCAAGCATAGGGTAGTCCTCCTGGGAGAGCAGAGGGCACCAGTGCAGGAGAGTGGCCAGCGGGGTGCAGACGAGGCAAGAAAAATATCAGTGTGAGTGAGTCAGTAGCCGGGCTTGTATGATTTTTGAAAAGGGTGGTCTGCCTGGGGCCCTGAGATGGGGAAATGAACTTAGCCTCTCATTCTGGTCAGGATGATTGGTAACTGGTAAATGTTTGCTTCTTTTCAAATGAAGAATTGCAGCTTTAGAGACTTGACTAATAGTGTGGTGTTCCGTAGTAGGAACAGCTGCAGTTATTGGATACCTACTGTGTGTACCAGGCACACTGCATCTCCCAACAGTCTTGTAAGTCTGTTTGATAGTCGAGCAAACTGGTAGAATTAAGGAGTTTTTCTCAAATCCAGTTGTGCATCAGGACCACCCTTGGGAGTAGACATTCACAGGCCCCCATTGGGCTGCGGAGTCTGCCTCTTCTCTGGAAGGCCATTGAAGAGCTGGAAGTAATACTTCAATAAGCGTACTTTTTGGTCATTGTTAATACATGTAAAAGTACATTGTTATAACTGCAGGGTTTCATTGTAAGACTCCACAGTCACTATCAGACAAAGATGAGAAAAGCAGCCGTGCTGCAAGGGCACAAGGGTGGCCATTGGGTTTTTCCCATAGTGTTACTGAGCATTAATTTACATTCACCCGTCAGGGGAACTGCATACCACAATCTAGTTCATTGCTTAGAGTTATCAAAGGACACTGTAAAATAATGTATTGATGTTTAAAGAGAAGTGTAGATTCTCTTCCATCTGGACTTATTTCAGTGTGGCTGTTACTGGAGTTTCTCAGGTGGGGAGTGAGGAACTCCATTGAGAGCAGCCCATAGTAGGTACTCAGACACTTTGGATAAAAGAATAGATAGCAGATTGGACAGCGTCACAGGTCACTTGTGTTATGAGGCCAGAGGCTGTGAATCCCAAGAAACAGGATTGCAAGAAAATAGAGAGGCCAGGTGAAAGGCAGGGGCCAGAAGGTTGGAGAGAGGAGAAAAACTATAGGCAACAGAAAGAATTGTAAAGTAAGAAACCAACAGAATAAAATGTAATATTCATTACATGCCCAAAGGTGAACTGTTATGATAGTGAAAATTATCAACTAAACACCAACATCAACATCAGTATCCCCCCCCCCCCCAGGTGCTGGGGACTGAACTTGCACATGCCAGGTAGGTGCTCTGCCATTGACCTACACCCCTAGTGCACAAAATTATTAAAAGAATCAAGCCATTAGTCCACAGCGTACAAACAAAAACAGATGTACGCAGAAAACTCCCCTGCTTCTTTGGCAGAGTTGTTCTATAACATGCGATTATAATTATCTGTTGCCACATGGCCCCTTTGGAGCCAGAGCGGTTGGTGCTGGGCTCAAAGTGTTGGGGTGGGTGCTGAGACTCTTTCTGTCATTCTTTGATTTTGTCTTATGGGCAGGCTCAGTACTGGAAAAAGCTTCCCTGTCTTTCTTTTTAAAAAGTTATCAATGACCAAATCTCACAGTTTGGCTCACAGTGCTGTCTTATACAAGCAATATCAGTTAAATTTCAGTTAACCAATACTGTAGAAGTGTCTGAGCAGGAGGAGAGATCAGAGTACTGGCTCCATTCTGTTGTCTGACTTTTCAACTTGTTTTCCTTGCTTCCTGCTCACTCCTTAACTTGAAGCTGAGATATAGTTCCAAATGACATCCCCCATAATGCTGTTTTAGCTTAGAATTAAATGAAAACTTGTGTCACTTGTGTCTCATTTCCTCTTTTATATTAATATTTCATTTTACTTTATTGTTTAGAATATTATATCATTACTGATTTAATCCCAGAGATAGCAGAACCAACTGGCTACATGGGTGGAAGTGGTAGCCTTTATCATAGGGCAGCAGTACAGCGGAATCAAGAACTGAACATTGTTTAACATGAAGACAAGGACATTTATAGATAGGTGCAAAATAGACATCCTTGTTTGCAGCCTAGAACTCATTGTTCCAAGTGGGTTTTAGTGATGTAGGAAGGAATACTGCCATGTACAAGACAGTGTGATGGGGGCATTGATTACCATGAAAGTTTGCTCCTGGATTGAAAAACTGAAACCTAAAAGCATAGGTCAAGAGGAGCTGGGGTTGGGCTGGGGCTGTGGCTTAGTGGTGGAGTGCCCATCTTGCATGTGTGAGGCACTGGGTTCGATCCTCAGCACCACATAAAAATAAAAAGATACTGTGTCCACCTACAACTAAAAAAATATTAAACAAAAAAAGGAGCTGTGGCTGTGGCTAGTGGTAGAGCACTTGCCTGGCATGTGTGACACACTGGGTTCAATTCTCAGCACCACATATAATAAATGAACAAAATAAAGGCCCATTTAAGAAAAAGGAATCTTTAAAAAAGCATAGGACAAGAGAAAAAATGGGACACTTTCAAAATGTTTATTTAGTAATGGGACTATGTATGAACATGTGATAAGTCAATTCATAAAGGAACTATCATAGTTATTTCTGAAATTTATAAATGCTCGGCATGCACAGCTTACGTCACATAAGTGACATTTTCACTGTAAGTGGTTGAAGTCACAACTTGTGTCCCCATTGCCACCTTTGTCTCCTCAGCCAGAGAGGACAAGGTGGTATAGACAGAGTTCTCATCTGACCCCACGAGCAGAAACCATATGGCATTGTATGAAGAAGCCATATGGGATTTTTGAAGGTGTTCTTGTTTCAGATCTGCCTACCTGCTTATTCCAGGCCTTGCTTTTGGGCATGTTGGGTTTGAGATGTGCTTTGGACAGCTCATTTGGTGTAAAGAAAACAGGGACACAGAGTGGGATGGGCCCTTAGGGCCTGTGTGTACTTCTGTGTTCTTTGAAAGTGGGGGTTGCTGAGATTGCTTTTGGGAGCATGTGCATGGAAAAGACAGCAGAGCAGTAGCATTTAAGGGGTGAGAGGGAGATGGAACCTGGTGGAGGTCCATGGCAGCCTGGGAAGCAGGGGCTTCTGGAGGAAAGATGGGCACAGCCATGCTGAGCACTGAGGAGCGTCCATGAGAGTGGAGGCGGCACTGTGGCCATTGGTGTCCACATCAGTGGAAGAATCAGGCAGGAAGCAGGTTGCATAGGTCCAGGAATGAACAGGAAATGAGGAAGGGGGCTTCAGGATGGTTGAATGAGAAATGGGGTTTCTCGTTTGTTTTTTAACAGCTTTAGTTAGTTGGAAGACAGAGGTAGAGAACTCATGCTTACCGTCGGCTCTCTGTGTGCCCAGGCATCATTTGGGCTTCTCCTGTCATGGCTCCCTAAATGTCCCCTGACCCTTTGCTCTAGTTTATTGGAGCTGCTCAGGCAAGGATGGAAGGCCTGTCTTTCTGTGTGCCTCCAGTGCCTGGGGTCATGTCTGGCATGGGGAGGGACTCTTTGTGCTTGTTATCTGAGTCCTCTTACCTAATCCTTGCAGCAATCCTAGGTGACAGATTTTGCTGTCTGTCCTCATTTGATAGAATCTAAGAAGGCAGGATGGGGTGGGGAACACATGTGCTTTGCCCAGGCCATCAGGCAGTGGCACTGGGAGTCAGACCTGAGCTGTGATTTCAGAGTGCAGGCGGCTCCTTTGCTGTGTTAAAGAGTGTTGCTCATTTCACTTCCCCTGTAGGCTGAGGGGGAAGAGCCACATTTGCACAAATACAATTTATAAACATTTCCAGAAAATAAGTTTTGTAATATTGTGAAGTACCAGTGTGTTTTGGGTGCTCTTTTTCACTTTGGTCACCTTGAAGCAGTGTATCAGCTGGTCTGGTGGAGACATCTCTGAATGCCTAGAGAAACTTCTTACACCAGAGATCACTGTGTTTTGGGAATCAGCTCTGTGGTAGTGATCTTAGGTATGGTGATGGCTAGTTGGGGTAAAGTTACTATTGTACGTTTTCTTCTTACCTTCTCTGAAGTCTTGGATTTTAGGGTGGTCACTCAGGATTGGATACTAAAAATATCCTGTTTTTCTCTCTGTGTGTGTGGATTTGTTGATATAAAAATCTTTGGTAACACAGGAATATATTTTTTACTATGTATTTATAATAAACCCACTGTTTAAATTACAATTCACAAAATGTCCCCTTATAAGTATTACAGGTTGTAGGTCAGATTCCCTCATTGTACCTGAAACCTCAAAGGGAGATCAATTGTTTTGCCATTGTACTGACATATTCAGTATTAAATGATTAAAAATATAAAGCAGTTTACTGAATAGTGAGTAGGTGTCAAGACAACGCTAAGAACTCTACATATATTTTCTCTGCAGCAGGCTCTGTTCTTGCTCTTGCTTTACAGAGAAGCAGGCCAAGGTCCAGCCTGGGAGAGTCCAGGTCAATACCCAGGAAGAGAAACCGGGGCCTTCTGACTCTGCCTTTTAGACCCCGTGCTGTCTTGGTCTCAGGTGGGTGGAATGAGTACAGTTTCACAGGTGGTCTGAATTTATGTCTCGGATGTTGTTGGATTACTAGGATTTCTTTTGTTTGCTTGTTTGCATTTACAGTATCTTGACATTCTGTGAGGATATTGAAAGAAGAAAGATCTCCCTTCCCGCTAGGGGACATCATTTGGTTAGAAAGAGAGACAAAGTGGAATCGCTGCTCAATAGGAAGATTCTCAGCCAGCAGGTGAAACAAGGGTCATTTTCTTCTTTGAAGGGGTCCTGAGAGGCATAGCTCTAAGGCATGTGCTGGGGCCCTGTTTCCCCATGGCCGACATCATTGCGGTACATATCCCTCTGCCCCACTGTTACGAAGCAGATATGGAGTACGGTGCTTCTTTTTGATGAGAATGTGAACCTTTTTGTACTTGGGCTAGTGTGTTCATTACCATCCACTTTCCACAGAGAAAGAAAACTCAGGATCAGAACATTAGTGTAAAGAATCTTTTTCTAGCCGAAAGAGTGTTGAGCATTCAACGTATACTCTAGAACTTCTCCCACTGTGGTGCTTGCTAGCTGTGTGTGACTGTTGAAATTAACATTAAACAAATTAAAAGTTCAGTTCTGAGTTACAGTAGCCATATTATAGGTGTACAGTAGCCTACGTGCAGCACAGATCTAGAACATTCTCATCACTGCAGGAAGTTCTGTGGGACAGCACTCTAGAGCCTTCACTTGAATCTTGTAAAATCTAAGATACTTGAGATCCGTGAGCACTGTGCTCTGTTGTCAATGCAGAATGTGACCTTCTGATTTGGATAGCCGTAAATAGGACAGGATCTTGAATGTATTCATCATTATTTTTGAAACTATCCTTGATGTAATCATCAGTACACATGAATTGTAGTGATCTCAAATAACAAAATAATTGTGAAAACAACACAATAGGGCTTCTTTTACTTGATTCTATTTTATAGCCACGGAAAATTCATGTAAGGCTGCTGAGTGTTTTCTGCTGCATGTCTGAAAGTGGCACTTGGTTTCTGTCTGTATTGCAGTGTGAACTTCACCCAGTGGCCTGCAGTTGGAATACCAGTTATGCATTAGTTGGAATAATACTGTTATATATTTTGCTGTGGAAAAAGTCAAATTGCTTTCTTGACTAAAATGTTCTAACTCTTCATAGCAAATGAGGCGTGAAACACATTGTCAAGGATGGAGACCCAGTTTTAGCAGCACTGTGCCTTTGGCTGCTGGCGCTGCTCTAGCGAGGCTCCACTCTCCCAGCTCCTGCTGGCTTTCAAAGCTCTGCCCTGGAGGACCTGGGTCTGGGTCAGACCCTTCTGAAGTGTTAGATGTTGCATTGCCATGTGGATGATTAGGAGGGAGTGTGGGCTGTGAATTGGAAGTAAACTTGTGCTTGTTAACATTTTACTTCACATTATCATTAGATGAAGCAAAAATACATTTTTAGTCTCTGAAAGCTTGATTATGTTATGTCAGTAATTCTTTATGCCCAGATTCTTTTCTGTTCATTCAGTGTGTATTTCTACTGAGAAAAATGCTCTCCTTTCTTGGATTTAGTAATTTTAGTAATAATACTTGAACCGAAATATATTATGTAGTGTTTAAATCGTGGACTTTGACTTTCAAAATATCAAATGTTAGTTCAAAAATAGCTAGAGAACACTTCATATTTTTGAGTACTCCTTCACTTTTTTAAAAAAAATATTTTTAGCTGTAGATGGACACAATATCTTTATTTTTTATTTATTTTTTTAATGTGGTGCTGAGAATTGGACCCAGTGCTTCACACATGCTAGGCAAGCGCTCTACCACTGAGCCACAACTACAGCCCCATTTTTTTATTTTGAAGCTTCTGTTTAGATTCTTGGGTCAGAATTTCTTAAGATGTAGTAAATAGGTTACAGCTCCCATAGTCCACTAGGACTCTTAATTTCAAACAAAGGCCGCAGAATGGCCAGAAGGGTTGTTCCATGCAGAGAGTGAGGGGAAAGGTTTTGAGTGGAGAAAGATTATGAATTGGCCTTGTTTTTCTATGGTTAGATGTAAGGGTTACTTTTTTTATACTAATAAGTATTTTTGGCATCTTGCAGACATGAATTCATGTGTATGTGTCTGTGTCTGCGTCTGTACGCAATATCACCAGTTCTATTATTGCAGTTTTATTTAACATAAATGCAAGTGTGGAAAACAGAAAAAGCACAAGCTGGTCACACCAAGAGCCAACGGTGCCTCTGCCACTGCAGGTATGGTTTGACTCCTAAGGGGGCATGTTTGGCTGTGAACATGGTTTTCTGTTGTTCCCCTCATTGTTTTTGTTTACTTGCTGCCCTTGAAATAGGTGTTTGTGAGATACATTGTAAATTGATTGTACAGCTTCCAGGCTCTACTGGCTTACTCACTGGATGGACTAGTACGTAGAGATAATTGAGGTTTTTTTTGTATCTGATCTTGTACATTTCTTGAGCCTTTTTAATGAATATTTAAGAGTCAACATCTTTTTTTTTTTTTTTTTGGTCCTGGGGATTGAACTCTGGGGCACTTGACCACTGAGCCTGAGCCACATTTCCCAGTCCTATTTTATATTTTATGTAGACAGGGTCTCACTGAATTGCTTAGGGCCTTGCTGTTGCTGAGGATGGCTTCGAACTCACAAATCTCCTGCCTCAGCCTCTGGAGCCTCTGGGATTACCGGTGTGTGCCACCACGCCTGGCAGGAATCAGCATCTCCAGTCTGGAATGCAGTCCGGGTTTATGAAGTTACGTAACAGAAATGCATGTGTATGCTCCGTGGGTTTTCACACACAGAGGAATGATAGTGTTGGGAAGACTGTAGGGGTGGGACTGGCCTTTCTAAGAGGGCGCCTGGATGGTCTCCTTCCCCGCTTTGGCTTTACTCATAGGTGTGAGCTCTCTGGCTCTATCTCCTTGCACCTTCATCCCTCTGTGTACTTAGCTGTTTTGCGCTTACCTGGACTGAAGCTTCACTTGTGTTTTTATTTATGACTCCCTGCTCCCTTCTCTTTTGTTTAGTTTTGCTTTCAAGGGATGTTCTTTCTTGCTTTCATTCTTTTTCCTTTTCTTCTAGTTCTTCCTGTCGCTTCTTAGCTATTCATCAAATGAATGGATCCATGCCTGGCCTTTGGTGTTTGTCCAGTGTGTCTGTTGTTACCTATTGCCCTTTTCATCATATTTACTAGACACTCAGTCTCATGCCGTCATATGCAGAATAGGGATGGCAACACCTAATTTACATGATTATATTGAGGACTAAATTAGATGATGCATGTAAAATGCACGGCACAGTATAAGACAGCACTGTTAAATGCTAGCAGTGGCAGTGGCAGTGGCAAAAATTGTATTGTGGAATTCCTGGTATGATGGGATGAAAATGTTTCTAAAGAATACCTCTCTCTATTGAACTGGATTGATAAGCAGGGGCAGGCAGATCATAGAGAGCTCTGTGGATCATGAAGGGAAGATTATACTTATTCTATATGAATAGAAACCACTGAAGAATTTTATTATCAGGAGATGTGATTTGGTTGGCAAGACAAAACAAAAAATGAAGGCCTCTGTTATATCTTAATGTCTGTATCTCTTGTTCCCCTTAAAACAATGAAACTTAAAGACTGGGCAGTATTACTAGTTGCAAATATTTATGAGGTGACATATAATTGGAACAAGAGTTTGACAAATGCAACATCTTGCTAAATTCAGAACCTTGCTCATGGACCCTTAACTGCTGACTGCTTACAAAAAGCAACCCTCCTTTATCTTCTAGGCCCAGGTAGATTTTCTGGGGGAGCCCTTGTGTTCCTGGAGTGTGGTCTTTACTGCTTGGTTTTGCATCTTCAGGCCCATCTGGGGTAGATGCTGCTGTCACTGTCCAGCCTTCAGCTGGAATCCCCCACTCTGCCATTTGTGTTTTATGAAACGGATGACAATAGTACCTAGGGTTTGGGGGTAGTTAGCCAGTGTTCTCTAAACTGTGCTTGGTAGTGCTGCCATTGCTGAGGAACATTATCCAACAGCTGGTGTTGATTGCCTCTAGAATGTTCATTGTCCCACTTCCAGTTCCTAGAAACACTTCTTCTGTCCTTTGCTTTGATTTCTTAACTTTCTATACCTGGAGGTTGGGGAAGGAAAAGGAGTCACATACATTTTGCAACTTTGAAGCCTTGTGATGTAATTTTTTTTCTTTTTTTTGCAATTTAGAAATCTCAGTCTTTTTTAAAAAATATTTTTTAGTTGTCAGTGGACCTTTATTTTGTTTATTTTTATGTGGTGCTAAGTACCAGATAGTAAATACTTTAGACTTTGTGGGCTAGATGACATTTGTTTCAACTACTTACCTCCTTTTTTTAAAAAATTTTTTTGGTACTGCGGATTGAACTCAGGGGCACTTGACCACTGAGCCCTATTTCCCCAGCTCTATTTTGTGTTTTATTTAGAGACAGGGTCTCACTGAGTTGCTTAGGGCCTTGCTTTTGCTGAGGTTGTCTTTGAACTCATGATCCACCTGCCTCAGCCTCCTGAGCTGCTTGGATTACAGGCGTGTGCCACCATGCCCAGCTCAACTACTCATCTATCTTTATGTAGCACTGAAGCAGACATGAGTTGGAGGCTGTATGCCAATATCAGTGCTGAAATTTGAATTTTATATAATTCGTATATCATAAAGCTTTTTTTTTTTTTTTTTGCTGCTCCTTTTCCCCCAACCATTTAAAAAGGTTAAAAAAAAAGTTCTTAGTTTGTTGGCCCAACAAAAACAAGTGGATCAGATTTTGCCTGAGGGACCACAGTCAACTGTCAACTGCTTGTCAAGAGATACTTCTTCATTTCAGGTTCCATCCAAATCTTGTACTTCGTCCCCAGTTAGGAGTCTTTGTTTACACAACTCTCTATTCTCAGGGATTATAAGTAGCACTTTGGGAGGATTTTAGATCCCTGGGATGAAGGACCTGGGGTCCAGAAGGGAGGAAAGCAGATTGTCTGATTTTACAGATTCATAAACAAGAAATTTGTACATCTTAAACAGTCTTCTTGATTTTCCATACAGAGAGTGTCTTTCTTCTTAGTTTTTACTGCTTGCCATTTAATTGAGGTTATTCATGTTTTAGGCACTCTGTCAGTTACTTCTTATTATTCCTTGATGTTTTGAGTTTTATTCTTTTTTTTTTAATTACAAAACCATAGTATTTGAATAGTTTCATTATAAAAGATTCAACACAATCTCTTTTACTGCTTCTGCTTTCTGGAACATTAAGTATACTTTTTTTTTCTAGTTGACTTTTCATTTTAAAATACTGCATGTGAACATACACAGTCACACATACACATGTACTGCTATGTGACAGCCTGCTATACATGTTCTTCTCCGGCCCCTGCAGCCTCTCTGAGGCATATCACAGTGCTTCTGCTTTTTTCCTTTGGGTGATTTTGAGTGTGGGGGGAGGAGAGGTTCTCATTGGTCTAAGCAGTCTCCGAACAATGAAAAACCACAAGGTCATTTCTCCTGTGAACCATTGAGTCATTTTGGAATGTCACCTTCTGAGGCAGTTGACAACAGAACTTGCCTGGATAATCAGCGCAGGATCTTCAGGACAGAGCACTGTGTGATGTCTTTTTTTTTGACAGCCTCCGGTGCAGTCCTGGGCCTCCTGCATTGTTGAGTGCTGTCCACAACCAAGTTTCTTACCCAGAATGGGCTACAGAAATGCAGGATCTTGTGGTTAAGCTGTGTGACCGGTGATGCCCTCACCCTGTTGTGTCCCAAAGCAGAGGCAAAGGCAGACATTTCAAAGTAATTGAATTCAGTAATTGAAATTTCAAAAGTAATTGAGAGAAGATGAGTGCATTTCCTATTTAGAAGGCATCAGCTGGTTTTTTTCCCCCTCAAGTTATTTTCATTGTATCTGGTTAGCTTTAAAAATTGGGGAGAGCAGGGAGGAGGGTGTGCGGTGGTATACTGTGGACAGCAGATGGCTTCAGTTCCCCTTCCTTTATATATACAGTACTAAGTAGATGTCCTTGTCACATGGGAGTTCTAACTTTGTAAGTAATCTCTCAGATTCAGTAATCAGAGAAAGGTACCTCTGTTGCCTGCTGGTGTCCATCATGTGGTGCTTTTGCAAGTGTGGCCCGAGTTTAAGTTGACCACCAACCAGAACAGTTAGTGTTATATGGTCCACGTGCCATGCCATGGATTTCCTTGGAATTACACCTTTATTTTTATTTATTTATTTTTAATTTTCGTTCTGTTTCTACTTGCACATTTTAAATTTTCAGTTGAAATTTTAAAGCTATATTAAGTATACTGGCTCTCCTTAAAGACCTCTTTGTAATCTGTATCCTATAGTGCAAATTGAAAATAAGAACATTATCTGATTAGTTTGTTAATAAAGACTTATACATTAATTGTAAATTCTCTGTTTACTGGTTTTAAAATATAAGGGACTATCCTCTCCTTGGTTTTGCTTGATGTAAGAAAAAAAGTTTTTAATTACCAAATATTTTTAGAAGTACTAAATTTCTTGATTAAAAACAGTGTTAAGGGTTTTTTAATTTCATTGAGCTTTGGGGAAAAATGTCTTAAATTCTGTGCATATGAGTTTGCTTTATCTGAGTGACTCTGAATTAGTCAAAATAACATGGCTCAGCAAATCTGAAATACCACTTTTAGAGGCATTTATTCATTGTATCTGTTTTACTCAGTTGATTTGCTATTAATTATTTAAAAGTAAAGCACCAATAACCTCGCTTTATAAAGTATCAGGTGCCTAATTTTTGGCCCCTTTATGTTGCTGCATCTGTGTTTTGGAGCTGGCACCAGAAGACTCTCTGAGCTCTGAGGACTGTGGCACGCTGTCATGCCACAGCTGGCCTGCTGGTTACAAAGCGGGCCGCATATGATGTCCACATGGAATCTCCAGCCTTCGTGCCGTGTGCTCTGTGAAAGTCACAGTCATTCTGTACACAGGATGTTATAATAGAATATTGACATTTTATTGATCCAGAAACCTGTGCATAAATTGTTGTCTTTCTTTTTTAAAAGAAGTTTTACAGTTGTGAAATTTTAGACCCATTTTAATTTCAAGATCTAGATGAAGCGTAATCCCTGGAGTGCTCTTTCACTGCTGCAATATAATCTTTTCATATGATACCTGATTTAGTTGGAAACAAATTAGTAACTGTGCATGCTTAAAGGAAGCAATTTAATAAACAGGATTTTAGAGAAACCTAATCAGAATTGTAAGATGATATAGCAAATCAGTTGCATTATATAGAATTATTTGGTTGATGTGACTCTTAGATGTATGGATAGATCTGTGTGACCTTGTCAAAAGCATTTAAAAATTTTCAGTTCTCACATAAAGAAGGGTGAGAGGAGTCCCTTTTCCCTTGAGTTTGTTGGTTTGTTCAAAAATGTTTTCAAAATATCTTTTTCAACTCTCTCGGGTAGAGGCCAGCTAGATAATGGAGCTGTCAATAGCTGTGACATGGTCTTCCAAATTAAGGTTAGCATACTGGGAAAGCCAGTTTTTTTTGGAGATGGGCACTTTGTTATATGGTCAGGTAGCATGTAAAAAGCAAAGTGGCATAGCCCTAAACTTGGGGATTGACACAGTTATTCAGGAAACCTGTGGGGCACATAGACAAGGAATGGGTTTGCAGGGGATGGTGGCTCTGACCTCCTGCTTACACGTGAAATGTGACACATAGATATGCACTTCTAAATAGCAGTAGTTAGTTTTGAGCCCCTTCTTTTCAGTTTTTAAGAATTTCCTATATTGGTATTGTTGCTTTTATTTCTGTGGCTTTTTGAGTTAGAATTTAGGTTTACCTTTCACAGCATATTTTAATTTTCCTATTAAAATGAAATATATGGTGCTAATTTCTGGTATGGCAAGTACATGGTATTATCTTTCATTTGCTGAGGACCCTCGCAGCCCATCTTGTTTTCTAGAGGAGAAAACCGAGGAGGGCTGGAGATGTTGAGGAAGACACCTCCATTTGGTCATTCTGCTGTAGGAGCTAGAGTTGGATTCTGTCTCTGGTCCCCGTACAGAGTGAGGCTGCTTTCCTTTGTCTCTGTTGCATTATATAGAATTACTTGGTTGGTGTAACTCTTAGATTCGCTCTTGCTGCTTAGCTCACCCTCTGATGTCCATGAGACTAGTGAACAGAAACTGCCACCGAGCTCCTGAAGGCTGCAATTGAGGTTTCCCTGAGGGTCTGTAAGACAAACCGAGAGAGATCCTGTTCTGCCTGGTGGTCTTCAGACAAGCTGGACAGGGCGGAGGGTCCTCGAGCTGCGGTCTGAAGGACAAGCTGGGTGAGTAGGAGTTCCCCCGGAGCTGGGGAAGGTGGAGAAACCCTCAGCAGCTTCTGGCCAGTGGACTACCCGAACGCCAACAGCAGCAGCAGCAGTAGCAGCAGCAGGTCATGCCTGGAGGAGGCTCCAAGCAGCACTTGGCTGGATGTGGGAGCCAGGAGCAGCTGCGAGGAATGCAGATGGCTTTTACTACCTTGTGGATCAGTTTCCTTTTGCTGCATAACAGATTTAATGGCTTAAAAGAACACACTTTGTTGTCTCAGTTTCTGTGGGTCAGGACCCCAGGCACAACTTACCTGTGTCCTCTCTCCAGGGTCTCACAAGGCTGCGGTCGAGGGACCCGCTGGGCTGCATTCTCTAAACAAGGGAAGGCTCCTGCAGACAGTTGGCAGAAGTTTCAGTGACTTGCTTCTTTAGTGCTTCATAGGAGGGAGTCTCTGTCACTTGAGTGTCACTAACCTTTGAAAAGCCCTCTCCGCTAAAGAGCTCACCTGATTAGGTCAGGCCCATCCAGGACACTGTTTTGAGCAACTCAGAGTCAACTGGTTAGGAACTTTGCTTACATTGGCAAAGTTTCTTTATCTTTGCTCTGTTTTCCTAGGTAGGTGCAAGTCAAGAAGAGGAGATCACACAAAACTGTAACAGACATGATGAATCCCAGGGAACCATCTTAGAATTCTGCCAGCCACGTGTTGTATGTTACAGATTAATAGAAACAGCAGTGGTTTGTGTTAGTCTGCTCATGTTGTCATAACAGAGTACCACTGACTGAATAGTTTGAACAAGAGACATTTTATTTCTCAAAGTTCTGGAATTCAGCAGTCAGATCAAGGTGCCAGCAAGGTGGCTTTCACTTGGGGCCTCTTCTCTTGAGTTGGAGGTGGTCGCCATCTTTCTGTTGGACATGGCCGTCTTGTTCGTGTGGGGGGGGGAAGGGAGGGAACACGAGTGTATATTTGTCTATACTTTTTAAAAAAATTTGATACTGGGGAATGAACTCAGGGTGCTCTACCATGGAGTTACATCTACAGCCCTTTTTAGTTTTTGTTTTAAGACAGGGTCTTGCTGAGTTGCTGAGGGCCACTCTGAGTTGCTGAGACTGGCCTCGAACTTAAGACGCTCTTGCCTCAGCCTTTTGGCTGATCTGATTTTTCTTTTCATGGGGACATCAGTCCTGTCTGATTGGGTCCACCCCCATGACCTTATTTAACCTTTATTACCTCTTTATAGAACCTAACTCCAAATACAGTCACATTTGGGAGTTAAGGCTTCAACCTTTGAATTGAGTGTGGAATGGGCACCGTTCAATTCATAGCTGGTAGAACAGTCTGGTCGCATTTTGCTCATGTCAAGGGATATTAGTGGAGTGGCTTGGAGAGGAAATTAATGGCCATTACAGATGCCTTCCTAAAAGAGCCTCAGTCAGACCTGGTGAAAACTTCATTCCATGATATTGTATGGTGGCTCCAGGATTGTTGATACTGTTTGACTTTGTGAGCCCTGTTCTGAACCATCAGTGTGTGCAGTCCAAGAAGTAACCGTAGATATGCGCTCTTGGTGCATCTTTCTCCAAGCTCAGAGCCTTGTGTAGACTTCACTTTATCCGTGCCAGGTGAACTTTGGGAAGCAGCACTTTCTTGAAAGGGAGGAGCATGTGGCCCAGAGTTGGGTCTGCCTGCCAACCCCACCCAGGGGCTGTGAGGCCCGAGTGTGCCTGAATGTTCCCTCACAGTAGAGGTATCCTGCTAGCCTGCAATGTTGGGGCGGGTGTAATCTGCCAATTAGTTCTTTTACCAGGCCATCAAATAAAAGTACCATTGGTTACAAGATAATAGAGTGAATTTGTAAGGTGATCTTTCTTTTTAAAGGAATTCTGAGGATGTACATAGGAATCAAAATTCAGTGTGCTGAAAGGAAGGTAAAGTACATTTAGTCTCCAGAGGAAGCCTCTTCAGTTCAGAGTGACCCATTTAAAAGAGGACCTATTTGGAACTGGATTGCATCAAATGGGGATTGTTTTAAATCAGCCCCCTCTGTTCTCTGGAAGTTATTTTATGCCTTTGAAAGCAATTTGGCTTGGTGTGGTCAACCCTACTTTTATGGAAAGCTGTGGATGTGGGAAATGCACCTGTGAGCTTGAGGGGCAAGAGGGGAGCCTCGAGATTTACGGGTTTTTGAAGAATTGGGTATTCTTTTTGAAAAGGCAAATTAATAGTAAAGAAAAATAGGATCTTTGCCTAGTGTAGGGCTTACCTGGGTGTATTTGAAATATGATTATATAGGTCATATGGTCTCACTTTGGGAGAATGAGATTCTCAATAACTTAAAAAACTACTTACCTTGTTCTGTTCTTGATTATCATTTTATTTTATGTGAAAAAAATCTTTTATATCCTAATCTCTGTTAATTGGTTTTGAGGCAAGGTTTTTAGGTAAAGACTCATCAATTATCAGTAGGACTTTTAGATAGTGAGCAAGAAATTAAATACTCAGAGTGTATGTATCTAACAATAATTGATATTTAAATATTTTTGGAATATGAATGAATATATGCCCACATGCTTAAAATGGATATATTTTGTTATTTTAGTCATAAATTCCTAAAGTTTCTAGACTTTTTTTTTAAACTAGAAAGTGAAAGGAAGGAAGAGTGGGCAGTTGAAGTGCTTGGCAGTGTGCCAGGTGGAGCTAGTGCTGAGCTTTAGCTTGATATGGCTGGAGCAAGGTGCATATTTTGTAACATAGGTCAGAATTGAACTCTAGTGGTGAATCTGTATTTTTACACCTAGGTATTATTTTAAGATTGTCAAAACCCAAGTGACCTGAGCCCTACAGTTGATATCGGTTCACTTGGCAGAGGGGCATCACCTGAGCTTGCCACTCGCTCTCAGGTGAAGGGGCATTGCGACTTCTTTGGTTTTCCTCCTTTATCCTTTTTTCCCCTCACCCATTTTTAAAATAGCAGTGCTCTTCGTACTGTCAGATTTTCATGTTGTGACACCCTACTCAGAAGTTATGACAGCGGGGTAATGACAGCAACTGCCTCCCGAGAATCAATCAGGCAATTAATTTTGTAAATGAAATGCTGATTATACAAAGCTTCACATGAGAGGCCCAGTGATTAAAATCAATTTAACAAATTGTTTCAGGTGGGACTTGATTAATAATTTGCCATAAGTGCTAAGGCTATATGACCAGCATACCTTGTGGCTGCACTACCTAGCTGTACACAGGGACCCGCAGGTAAGCTGTCTGAGCGAGTCTAGGTGATTGTCTAGACCTAGTCCGCAGTGAGGCGGAGGGCATCATTACATTTTTGTATCTTTCTGGTTCATGTTGTTATGTGTTCTGCTTAAGAAATAGTTGCCCAGACAGGGTTCAGTTAAATCAAGTTAAAACAGGTCCCCTCCCCCCACACCCCTACATAGGATGATTTAGACTTTTTATTATGGTAACATGTGTTACGAATCTTATAGTCCCATTCTTAATTACAATAACAGTAATCAACACAACTTGGAAAATGTCTTAAGAAATTAGGAGGAGTGACATTATGGCATGGAAATAAAAATGCTTATGTTTGGAGCATTATAATTTGAAGCCAGAAGTCACACTTGAAATAGGAGACACAGCTGGATGTCTTTCTAACATTCATACACCAAGCATTTATTAAGTGCCCATCAAAAGCCAGACCTTGGATCAGGTTCCATTTCTGTCCTTATTTCTAATTGCCACCTCTAGGAAGGTAGTACAGTATTATTTAGAAGAGGATGGCTTACACTTGGGTTTCTTTTACTTGTTTTTATTTTTTTGTTAAATAAATAATGGCAACACGAATTGTGTCGGAGTTGGGGTTGCGAGGAGACTTTGCATGAAGAGCCAGCTTGCTGGCTGATGGGAGATGGATAAACAGACTTGAACTTGGTTGTGGTAAATATTTAACATCGTATTAAATGAGAGAGCTGTGCCCTGGGAGGCAGGATGGTTTGTGCAGCGGTGCTTTTTGGGGTTTGGAAGAGCTACCCAGTGTCCTGGGCAGCCAGAGGGCCTCTGGGCCTGACCTTCTGCACTTGGGGATGGGCAAGTTTTAGGACAAAGGCCTGGAGGTGTGCGTGGTGGCTGAGACTGACAGGTGGCAGATGTGTCATCTAAGTAAGGCAAACCTTATTTGAATTTGTTCTTCTGGGTTTTGATTCTTTGAGGTAGTTTATTGGTAAGATTTGTGGTCAAAGAACAAGGCAAAAAAGAAGAAATCTCTCTTTTTGCTGTACTTAGGGATTTAACCCAGGGGCGCTCTACCACCAACTGATACCCCAGCCTTATTTTTTGTTTTCAGACAGGGTCTTACAGGGTTACCAAGGTTGGCCTTGGACTTTGGATCCTCCTGCCTCAGTCTCTGGAGCAGTAGAGATTACAGGTGTGTGCCACTGTGCCTGGCTGAGAAATCTCTCACATTCCTTTTGATACCACAGTAGATGGAAGATCTGGCAGGGAGGAGGAATGATTCTAGAATTACAGAATGTTAGAACAGCAACAGGGGCTGTTGGGAGTTCGGCTCAGCTCATCTCTCCAGTCCCCCCTCACATCTGAGGAGTTGCGAGGCTCAGAGGAAAGAAACTGCTCGTTTTACAGGTTTGTATCACTTGGTTGCTTGAGCATCTGCTGGGCCTGCCGTTGTGCTGGGTGTTTGGTACACACTTGTGTTAACTTACACTTAGAACTAGGTTCTAGGAGGTACTGTTAACTTGCTACACTATTGTCCTGCTAACTCTTCAAGAGAGGAAGCCGAAGTTCCGAGAACTGTAGGAATCTGCTCAATGTCGCACAGTAAGCAGTGGACGGGTAGCAGTCCTGACTCCGGCTGTGTGGACCTACTCTGCTACCCCAGAGCTTGTATGGCCCTCTACGGGGAGCAGCAGAGTCGCCCCGGGCTAGCCCCCTTGTCCTTGGCACTGCCTTCCAACTATGTAGCAAGCACTTACACTGCTAATGAGTTGACAGTCTCCGACTTAATCTAAGAATCTTCTACTTCCTCTGGCTGAGATTGGGTCAGCTACACCTTTAGGGTAGTTCCCTCTTTGATTTGAACTTTTAAAAATCCCAAGTGTGTTTTGGTGTGGGTGACTGCCCCCAGAGGCTGGGTGGAGTTTCACCCTGTCTGTACTGAAGGGGAGGAGCCGGTTCAGCGGGAAGGTGGCCTGCACGGAAGCATTTCTTGAAGCATATAAAACAAATAAGGGAAAGTTCTAGGTTAAAAGAGGGCACATAACTTTAAGGGCTGGTTTGAGATCTTTCAAAAGCATAGTAAAAAACCATAAGCCAAAAAAATCATATGGTGACTCTTCTAAAACAGTTTGCTTGTGGGAACAGGTATCTATCTACTTTAGTAGTTTACACTTGAAAACTTTTAAAAAGAGAACTTTAAGAAATACATTTTTAATACATATTTTACCAAGTTCAGTGCTTTTAGGAAAGGCATGATAGACCCAACCTTTCTTAAAATTGGGCATCTCGCCATAAAAACATGAAAAGATAATTTCGGCCTTACTATAAATTACTGCAAATTCTGAACCTACTTGGAATGCCTGCCTGTGCCCTGAACTCACCCAGGTCCGGTTTTCCCTGACCAGATAACAACCCTTTCCTAAACCTTAGTGACACCTCATAAATTCTGGCCTTCCCTGGCTGGACAATGACCCTCTCTGAGTCTCTAAGATCTCCATAAATTCTGATGCCGGGGCCAGCAAAAATGTAAACTTGTGTTATGCTCTTCAGAGTGTTGTTATCTGTAACCCCCCCTTTGTGTAACTTTTTGGGCTATAAAACTGGGCCACAAAGAAGCCTCGGGGCTGTCTTGTTCCCGCCGTTTTTTGGGAGGGAAAGGCAGCCCGGCCGGTCGAAATAATAAGCTTGCTTTAATTTGATTTTAATTGGAGTCAGTGGTCTTTTCTTGCGTCCTGGTCTAACAGGCAACCCGCCCCCCCTTCTTTTTTCTATCTGAATGCCCTCTTTTAGAGTTTCGGACTTTGTCAGTTGTCCATATTTCTTCCCCCTTGTTTTCTCCCTCCCTCTCAACCCCCCTTAGGTTTAAACCTCTAGGGCACCAGTGGTACTGCCCAGTTGTTTTGGATCCCTTGCAGAAGTGAGGCGTATTAGTTATTTTGGCTCTCAGTTACCATTGTCTTTCCCTTTTTCCCATTTTTTAAATCTTTGATTTTGAAATAATTTTAAATTTATGGGAAAGTTATAAGGCTAGCACAGAGAAATCTTGTATGCCTTTTATTCTGATACGTTGTTTTTACCACATAATTTTATAACTTTTCTGTTCATCAATAATGTATTTTCTCAGAAGTTTTGAGAGTCTGTTGCATGCCTTTATTCCTAAATACTTGAAAGTGTAATTCCTGGGGACAGATGTGTTTCTGTGTACCTCAGTGCAGTCATCAGTGTCAGGAAATTTAACTTTGGTACAATACTTGGACTTAACGTTCTGTGTTCTGATTTTGTCCATTGGTCTAAATAGTGTCTATATAGCAGTGTGTGTGTGTGTGTGTGTGTGTGTGTGTGTGTGTTACTGAATATTGAACCCAGGGGCACTTAACTACTGAGCCACATTCCCCAGACCTTTTTTGTATCTTTTACTTAGAGACAGGGTCTCATGAAGTTGCTTAGGGCATTGCAAAATTGCTGAGGCTGGCTTTGAATTCTCGATCCTCCTGCCTCAGCCTCCAAAGCTGCTGGGGTTACACAGGTGTACCACCACACCTCCGCCACAACACCTGGCTTCGATAGTCTTTCCTTCAGTATCATTTTAGCATTTAGTTTTCCATTTTTAGAATGTAAGATTTGATAATGAATTAGTTATGTTAACTTTTTTTTCTGTGAACATCCAATTAAAATTAGAGTTCACTTTCCTGATAAAGTAGATACTCTGAAAAAGCACTTTTAAACTAAGGCCTGTGTGTCAGCATGACATATAGTTTTTGTCCACAGATAGAAAAGGCGATTGGTAATTTTCATATTTTTTTTTTTTAAAGAGAGAGTGAGAGAGAGAGGGGGACAGAGAGAGAGAGAGAGAGAGAATTTTAATATTTATTTATTTTTTCTTAGTTCTCGGTGGACACAACATCTTTGTTTGTATGTGGTGCTGAGGATCGAACCTGGGCCGCACGCATGCCAGGCGAGCGCGCTACCGCTTGAGCCACATCCCCAGCCCAATTTTCATATTTTTTTATTGGTATTTTCTGCAGTATAGTTTTAAAGTTGTTAATTTTAAAATTTAATAAAAGAGGGCCAGAATGTAACTCAGTGGTGAAATGGTTGCATACCACAGTACCATAAAAACGAAAAGAAAAAGAAAAAAATTAATAGTTTGAAAAAGATTAGAATTGTTTTTCCATGCAACTTACACTTAATGTCTTCCCAGTGCCTCTCCTTGCCTCTGAAGGAGGTATTGTTTTCTCTTGACAGATGAGGAAACTGAGGCTTAGGGGTCTTGAATAATTTACCTAGCATTTCATGGTGAGTCAAGAGCATCAGAGAGAGATGAACCCAGACCTCTCTGATGACAAATGTAATGCTTTTTTTAATTGTACTAGATGGCAAGTTGGGTTCTTGTCTATAAAGTGTGGTAACTGATAGTGGCTGCTTGCAGCTTCACTGGGGACTCAGAAATGAATGCTAGGACTGATTGGCAGTGTCCATCTTCTGTGCACTGGTGGAAGACTGGAGGGTTTCCATACCTCATATTGACTATTCTGGAATTATACCCCCCCCCATTAATCATGGTACTTAAACCTGTCCTTATTAAAAGTCTATTAAGGGGACTAGGGCTGTGGCTTAGTGGTAGAGTGCTCGCCTAGCATGCACAAGGCACTGGGTTCAATTCTCAGCACAACATAAATGTAAAATAAAGATATTGGGTCCACCTAAAACTTAAGAATAAATATTTTTTAAAAAAATGTCTATTAAGGGCCAAGTAGTGGTATGTAGTATCTCCACTTGTGTAAGAAGTTCCTGCCAAGAGTGATGGTGTTCTTAGTGTGTGGATGAGTTCACTGGTGGCTTTCCTCAGCCCCACACAGCTACAAGTGGTGGGGCTGGAATTGGACACATGCACACAAATCTTCCCTTCTTGATTTAAGCCTGTATTTATGTGGAAATGCACCATGTCATTCTTTTTTAAGTAAGAGCTTGCTATGAGACTGTCAGCAATGACACACGAATATGAACAATGTGGCGTGCTTAGAGGTTTAAATGTAAGAAAACGGTAATGCTGTGATAAAAGCTTTATAATTTTTTGGGTGACGGGAAAAACAAATTTGAGAGAAAATGGAAATATATTCTACTGCTATTTTGATACTCCTTTTAGATCTAATTTACTCTTTAAGTAAACAATATATATGCACTCTCATTTGTTCATAAAATTATTACATTTGCTAAACTAAATTTAAAAGTATAGTTTAGCCAGATAGTATTTTATTCTTTGAATTGACTTACAAGCTGCTGAGCTTTGGGGGATTTAAATTAATAATAGATTTTTGTCAGTTTATAAAAATCAGGCAAACACTGGGGAACCACAGTGGTCTCACTTTCTGGAGTTACTCTGCGGTACCTGGGTGCAAAGGTAGGAGGGTTGGTATTTATTTTTCCCACTCACCATTCATGTTCCTGTAGGGTGGTTTAGGTCACAGAAGGAGGGTTGGCAGTAGTCTCACCAAACAAATACCATTGCAGAATGCGGTTAGCGCTGTGAAGAGCACTGCTAGGGCTTTCTGAGGGGAACCTTGTAGATGGAGAAATGGGGGTCCAGGGGGTTGATGTGGGAGGAGAGAAGGGAGTTGGAACTGGACAGGGTACTTTCACTTGGGTCACAGATAGGTGGAGTGTCCTGTGGGCGTCCAAGTGGGAATGTCGGGTGGCCGTTGGGTGTAGAGCTCTAGGCCTCAGAGACACCAGTCGAGGGAGACACTGGGAGATGCTGGCATGGGAGATAGTGGAAGTAATGGCCTATGTGAATTTGTGGAAGGTGAAGGTTTGTCTGCAGTGTTAGACCCTTGTCTCTTGTCCCTACTGGCCATTAAGAAAGCCTCCATTCTAGGTAAAGTCCAGCTGTTTAACTGGCCATGCTGTATTAGGAAGCTGTTGCCTTCTCTCTTCAACATTAATCGTTTAATTAATGTTGTAATGGGCGTTGTACTAAGTGCTAGGGGTGCGGAGATAAATAGGACAACCCTCTCACCTTTAAATGAAAATCTGCTGGGGAGACGAAAAAATAAATAGGTTAAATTATTGATTTTGGTTGGATTTCAGTTCACTAATACTTGAAGAGGAAAAGAAAAGAGGTCTAGAAAGTTCTTATTATTGAAAAATTCTATGGTATTTCATTTAACCCCCAATTCACTCCGAGGTGAATATGACTGTATTAAATCATGAATTACCTAGCTAATAAGTGACATAGGCAGGATTTATGTCCGGGGTTATTTAACTCTCAGTCCTGTGTCTTTTCTCCTATGCTTTGCCTCTCATTCTGTTTTAGAACCTTCTTGGATTCTTTCTTTTGTGTGTTAGAGAAGGTGCAGGAGTGTGGAACGGGCAGGAGTTGCTGCTGGGAGGCAGATGTGGTGGTCCTTGTGCTTGTGTACAAGAAGGGCAGGGGCGGGAGGGGTGCAAGGGTGGGAGGGGTGCCGGGTCTGATGGGAAGCTTTCTGATGAGGGTCTTCCCTGAGATGCAGATTCCAGGATTTAGGTTGGTCTTTGTGAATGAGTCTCAGGATCAGCCCAAGGCCCTGTTTTTTTCTACATACCTCTTAACAGTTTTTGTATCAGTCACGTGCATGGAGACTTGAATAAAATGGTATCCTGATCTCATTGGTGATTGATGTCAAGCTAGGAATATGCAGTTATTATGTTGGATCTCAGAATGAGGATCTTAAAAATAGATAATGCATCAGGATAGAAACAGTGACCAGAAATAAGCAAAAGGAAAAGCAGCAGAGATAAAGACAAACTTCTGCACTAGGGTCAACAACCCAATTGTCTGATGTGAGATGTAGGGAAGGCGGGTTCTGACACAACTGAGGTGGTATGGGCTGGCTAGAGAACGCAAAGATCTTAGGCTGCGTGAGTACCAAAGTAGGTTCTAGAAGAAAGGAACCAAGAACCTCACCATAAAGCTTTGGTGTGAAGAGCAGTAAGGATGGTCATATTTCTCTCAGAAAAAGGAAATAGCTGTACATGTTTCATATGATTTCCCAGAGAACCAAAATAAAGCTCGTGGGTACAAATGACTCAGGTAGAGAGAAGGAGAGAATCCATGGCGTTGAAGTTGTGGACACTACTGGGGGACTCTTGCATACTTCAGGTATGGACCAGTGAGGTTCTTTTAAGTTCTAAGGTTCTGTTCCATTGCTGAATTCTTAAGAAGGATGTCTTAAGAATTATGATCATGAAAGAATGTACTTTGTGCTTTGGAAATGGGTGATACTGTCATTATTTGATAATGAAAATCAGGATCTTTGGATGAGTTTCTAGAGATGGGGGATCAAACTGATAAAAGTTTGAACATTCAAACATCATGGATGCAATTTATTTTTAGCATATCCCTGAGACTTAAGACCCACAGTTGATAGTCTCAGACTGTTACTTTTAGTTGGTAGTTTATGAAAAGTTACTTTATGCATAGGTTATCACAATATTTTATGAATAATATGAATACTATAAAATAAGAATCCAATAGTATTTTATTTTAGGCTCAGAAAAAATTTAAAATGTAGCTGGGAAAAAATATTGTGTGTCTTCTGCTTCTGACTTGTCTAATGAGTACATATATGTGAAAAACTAATTTATTTAAAATTAACATCAAAACATGTTCATTTCAAAGTTGCAAAAGTAAAAATTGCCTAAATGCCTCCCTGAAACAAAAGATTCTCTTCTCATGCCCTTTTCCTTCAAATGTCATTCACAGTTCCTCAAATATATATATTCTCAATATCTTAAGTGCAAACCAAAACTAAGACCAAAAAAATTGAGAGTGGTCCTCTAAGTACATGAGTATTTTGGGGTCTTTATTGACCTCTCCTTCGACATTGCTAATGGCATCATGGTTAGGGGGCACCAATAATTTGATGGTTTTTTGAAGAGCCAACAGTATAACCCTTTTTCCTGTTTTCTCTGTTATCCTGGGACACTGCTTTTCATTTTCCTCCTGGACCATTGGAGAACATGGCAGACAGTCCTGTGTTGACAAAAGAAAGAGTATATTGATGCCAGGTCGGAAGGTCTGGCATCTAGTCCATCTTAGTAAACAGGTGCTATTGTCGTGAGTTGTAAATAAAACCAGACCGTTTCAGATGCAGGGCTGTACATTTTTTTTTTTTTTTTGTCCCTGTTTGATGATCAGATGTGAACCCCCCGGGGTTCTGTCATTCACAGCCGCCCTTGTGTCAGCCTGCATGAGAGTCACTGGTCATTGTCTCTGTGGTAGCTGAGAACGTTGGTATTTTGTGGCTTGAAGAAGACCAGGTGCTCTTTAAAAAACGAAAGCAGAGAACCTTGGCGTCCTGCTCATTTTTGATAAATGGACTTAAAGCCTTTAGAAGAACTTGATCAAGAGTGACCAACTATCTGTGTGTCTGCTGCATGTATGTATAGCCCGCAAGGTCTAGCTGGTAAGTGATGTTGGATTTTTATTTTTGAGAACGTTGGTGTGGTCAGTCAGCATGCCCAAGCAGTTCTGAGTAAACAAATGATCCCGCTAGATGTAAAGAAGTGTAAAATCTGGACACTTGCAATTTGGTTTCAAATGACATTGGGAGGTTAGAAGTCGAACATGAAAAATGGAAAAATGGTACAGGAGTGAAATAACAAATGAGGCAACTTAGAAGGCTGTCACATGGTGGCATCTGGGAGATCCCTGGCAGGTGTGCCATCAACAGGAGTGCTGCTGGGGTGCAGTGAAGGGGCACACAGGTTGCGAAGGTTGCTGGTGGGACAGGATGGCAGGAGTGGGCCCATCAGGCCCTCAGAGGGTGGCTGGGTGCAGGAGAGGAAGACAAGTGCTGGACAAAGACAGCTGGTCACAGCCCCTTCCCCTGCTGCGGGAAGCCAGAGTTGTGTTTGTAGCGTGCTTAGGGGAAGGAGGCCTTTTAGAGCTGAATTTAGATGTCATTATGGAAAAGTCAACTTTGCTTCCCAATATGACAGCTATTTACAGGTCATTGTGGCAGCCCTGATCATTTTCAGCAAAGTTTTCACATAAGTGTAATTGTGTGCGTCACAATTGAAAAAATATGCCTTACTTCTGCATGTCTCTACATACCCCCACTCTGTTGGTACAGCTTGTTCCCAACTTCTGTGACTGTTGCATAGTCTGGTCCTTTCGGTTTTTCTTCTCTGAACACATAATAGATGACTGCGGGCTTCCAGATCCATGTTAGATCTTTTCAGCTCTGAGGTCCTACGTACTAAGTTCTAATTAATTTGATGTTCAGCATAATTGTGAGGGTAGACATTGTTTCTTCCCATTTGTGAATAAGAAAACCGAGAAACAGGTTTCTTATTCAAGGTCACAGAGTGGTAGTAAGTGGTGATACAAGGCTGTGAGTCCGCCAGCTTCAGAGCACGTTGGTGACTTGTGCCTGAGTGAGGAGCTCCTGCCCGCTGGAGCAGGGGTGCCACAGGGGGAACAAGGTGTCGAGGCTCATCAGTAGTTGTCGTTGGAAGGAGTTTGACTCTGTTTTATACCTGTTGGTTCCAGTATTCATTTACTCTCACCAGGTGAGACTGTTTTTGCCTGTTTTCTAGATAATGGAGTATTGCTTCCAAAGTTTCCTTTAGTTCCCAGTAAAGGAGCGTTTCCCCAGTGATTCAAAGGAAGAGGGGTTTCTTTCTGTGAGTTCTTGTTTAATCCAGATGTGCAGATAAAACTGCAGAACAAGATGTGGTAGTTCTTCTTTCTGTGGAGTTTTGTAAAGCCTCTCTTCAATTTGTAGTTTAAGGTATAGGGCTGAGAAAATCTTAAGGGAATTTTTAATAAACTCTTCTTAATTCACTGTTTAGGAACAAATATGGTTATATAGATAACTTGACTCTAAAAGAATGATATTGAAAGACTATAAAAAGTGTAAAGTGTATCTGAAGTATATTAGAAGTGTGTAAGTAAATTGTCCTTTAATTTGGATAATCTTTCCATTTTTTTTTTTTTTTTTGGTAGGGGAATTGAACCCAGAGGTACTTAACCACTGAGTCATATCCCCAGCCATTTAAAAATATTTTATTTAGACACAGGGTCTTGCTGAGTTGCTTAGGGCCTTGCTAAGTTGCTGAGGCTGGCTTTGAACTAGGAATCCTCCTGCCTTAGCCTCCCTAGCTGCTGGGATTACAGGTTTTGTGCCACTTTGTCCGGCTTAACTTGGATAATCTTAAAAAGGTAACTGGATTCCCAGATTTGCCCCTGAGAGCCCATTTAACAATCTACCTTGTCTGCTTAGAATCTGTACACATTGCACTTCTTCCTTGGTTGGAAACTTGAGGCTCTTGGAACAACTTAGCACCAAAAGGAGACACAGGCCAGGATGTGTATGTGTGTCCAAAAGCTCATTTGAATATAGAGGAATTATCAGAAGGCCTCATCAGGAAATGAAATTAGGGAGCTGAGGTGGTGGCTCAGTGGCAGTGTGCTTGCCTGGCATGTGTGAGGCACTGGGTTCGATTCTCAGCACCCCATATAAATAAATAAAATAAATGTCCATTGACAACTAAAAAAATATTTAAGAGGGGGGAAAAATCAGATTGCAGTAGAAGCTGAGTAACTAAAACCAGACTATTCGGGCCAAGAGCTCTTTGAAAATCGTGTTGTATCCTGTGGCCTTCAAAACTCTTGTCTTCATGAAATTGAAATGCAGACTGCAGCAGTTGGGGAATGCACGTTGGGAATAACCTGTTTAGGTAGATATTTGAGGTCTGAGCTTAGGGGTGCTCCACCACTGAGCTAACACACTTAGGCCTTTTTATTTTGATACAGAGTCTCACTAAGTTGCTCACGCTGGTTTGAACTTGGGATCCTCTTGTCTCAGCCTTTGAGTAGCTGGGATTATAGGTGTGCACTTGTGCCTGGCTAGGACCATTCTTAATGTGGGTGATATATCTGATAGAGCATAGATTTTCTGTGAGAAATGCAATGGTCATCCTCTGAAAATATATTGATAGGAGGAGAGATGATAAAAAATATATAATTGTTTCAGTTTAAATGTGAAGATGAAGAACAACTTGCATTTGAATTTCTTGAAAAGGCTTAGATTTGATTTGTTTTTTGGTGTTTTAAAGAGCTAGTAGTGAAAAGTCGGGGAGGGGTCGAGATATTGCAGTTCTACATATTTAATGTTAAAAATAGTGAGAATATGCAGTGGGATGAATGTGGATTATGGGTAAATATTTAATAATAGAACATAAGAGAAGGTTAAAATGAAAGAATTTGCAGTAGAGGAGTATCTGTTTTCAAGCCTTTTGAGAGGTATTGATAATCTGTATTTCATGCTTTTGATTTTCAGGAATCTCAGGTTAAGCTAACAGTTTGACAGCGCAAATTAACTGAATTTTAAGCAGGACTGGGAAAACTGCTGGCAAAGATGAGACAGAGATTACAATACAGTTTTAGTCACTGATAAGATGAATTTGCTGCCCTGTTGCCTATAGCCTTAAAATATAGACATTCCAGTCATTTTTCTACCTAAATTTCTGCTTTAATTAAGTCAGTCTGGTCTGGCACTACTTAAAGTGAAAGAGTAGACCTTTCCTCTGCTTTGGGCTCTGCAGATTGAACGTGGAGATAGGGCTGCTGCAGGGCCCTGTGGTGGACACTGGGCCTGGAATGTTAATTCTCTCAGCCTCCTGGTAGGCCACGCATACCCCAGGCTGGTTTTGAAATCACCAGCTCAGTCTTGGGCTTCACACCTCCATAGAAGGCTTTGTCTCGTCTTTTGAAAGAAAATCTGGAGGGTATTAGATTTGCTTTTCTCAGGCATCTATTCTAATCTGAAAAATCTTTCGAGAACTTTCGAGAACTTGGGTCCTGGATTCTGGAGTTACGTGGGGAGGTCACGTGTGGGTCTGATCTGAGGCCAACAGTCAGTGTCGCTGGAGCAGAACCACGCACTGCCCTCCGTCCTTACAGACTTTTCCTCGGCTGCTGACACTGTGAATTTGGAGCAGAACTTTTCTTTGGAGGAGGTGGGGCCTAGGACAGCTCACCTGTTGCCCCTGTGTCCTTTCACGTGGTCCACTTGGGTGGGTCACTTCTGACCCTTCCTCTGCCTCCCTCAAGGTCAAGCTCAGCTGTGTCCTGCAGAGCCTGTGAGCTGCACCTTTGGCAGCCTGCCTCCAGGGAGGTCTCTCCCTCCCTCAGGGTCTAAGCCCCTCTCCTTCAGCAAAAGCCAGGGTAGTTGCCCAGGCAGCCACCCAAGCCATTTGTGTTTCTGCTTCCAGTGTCCGGCACAGTGAGCATGGTCACTGATAAAGTCATTGAAGTCGGTACACAGTCATGTCCTTAAAATGAACAGCGGTGACCAAGATGCAGGAGTGGAAAATGGCCACACACCCTCTTGGGGCAAGGAGTGAATGGGGCAGAACTGGCAGTTCATAGCTTCCTGGCTTGGGGGGGGGGGTCTCACTGCGGGGGGGGGGGGCTCTTTATACCTCCAGTTTCTGTTCTCTGCATTGAGAATGCCCTTGCTGAGCTCCCCAAGTATCTGTGGTCAAGTAGGGAAAGCTTTTATAACTTCACCTCAGTGGACCCCAGCTGTGCATTGACGAGCATGTTTTGTTGCCACGGGTGACTGCCTTTTCTCCCGTGACTCCACTGTCTGGAATCTGACTACATTTCCTCACCATTCTTTTTCCCTCTATGGGCTCATTTTCCTCCCTTTTACTTAATTAGTGATGTTCTCTAAGATGAATTTCTCTACCCATTGTTTTCTTTTCTCGTGGTCTTCCTGGATAAAGTTAATGGGTTTTGCTTGCTTCATGATGTTAATTCATCCAGTATTTATTAAGCATTTACTATGTGCCAAGTGCACCTTTTGACTTTGCCCTGGAGAAATAATAGTAAATAAAAGAGAAACCCCCTGCTGGTTTCCCCTACATATTTTCTTTGTAATATTCTTAGTTATTGATAGATCTTTATTTTATTTATTTATTTCTATGTAATGCTGAGAATCGAACCCAGAGCCTCACAGATGCCAGGCCAGTGTGCTACTGCTGAGCCCCAACTTATTTTTTGGGTCCCCAAGCTGCAAACGTGTGTGTTTTCATCAGGATTTCCCCCTGGAGCCTCAGTTTTCATGTGTAAGCAGAGTTGGCTTCCACTCCCTACTTCCCACCAGATGATACCTTGCCACTCCCCAGTCCAAGCCCTGTCCTCTTCATAGCTGCCAGGTCAGGCCCACAGCCTCCCAGCCCAGGGAGGCCCTTGAGCTGCTGTCAGCCACTTCCCGCAGGAAATGCTGGTGCTCTGGGAAAGCCCTCTGTGGTTCATTCATAAGAGGTGATCTGAGTGGCTTGTAAAGCTCACCCTTTTTCTGGCTTCTGTGTCCTTCCACTTCTCTGATTCTCCTGCTTTGCTTGGACCCCTGCTTGCATTTTCTCCAGGCAGTTGGTGTCCCTGAGCCGGGCTGGTGCAGCGCCTCCCCACCTTGAACCTGTTATTCCCATTCAGCCGGGAAATGGTCAAGCCTTCCTGAGTCCCCATGTCCTTAGAGTTGTGTAGGGATCTGTGTCAGATCTTGGATGGAAGAGTCTGTGCTGCTGGCGGCTGGCCTTCATAGCCCTGGGCCAGGGATTCCCTGCACTGCTCAGCCCTGCCTGTGCCCTGGGCGAGAAGGCTCTGCTGAGGCTGACTCCTGACCCTCCCTGATGGCCTTGGCCCTGAGGCTAGGACTGACTCACCAGACCAAAAATAAAATCTGGAATCTAGTTTTGAGCTGATTATGTTTGGTAAGATGCTTGCTTGAACAGGGAAGGTGGCTTATGACTCATAGTCTGCAACTACTGGTGATCTTTGAAAAATTTTATCCTAGACATTTTGTATTATCTAAAATCTGACCTTTCACTTTTTAATGAACACTCTTGATGCACTAATGCTTCATCAGGACTAGCAGGCTCAGGTCTAAAAAATACCCTTGTTGTAAGGACACTTTGAAGTCCTAAAGTGTTGCTAAATCACTCTTATCCTTTGCCCTTACTACTAGTAAGTTAAAAGGAGCCGAGTGGGGTTAGCTGTATGTTCATTTTCTATGTGCACAATAGAATTTTAGATGCTTAGGATGGAAAAATCTTAAATTGTATTATTTACTCCTGATCACTCTTAATTGTTAAAACTTTCCTGAAAGTTGGGAGGGGGTGCGATTATCAGCCATCGGGATGTTTTCTTAATGTTCTTCTGCACTTCTGTCAGGTCATTTTTAAACATATTTTCAAAATTTAAAAAATTAGGACAGTAGTGTTTTAAACACATGTGTTAAATACACAACAAAACCTTCTGCGTTTGTGATAAACAGTAAATGAATAACCTTTATTCTCTGCTTATTCTTCACAGGGGAGTCCAATGGATCCAATGGTGATGAAGAGGCCCCAGTTGTATGGGATGAGCAGCAACCCTCATTCCCAGGCGCAGCAGAGCAGCCCGTACCCAGGAGGCTCCTACGGTCCCCCCGGCGCACAGCGGTACCCCCTTGGCATGCAGGGCCGGGCCCCAGGGGCCCTGGGAGCCTTGCAGTACCCACAGCAGCAGGTGGGTGCTGGTTTTTCTCCCTGCCTCTCTTTTTTGCTCTTTGTCTTTTGTTGTCAACCTGAGATTGGTGTTAAGAGAATTAGGGGGCATTTCATTGATTTTTTTTTTTTTTTTTTTTGGTACCAGGGATTGAACTCAGGGGCAGTGAGCCACATCCCCAGCCCTATTTTGCATTTTATGTAGACTGACTCTCGCTGAGTTGCTTAGTACCTCACCATTGCCGACGCTTGCTTTGAATTCACTATCCTCCTGCCTCAGCCTCCCCAGCTGCTGGGGTTATAGGAGTGCGCCACAGCTCCCTGCTCTTTTAGTTATCATTCTTGATGAAACAGTAAAAATCATTAATTTATCATGACCTTTAAAATCTTGTAATGTTGAACTTTATACAACAAAGTAGACAAAAATCCCGGTTTTGTAGAAGGCTAGTAGTGCTGATTGTATTTGAAAGATGGACTGCATCATAATTTTTCAGAAAATTATATAGATCTGAGCTCTATAAAGTAACTTGGCATTCTTACATTTCTGAGGTCAGACTGTGTCAAATTCAGAGCTGTGAACAGATTTCCTTCTGGTGACCTTTCAAGCCATTCAAAAGGTCTTGTCCATGAAGATATTGCCAGCTTAATTTTTTTTTATTTCTTAATAAAGCATTTCCTGTATAACTTTTAAAAAAGGTTTCTGTATTTCATATGAGGATTTGATCTGTTGTCTTAGATCTTAATGAGTTCTACAGCAAAAGATCTAATTTTTGCATTTTTCTCCAGAATCAATGAAGTTAGGATAAATGACCAGTCACCTGGCAATCTAAACCTCCAACCTCTCTGATACTCCTTATTATGTTGGCCCGAGGAGCATGAAATTGGGAAAAGACTAAAGTAGATTCGGACTTGTCAGGGTATTTAGTTTCTGGGAACCCCAGAAAGGGGTATTTCCAAATTGCTGTGCTGTGCCTCGTGCCCCCAGGGAGTGGGGAGGCTGATACCCTTGGGGTTTTGCTGTGCAGATTGGGGCATTCCAGGAGGCTGCCCGGAACCCATTCCAGGGCTTGACACCCTTCCTCTCAGGACATGCTTCCCTATATTTGATCAAAAATCTGCTGAGGGCAGGGGGGGAGGAAAAGCTGGACCGAACTAGTTTTTCTCTCTACAGTGGGTGTGGAGGAAGGTGTCTCAGACTTCAGTGGTCCAGGGCTGGATACTAAAAGTTCACCAGTAAGTTGCCTCCCAGCCTTCCCTTTGAGGCTGAGTACTGTCTTTCCTCTTTATCTTTATGGAGGAAGATAAAAGGAGCTCAGTCTCCGGAGTCCTAGCTGTTGATTCCTTAAACAACCTGTAGTTATTGTTTGAAGATTTCACTCTGCAGTTATTAAAGATCAGTTACTGGGAATGCTGTCAATTCAGTTGCATACTGAACTGTACTCTTAATTTTCTCGACATTATTAATTTCTTTCAGCAATATTTTGCTTCTTAGAATCAAAGTCCTTAGTAGTGCTTGCTAATTGTGAGAGGGAGGTAATTTGTAAATGTGAAAAGTGATTGGGTTTCCGTGTCTCAGCAGCCCCCCAACTCCTGTTTTAATTTAGAGCTACTTTGCCTTTTTGTGAGGGGAAGAAGCCAACAGCTGTTTGTACTGGGATTGACAGTTCTGTGTAGCCTCTGGCCACTGGGGTGGCTGGGGAGGGGTGGGGAAGAGGCGGAGGGTTGTGAGGAGTGGCAGGGCTGCCAGACAGTGCCTACTGCCCTGTCCCTCTTGAGTCTGTGCCTTCTTTTTCCACCACTTCCCCTGAAGTGGCCTTGGAAAGTTGTTTTCAAAGTCCTTTTTAGAAGTTTGAGACCTTGGCTTAGTTTGCAGAATCACAGTCAGAGTCACACAAATGGAGTGTGTGAAGCATGATTATTAGGAAATTTCTTTTTATTATTTCCAAACAAAGAGGACCTACACAGATACATAGAGCAATCTCATTTGTCTTAGCTTCTTGGTTTCATTTAACAATTCTGACTTTTATATTTTAATAATCAAACAACTTTTAGATTTATTTGAAGGGGCAAATTGATGACGATTATCCTAGTATTTCAGCAAATAGTGGATCTGGAATTATAAAATGGGGAAGAGAAGGAAAGCAAAATGAGCCAGTTGTGGTGGTGCACCCCTGTAGTCTAGCAACTTGGGAGGTTGAGGCAGGAGGATTCCAAGTTTGAGGCCAGCCTTAGCAACTTAGTGAGACCCTGTCTTTTTTTAAAAAAAAAATTTTATTCATTTTATTGTTGATGGACCTTTATTTTTTATTTATATGTGGTGCTGGGAATCAAACCAGTGCCTCACACATTCGAGGCAAGCACTCTACCACTGAGCCACAACCACCATCCCCCCTTTAAAAAAAAAAAGAAAAGAAAAAAAGGGCGGAGGATTCAGCTAAGTGGTAAAGTGAAAATAAATAAGTAAATAAAAAGCAAAATGAGAGAGCTAAGTCCAAAAGTGGTTTATAATGGGAAAGCATGAATTTTTTAGTTTGTAGAAAGATCCATATTATGAATACCTTTATAACAAATCTTAATTTTAATTAAGATTTTATATCAGGTATTTTACTGCTGCTGACCAGAAAGAAATGCTCAGATCTTTCTGATAGTGAAAGGAAAATAGTGGATCTGATAAGAAACTATCCTGGTGCAGTAATGCCCAGCTTTCAGATTGAATTGATCATAATCTAGGATCTAAATAATCTGTGCTGCTTTTTCACCCTTTCATGTAGTTATAATAGTTCTGAAACACAGTATTTTTTTTTGAAATTTAAAAGACTAAACTGGGTATACATTTTTGAATGTGTGCAATATTTTAAAGAAGACATACAGCTTTTATAATACCAAGTCCAAATCCATGTGACCTTAGTAGATTTGAAATGGGAAGGAATTATTGAACAAGGTTGAGCAAAGGTTATTAGAGAACTCACTTGCATTTAATTTTGTTAGTTTTAGCCTGTGTTCTTTGAGGAATTTTCAATGGAGTTACTGTTTGTAAATTTTGGAAGTTATGAATGTGTCCACAGACAAGGTCCTATCACTGATTGGCTGCTGGTCCTATCCTTCTTCTCCAAGGATTAATGTAATTGGATGAGCATTATTGTAGTTATGGCTACTAATGTTCTTGAGGGAAAGAGTTGGACGATAATTATGACATTGAATATTTATCGAGTGGACATCACCACCTAGGCATGACTTTGCTTTGGATGCCTTCCAAAGCTTTCTGTGTTTGGTTTGTGAACCTCTAATGAGCCGAATCCAGCTCATTTAATATTGCTCATATATTTTTGCAAAGGATTAAAATGTAGGAATTCAAGTTTGTAAATTGAGTTGCCCACTTACCAGCTGAGTGGTAAGTTTTCTTTGGCTCAGGGGTCACAGTTTGATTCCTGGCTGGCATTCCATTCCTGTGATAGGAATTTTAAATAAGTATTCTGTTGGGGGAAAAAAAAAAAAACAACTGCAGTGCTTTTGTGAAATTTAGCATGGATTTGATCTCTGTTTATTTTTTGTCTCTGAGGGTCAGGAAGAACTGGCCACCGAGTGTTTGATTTTAGTATTAACTTGGTGAATTTTGATTTATATGGTGATAATTTTATTTTTGAAATAAACTCATGACTGGGTCGTTGAAGCATGACGTGATAATAGTATATTGTTTTAGTCTGTATTAACTGGAACTAGATTTGTGGTCTTTTACTTGCTGTTTTTCTCTCTCATCAGGCAAATACATGCCTAAACAGATTAGTCTTGCACGGTTCCCTAAAAACTAGTCTACTTGGGTTTTTATTGAGTTGAGAGGGGAAATGAATTTTCTATGCCTCTGTGGAGAATGTTCTGCCTCCAGGCTCCCGGAATTCAAACCTGGGGATGGTTAGCAGAAGCACATTGGTTGACTTCATCTAGTGCATAGCTACACAGATGTTTAATCCTTAAAGTTGCTGGGATTTGACTCTTTTGAGTTTTTAATTTATAGACATAGAGGTAGTCTTTACTGACAGGGATATGGATAAACAAGTGTTTTGTTTCATTTTTCTTGTCATCTGTGATCATAAATGTGTACATAGACCCTTACCAACTTGCAAAGAAGAATTTTATGTAAAATAACACCGAGGAAAAGTAGGCTATAGAAGGTGTGTGTGTGTGTGTCCCCAACTGGTTTCAGTGGTGCAGTCTGAGCTCTTCCCTGAGGTCTTGAGTTTGGGGTTGGCGTTTTTTACTGCTCTTACCTTGTTGTTGAGGTCTGATAGTATGGTGCCTGTTGGAATTATAAAATGGGGAAAGCGAAAGAAATCAAAGCCAGACATGTAAGTTCATGGGTGGTTCATCACAGGAAACTGTGACATTTGTAGTTTGTAAAACAATCTGTATTGTGAAGACCTTTGCAACAAAACGTGGAATATGGTCATTGTTGAAAGTGACAAAATTAAATAGACATTAGTTATTTTTGTTATGATGACTCATCTGAACTTAGTACTTTAAGTTAAAGTAAAAACTGAATTAAAAACAAGTTCTTTTGAAGAATACTTTAAAAATTTATTTTATTGTATTTGTTCTTTTTAGATATACATGACAGTAGAATGTATGTTGGCATGTTGCACCTGCATGGAGTATAGCTTATTCTAATTAGGATCCTATTCTTTTGGTTATACACGATGTGGAGTTACCCTGGTTGTGTATTCAAATACAAGGCTAGGAAAGTTATGTCTGATGAATTCTACTGTCCTCTCCATTCCCTCTTCCTCCCTTCCCTTTGTCTAATCCAGTGGACTTCTGTTCTTCCTCTCCCCACCCTCCCTTGTTGTCAGTTAGCATCCAGGTATCAGAGAGAATGTTCAGTCTTTGGGGTTTTTTTGGAACTGGCTTATTTCATTTAGCATGATATTCTCCCATCTGTCCACTTACCAGCAAATGCCGTGATTTCATTTTTATTTATGGCCGAGTAATATTCCATGTGTATATATACCACATTTTCTTTATCTATTCATTTGTTGAAGGCCACCTAGGTTGGTTCCATAGCTTGGCTCTTATGAATTGAGCTGCTATAAACATTCATGTGGCTGCACCACTCTAGTATTCTGATTTTAAATCCTTTGGGTATAGACTAAGGAGTGGGATAAGTGGATCATATGGTGGTTCCATTCCAGGTTTTCTGAGGAATCTCCATTCTGCTTTCCATAATGGTTGCACCTGTTTGCAGTCCCACCAGGGATGTATAAGCGTACCTTTCCTCTCATATCCTCACCAACATTTTTTTGTTACTTGTATTCTTTTTTTTTTTTTTTTTAAAGAGAGAGTTAGAGAGGGAGAGAGAGAGAGAGAATTTTAATATTTATTTTTTAATTTTTGGCGGACACAACATCTTTGTTGGTATGTGGTGCTGAGGATAGAACCCGGGCGCACGCATGCCAGGCGAGCGCGCTACCGCTTGAGCCACATCCCCAGCCTCTTACTTGTATTCTTGATAATTTCCATTCTGACTGGAGTGAGATGGATTCTCACTGTAATTTTAATTGCATTTCTCTTAATTGCTAGAGATGTTTAACATTTTTTCCTTGTGTTTTTTGACCATTCATATCTTGAGGACTTTTAAAAGCAGTAGGTGTTCTAGTGTGTGTCTGTAATTTTTCTTCTGTATCCTTTGGCTGTATCTTTGCTGTGTGTGCATTTTTTTTTTTTTTTCCCCCTTGGCACTAGGGATTGAACTCAGGGGCACTCAACCTGAGGCACACCCCCAGCCCTTTTCAATTTTGAGACAGGTTCTTGCTCAGTTGCTTAGCACTTCATTAAGTTGCTGAGGCTGGCTTTGAACCTGTGATCCTCCTGCTTAAGCCTCTTGAGCTGCTGGGATTACAGGTGTGTGCTACCATGCCTGTCTTTTCTGATTTTTGAGTGAAATATTTATTTCAGAACATAAGCATTTTATTTGGTACCATCTTCACAGCCAAAACACTTCTTCCAATGCAAATGTTTGTTTTGGCAGCGGATCTTTCTAAAAAGGAGATGAACATCACAATTGTTTGGCTAAAATAAATGTTTTCTTTGGGGTTATTAAGGTGCCTGAACAATTTCTAGGATTCTCACCTGTGTTATTTTATGTTTTTGGTCTATTCTGGGAAAAGTGGTTTTCTTTTGAATGTAATTCAAATCATGTTTTGATATAGTTGGAACAATATCTCTGAAAAGTACGGGTGATTGGAGAGAGGAAAGTCCAGTTAGACCTAAAAATGTCAGTATTTTGGCCTGAAATGTCTGTTTTAGACTCAATTTCTGGATCATAAACATGAAGCCAGAAGTCAGGACTGAATTTTGGTTTCATCTAAAAAAGAGCTTGGCCCTCCTGTTTTGAGGGAATAGGATGGAGTGTCACAGGATGAGAAGGAAGACTGGCTTGGCCTGGGGGGAGGAGGAGGAGTGCTAAGTATCTGTTTTCCTTTCAGACTCTTAATTTTTTGATAGCTTCTGTATTCACTGAGATACCACCTGTGTCTGTGTGCACATGTGCTCATACTCGTGTACATAAAACACAGTGTTCCTATGATGGTGGCATTCTGTGTAATTAAATATATTTCAGGTGTATACAGATATACAACTAAATGAAATGAAGGTGATTATTTTGACCATTAAAATAGAGAAATGCTGTGAGATTTCATTAGCTATGTTATTTACAGCATTTCAGGAATAGCTGCTGTCTACTGAGAGACTTGGAGCCAAACAGTTTTGCCTGTGCACCTGAAATGTTTGGAGTCCTTTCCGCTGATGGCACATTTGTATAAACAATAGCCTTTTGTTGGCCACATTTTGTCTTGGTTTCTTCCGTTGTTCATCATGGAACAGGAAGGTATTTAAGGTTTACAAACAAAACACATTTACACCTCACATTTCTGCTTCCAAGAAGATAACAGATGCCACTAGCTTTGATGCCAAAGTTCCCTGTAGTTGGAGTTTTGTACCAAGAAAATATTTTTTTAAAAGATTTGTAGATATGCTAAGTTTTATTTGTTCCTTAAAGTTTAAATTTCTAGAATTCTTAACTGGTTTTATTTACCTTTTATATTGTGGTTGGATTTAAACATATTTGAAGCATTTAATGTAGCATTGTTTGTGGGGCTGAATGCTGTGTACCATCTTCAGGATACCCAGAATGGAGCTCACATTTTGAGTTAAATACTGATTTTTAAATAATTAGCCCTTTTCCTGAAAGAAAGAAAGACAAGACAAGATCAGACTGTACTTGAAGGTTTAATGAGAAAACGTGAGATGATTTCACCTTTAGTTTGGAAAGCTGCTTTTGTATTAGGAAGTTTATGTGGATACTCTTGCTTTTTCCTGGAGCGTCACATTATTCTGGGTGTCCTGAAGATGATACACAGCATGAGGTGCCCATTCTATGCTGGGAAGTTTGTACTCTTTTCTCATAAATATGGTTTCTACTATGTATTCTACATATATAGACTTCCACATAAAATATCTGTAAGCATTTCTATTATAGTTTTATTTTTGAGATGTGAATCTGAAGGGCATATTTTAGGTAGTATTAGAATTACTTGAGTGTATTTTGAATAAATAAATTTTGCTTATTTGCTTTTTCCAGAGAAACACTAAGAATGATATTTTGCTATTTATGTTAAAATATTAACAATTCAAATGAAGCTAACAATATAGACATCAGTAAAATCAACCAACTGCATTCCTTCCATGTTCCCTGAAAACCAAACACTAAACAACATGATAAATGGTAAGTTGAAGCAATTAAATGGTGTATCTTTGAGTATCAAACTGCTGAATGCTAGTCTCCTAGGGCACTTGAGACATGCTCCCAGGTGCCCAGGGATCTTGATGTCAGTGCCATCTGACTGTGGAGGCCTTCTCTCCTTTCTGAAAGATTTGAATGTGGGAAGTGTGTGTATAACACAGGTGTCCCTTGCCTACCTAAAAAGCTCCAAACCGAACTTTTGGTCCCTAGATACTTATCTACAACAGTGTGAGTTACCCAGCTTCCTAGTTTCTGTGGAGAAGTGTGTTTATATACAAACCAGACCATATTCCAAAGAATTAGTCAATACCAATAAAGAGAGATGAATTTGGCTCAGAGTAAGAGTACCAAACCAACCAGCCAATGAAATTGGCTCTTCCAGGTTAGTCAAAGGTTAAGATCCAGATCCAGCTCTATAAAGCATTTAACATTTAGAAATGAAGTGAGACCAATGTTAATAGCAAAAATATGCAACTATTGGAATTCAATGCAAAAAACTGTCATTATTGAGGCAATTAGGTTTTATTAATGCTCTGAGTCTTAGCAGAACCAGTCTCCCGTGGACAGCTAGCTGCAGTAGCTGGTCCCCTGGAGGTTTAAGGACAAATGTCTGCTGGGAAGGGAACCTCTGTCTAGATGCCTCACAGAAAGGGCAGCCAAACAGGGATGGATTCCCAGCACCAGCCACTTAGGACAGAGAACAGACCTGCAAGCAGTAGCTCTTGAAGTCTCAAAGTAAGGATTAGATATTCTTTTAAAATCAGTATCACAGTTTTTATTGATTCTAGAGAGACACGGGGGAAAAGGAAAGAGGGTAAATCATTGTTGGCCTGTTGGTTTTGTGACCTCAAGACACTTCCTTAAAATGTGAGGCCAAAAGGGGAGGCTTCCTTTTCTTTAATTAGCATATTACCTTGAAAGTTCCAGTACAGTTTTCATGTACCTGATAGTCACTTGCCATCTGTCTTAGATGTTTAAGTCTTTGGAGGTTCTCCTCAGTGTCCTGGGCTTCATGAAGAAATGAGCCTTCCTCTTCCTGCCTGCGCATCCTGTGCCATTTGTCAGTGGTCATGGAGACTGCGGGATTCTTATTCTCCAAGAGCTGTCCAGATTTTGATGGTGAGGAAATCAGTGGACTGCCAGCTGGTGCTTCTTTCTTCATGGGGGTCTTGCTGATTTCTCCCCATTCTTCTTCCTCACTGGCTTCAGTAGTAAACTGAGGGAGACTGGTGACCTGTAGATGTTATTGGTCTTAGCCTTTGTGACATCATATTCGTCACAGCACACTTAGAGTAAGTCCAAGAGTTACAGGATGCTTTCCTGCCGCAATACAGTATGAAACAGAGAATGTAGTGGGGGCTCTGGGAGGATGCCAGCTTGACCCGGAAATCTACACTGCTGCTAAAAGCCACCAGAATTCAGAAATCAGCAACATGTGACGTGCTTTCTTCCGAATCAAAATCTGCTATGCTTTGTCTAGCTAACCGAATTTACGTCACCTGAGCATATCTAGGCAAGAGAGGTTATGAATTTGATTTCTGAATTCTAGATTATGGAGGCAGAACTTTTTGGTTACTGTCTTTGTAGAAAACATAGCATTGTTCTTGACAGTTGAGTGTTTCTCTTGTGTAAAAATTTCCCTCCCATGTCTCCTCTGTGGTCTCTCTGCCCCAACAAACGGCAGCTCCATCTTTCAGGTGCCCAGGCAAAAACTCCAGTTACCCTTTTTCCAACCTTTGAATCTGTTAGACGATCCCATTGATTCTTCCTTTAAAAGGCATGCAGAAGCAGGTACCTATCCCTGCCTCGGTGGCTCCTGCCCTGGCCAAACCCCGCCATCTCCTGTTTGCCTTGTCACCATGGGTTCTCACTGGACTTGCTACTCACCCTCACGAACCAGCATCTGTTTTCAGTGTAGCAACCTGAGTAGTCCTTTCAGGGGTCTTCGCCAGACCCTGACTGTCCTCCTGGGTCTCCCCATTTCACTCAGGCGGGGGTGGGGGGCTGCTTCACCACCTCTCCACCCTCTGTCCTGTCCTTCACCCTCTTTTCACCCTTCCCCAGGACCCTCTTCTTGCCTGCTGGGCAGGCCCTCACCCAAGACAGACTTCTTTAACATGCCTTCTCCAACTTAAATGAATCTGCGCACCCCTCTTTCCCTTGTCCCTGTTTTATTCCCCCGTCCTGTGTGTTACCACTGAACTGTATTGATCTTCATTGTCTAATTCACCTCTTAGAACGCAAGCTCTGGGATTTGCCCCCACTGTAAGCCTGTCAGATGGAACTGACATTGAACTAACTCTGCAAACACTTGAAATAAATGAATGAAAGGATTTGCAGAGTTTTAGACTTTAGCCAGTGACTTTTGTCCCACACACTGCAAAAATTTCAGTATGTTTAATGGTGTGTCTGCACCTCTGATTAGCTGTGAGCTGGGATCTTCACCAGGCCCTTGTTTCCAGTGAAGTCTCTGTGCCTCTGCTGCTCTGTCATAAAACCTGTTGGTGCCTGCGGGGCTGTGCTTTTAACTCTGCCTCGAGATTCCCAGTGAAGTTTTGATGCCCAGGAGACTGTGCAGACAGAGTGGTTCTCTGTCTTATTTCACTGTGTGCAGTGCTGTGTGTCCTTTACCTCTGTTACCACCTCCATTTGGTAGATTGGGAGCCTGCCACGTCACTTCATGGCGGGTCACATTTGTAGCATTCTGTCTTGTGCGGGTGGGATCCATCAGGTCGGAGCAGAGAGTCTGCAGTACGGTTGAATCAGATTTGGCTTGCACATCATGGGAGGTCAGATTTCCACCCCAGCGCTGATTGTTGACTGTGTGTATCAAGGAAAGCCCCCCAAAAGGTTCCTGAGCCATTTGGACACTACAGACTCCCCCCTCCCTTCTGGTAGGAGTTTGCTGTCCTGGAGGAGAGAGTTCCTTCAGCGTGGAGGGCAGAGCACATGTGTGGTGCAAGAATGGGGCTGAGAGAGAAGCGGCAAGACCTCCTTGGTAAGGGGCTAGTTCACATCCCGGCCTGTGCAATCTACCCTGTGACATTTCATCTCTCTTGTAGTTCCTAGGTTGGGCTCACTGCCGCAGTCTGGCTGGGCACAAATCACCGAGCCTCCACAAAGCACAAAGCACTTGTATGTTCAAACAGGAAACTTTATTGCCTGAATTCCACACACTCCCTGGGAACTCTCCTGAACACCACCATGCTCCTCTCCGGCACCCCACACCGGAACTCCCTCCACCCGGGCTGAAACTCCCTCCACCAGGCTACCTGTGCACTCACTTTCGGAACCCCGAGAACTCAACAGGAACTCCAAAGTGGTCTATATACAATTGAATCAATCCAGCATCATCTTAATGGCTGCCTCTCAACCATTACTTCTGGCAAAATGCCAGGGGCCATTCCAATTTGGCTGTGGCTCTCAGCAGCTCACCATGCTTACCAGGCATTATTTTCAGTTTCTTTATGGGGCCAGAGCATTTTTGAAAAGTTTAGCTTCTAGAAAGGGTGCATTGCAGACTAGGCTGTGGGTCTGCACACGCTGTGTGCAGCCCACGCTGTGCCAGGCCTATCTGCAGGAGCAGAGGGTGTGGCTGCACCTGGAGTGGGCTGCACTCAGGACGGCAGGAATCGGGGAGGTTTCTTTCCCAAGACTGGCCCTGTGTTCTTGGCTCTGGCAGAGGATCTGTGAGGGACAAACAATTTGCCCTTTTAAGGAAGTGCAGGAATTTAGTGCCTCAGTGTGGATGATGTTGCCACTGTCACCATCCGCATTGTGGTAGTGATATCTCCTCTCTTGGGCCTGATTTCTTATTTGTAAACAGGAAAGATAACAGGCTCTGTGCCAGGTCTTACTCCAAGCACCTTCTATTATGGCCATTTTGCAAATAATAATAGTAGCTAATGTTTACGAAGGGCTTACTTAGCCTGTGTGCAGCTCTGTTTGACTTGGATTAACCCACTTGGTCTTCGGGTGGATTGTTCACATCTCTGACCCAGATGAGGAAACTGAGGGGGGAGGGAGCCTGATGAGGCTGCTCAGATCCACGTGCTTGCTGTGTAGTAGGGCAAGGATTTCAGGTTTGCAGCACCTGAAACCTGAGCTCATGCTAGTGCTGATGTGTGACTCTGGTGGAACCAGAATGCTTCTCGGCACTGAGGAGAATTCATTTGCATTTTTAAATAATAAGATTGATAATAATTCAAGTAGCCTAATTTTGGCATCAAGTATTAGTTGCATGGAAAGCCCTTTGTGACCTTTAACATGTTGAAAATCGAATATTATTCACTACTCTCCCACTTAGAGCAAGTTTTCTTTGAGAAGTTCTTGTAACATATATTAGCCATTTAAAAGTTCCCAGTCCAGCAGCATTTGTTAACATTCACAGCGCTGTGCATAGCACCGTCCTGGCACTTTGTGGCCCCTGACACCCCTTTTTCTTTCTGGGCGTTGGGGACAGTGTCACTCTCCAGTTAGAATGTTGTCGTGTTGTCTTCATGGTATTCATTTTTGTGGTTATCTTCTCTTTGTGGCAGGTACACCCGTTTTATATTTATGGTGTTAAATACAAAGTTTTCTGTTAAAATGAAATTCTTTGAATTAAAGTGATTCCCTTTAGAGATAAACAGTTCAGACTGTAAGTTGTGTTTACTTCTTTTAGTTTAACTCACTGATTAGAATATCTGCTGGGTACACTCTTTTGTATTAGTCACTGGGAAATATCAAGGTGACCCTAACCAGGTCTTGTTCCCAAAGACCTTGGAGGGGACATTCTATAGAGAGATAGTGGATTAATGAGTTCAGGTATAGGTCTTTGTCCTTGTGTTACCGCAAACATGGAGAGACAGTTAGCTGGGTGGTATGATAAGGCAGACCTAGAGGAGGTGTTAGCCTGAATATGTGAAAGTTGATCTTTTGCTTTCAGGTGGATACCATTAACTTACACTTCCGTTTGATTGGCTTTTGCTTTTGGTTCATTGAATTGAGGGACTAAAGGTCTTTGTTTGTTAACATGTTTGTCATAAGACATGTATTTATAACCCTATGGGAGCTCAAATGCTCCTAGGTACTTAGACTGGAGTGTGTGAAGTGCTGGGTAAAGGCTTGTAGAACTCACACTGGAGCAGCTCCAGCTGAGTGGGCTAGGTAAGAGGGCTTTCTGGAGGAGGTGGCATTAGACTTGGATCTCATAGTAAGACTTGTGAATACCAGGGAGGGGAATATGCTCTGGGAAGGGGTGGTTCTTTTCATATAACTTAGCTTCTAAAGGTCTGTGAATTTTACAGAATTCTTTATCTACTAGTTTTGCACAAGGTTATGAAGGTAGAATCGAGTTCAGTGTTGTGTCTGTGTCCACACCCCCTTTCAGGGTGAAGGGGATCTAAAATTTTCCTTTTGCCCTATTCTGGTACTCTGATGGGTCAACTTGGATAGTGAATTGCTGCCTAGAGTCTAGCTGGATATTGATTGATTGATTGATTGATTGAGTGTGTGTGTGTGTGTGTGTGTGTGTGTGTGTGTTTTGGAAGAGAAACTGCCCCCCTCTATACTTTTGTCCAGCCATCCTCTATGTCCAGGAGGGGCCAATCAAAGCACAGTGAATATTCTTCACATTCATGGATGACTACCATCTTTTGAATAGCCTTTCTATTTTTGAGGAAATGCTCACATTTGAAAGCTCTGCCCCTGTAATTTTGAATCCAGAACTCAATTTTACAGCCTCTCTTACAGTGAGGATAAAATAAGTTGCGGTAGATTCTTTGGGTTAGCTTGACATTGGACTGGGAAGCGCTTTGCATGTTGCTTATTTCCTGGGCAGAGGTGGAGTCCGCCTGCGGGCTCCCCCCTTTCTCTGACCGGCTGCACGTGTGGGAAGACATCCCTTAATTCTTGGGATTACTCTGGCCTCCTGAAAGCCACATCCTCTGTCTGTGTTCCCTCATTTTGATGGGGGTGCTTCCTTCAGTAGCTCTTTTGAGAGGGTGCAGGCGGGGCGGGAGTCCTGCCTTGGAGCCCTCTCACTGAGCGAGCCAGCAGTGGTGTGGAGAGTAGGAACCCCAGGTGGGCAGAGTTTCCCAAAGCCCTGTTGATGGATCTCAGGCACCTAGGTGCTCAAATGCTGAGAAGTTCAGGTCCTCACTCTTTGTGTCACTCCTCCAACCCCTGCCCAAACTTTCTGGTGACTTTAAACACTTTTTAACTTTTTATTTCCCTGATTTCTAAAATGTTGCTGGAACCTGGAGTTGGTACTTTTCTTTTTGTAGACCCATCCAGTGTTAAACTCTGTTCTTGCTCTTTTGGATGTTGTATGGGGTAGTTTCGGTAATTTTCTCGTCTTTATTTTCTTCGTTCTGACTGTCTGGAAATTTATTTGTTGAATGTTATAAATCCTGGGCTAATCCTTTAATTTTTAAATTTTTAAAAATTTTATCCCTTTTCATTTGTTTATCTTTGTTGTAGTTTTTATTCTATTTCCTGGCAGATACTGTTTTTGTAGTTTCACTTATCAAAAAAAATTTTTTTGTTTGCTAAAGTTTCTTCTTTTGTGTCATCTTAGTTTTATTTCATGAATATTATAGTTTATCTCACTGAAAATCAGTTTAGGTTTTTTTTTAAGGTATATGTTGAGGGGCTAGGGTTGTGGCTCTGCTGTAGTGTGCTCGCCTGGCATGCATGAGGCACTGGGTTCCATCCTCGGCATCATACAGAAATATAAATAGAAAAATAGAAATAGAAATAGATCTTGAGTCCACCTAAAACTAAAAAAAAAATAATATTTTTTTTAAAAACAATGATGTATGTCGTGGTCCATATCGTGTTCTTAATTCTACCTGTGTTCCCTGCTGGGGGCTTTCTTGCAGTGTCTTCTGTTTCTCTTTATGAGTGACCACCAAGTTCTAGGAACTGGTACAAGGTCCTGTGTCCTTGGGCACTTGTGTCCCCTGGTAGGCTGGATGGTGAGAAGATCTGGGTCATTTCATTTGAGGACCTGACTGTATTTCCCTCCCCAGTAACTCACTGTTTGCTCTTGGCGAGGACTTGGGGGCCTCTTGGGTGACCAAATGGGAAATGGTCTGATATACACATTTGTCTTAGTTGACCCTCATCTTCCCTGGGCTCCTGGCCAGCTGCTCCAGGTGGTGTTTCTCTTCTGACTTCTGGCAAGATTGGGGTGAGGGATGGAAAGGGGGATCTGAATTACTCCTTAGAGTTTTTATCCAGCCGCTGCCACCCTCTGGTCTTTGGGGTTCTGTGCTTTAATTAGCTTGCTTCTATCCTGTCACCTAGAACAGACTAAAACTTTAATTATCACTTGTCTATCTGCTTTTCTCCTTCCAAAAAAATTTTGAATTCTTATCTGCTACCATCTCACCTCATGTTTTCTTTGTCCTTATTAATTTATGCTTTTAAAAATTATTTATCACTGTCATTTTAATGGAGTTCCATGAGAGAGTAGAGATAAACTTGAGTATTTAATCTGTCCAGTAGAAATCTCTACAAAGACATTTTTAATACAGCAGCTTTCTTACCAGCCTGTTGTCCAATGTGGGGTTTCTGCAGTTGCTACCTGGCGATTCACTAGAGTTTCCAGTGGCTCAAGGAATTTGTAGACTAAAAATAAACCTATGAATAAAGGCATGAAGCAGACAACTGGACTGTCTGTGGTTGGCAGGGACCTGGCTGAGATGCTCTGTGAGGCGGGTGGCCTTTGTTTAGATTAGCCAGGAAGCTGCGCGCTTGCAGGCCAGCAGGGGGGTGGGAGTGGAGGGGGACAGTGTACTCTTCTACCCAGAGGAAGGCAGCCAGGGTCTGGAGGAGTCCCAGGAAGGGGAACTGAGAGAGAGGCCCTGTGGAGAAGCATGAAGCAGAGGGAAGCAGTTTCTGAGGTTGATTGCAGGGAGAAAAGCTGCGGTAATGAAGTCAAGGCTGATGCTAGTGTTTGAGATTGTAAGGATCCACTGTGTGTGTGGACATTCTGTAATGTGATTATTGCATATCTATAGTGGACGTGGTTCTTGTGAGTGTCCTTTCCTTTAAGGGGTGAAAAAGATGCAAGTGAAGTAAAATATGTTAAACTCATATTTAGTTTAAAAAAGAAAAGTTTTGCCTTATAAGCAGGTCCATGTAGATCTGCCTGCCCTGCTGCTGATTTCCAGATGCTGAGGGTAGCAGTACTGCCTCTCACCCCCAATCTGCTAAAGAGCCCAGCGCATGGGACAGGATTGAGGGAAGGGCACTGTGATTGGAGCCCTGCCTTTTGGCCTCTACCTCGTCCTGCAGTGGGAGCATTGTGTTTTCAAAATTGATATTAAGAATCATGATGGAGGCCTTGGCAGTCCTCAGAGAAAGACGAAGTATTCATTTGAGGCAGAAAATTTAACTAATGTCTAAATGTAACTTTTAGCAGTAAAGGATGAAATGAAAAGAACTTTGATTAATACTTATTAACCCAGAAAATTAAGTTACCCATGATAGTGTAATCCTTAAGCTCGTCAGCATTCAGTGGTAATGTTGCAGTGTTTGGGTTTTATCTATGGAACAGCTTCATGGTATCTATGTGTGGCCAAGTGCCAAGACCAGTGTGAAACTAAAAACAACAACAGCAAACTGTTAGAGTAATTATAGCAAAAGTCAAGTTTGTAGCCTTATGTGTCAGGAATAAGAAATAAGAGTCCAATTTATTTGGCCGGTGTTCCGCGTTCACACTGCTGTTTACATAGCTGTGCATATGGTCTTTGGAAATGAGCGTGCTCCTTCCTCATGACCCATCTACCCACTTCTATCAGCTTTCATAGTGTTATCTTTTATGTCTTCTTCGCCGTTGGAGTCCCAGCCTGTTGGTGAGTAGGATAGCTGGGAAGCAAATCTTACACAGAGACCACCATCCTGGCTGGAGGTTGTTAAGTTTTCTTGTGCATTTTTGGTGCCCTGGTGGTGGCCTGATCCTTAGGCCCCCTTAAGTTAAAAATACTGGGTGTGTGGTCTTGCCAGCTGGCACGGGGCCAGGCTTTTTATAGCCTTGTCTGGCCTGGGAATGGAGCTCCGCGCAGGGAGGTGCAGAGGGGCTTCTCTGGCAGGGTAGGCCAGAGTGTGGGGCGGCCCTGCTGCCTTGCCAAGTCCTGGCTCTGTCATGATAAGTAAGAGTCATCTGATGCCAACCCTTCACCCGTATCTTTTGGTAAGATATTTGTGACTAAAACTAAGGAGCACAACTTTATTAAGTAAAATTTCCCATTATTTTTGAAGGCTGTTGTACCATCTGCTAGGGAGAAACTTCGCGGCCTAAGTATTTATACTTTAATTAATGGAGCACCAGCTTTCTGTAGAAGCATATTTATTAAATGTCAACAATTTGGGGACATTCAGTCTTCATTTTTGGTCTTTTGTGTCCAGTGGAAATTTCCTGAAATTATGTCCAGAATTTTCTTGGGATTATGTGTCCTATTTTTTATTTCAAATTGTTGCTTAGATTCTTGTGAATAGGAAGAAGAAAGATTCATTTGTTACCATAGTGCTTTCCCCGCCTCCTCTAGCAGTACCTAGAAAACCAAATTTGTTTCCTTTTTTCCCTACCCATTTTCCTGGATGTTGTTTTATATACTCAAACTGTAGGATTGCTTTGTTTTATTACTAACCGTCCTTAAGGAATTTGGTGAAGTGAGGAATAATGTTACAGAATTTTCATTATAAATAATTTTTAGGTCATGCCCTACAGTCAGTCAAGATGTATGACCCAGTGCTGACTTTAAATGTTCAACAGTGCAGCCATAGTTAATTCATAGAGGGAGGTGTCTGCATTTATGTGGTCTAAGAGTCAAGTTTAAACATCTCCTGTGTAAATTGTTTCTGTCTTTCCATGTTTTTCTGTCCTGAGAGCAGGCAGTCAGATTAAATTTCCCTCTGCTCTCTTACTCATGGAAGGGGAAAAAGACAAATATTTGTGTGGGCTTTGAGAGGAGGGGAGGTTTTTTTTTTTTTTTTTTTTTTTTTTTTAAGCTCTTAAGGAGCATAGTGGGTAAGCCAATTGTCACAGTTGGGTGGATCTCAAGGAAGGGAAACCGTATCATTGGCCCTGACACTGATTATTGAAGGACAGTTGTTCACTTTCTCCCCTAGATTGAAAAAAGGCGTGAGGGCACCTTTATGCCCCTGTGCTTGCTGAAACCCCCGGCTGTCCTTGTGAACGCTCTAGTGGTATTTTTCCCCAAGGTGGTGTCCGCTAGAGCTTGAAGTCCTCTTGCATGGCTCTCTTTGAACTTGACACAGGACTGCTCACCAGGGGCAAGGCAGTGTTTAGCTCACATGAATTTAAGTTGACATGGGGGCAGCTGGACCAGTGTGTGCACAACATTGTCCACTGTCCTTCCGTTTTCTCCGAAAATAGAGAAGATCGGACAGAGATGTAGAAGGTCTTAAGAGTTTGGGGACAAATTCATTAGACTCTTGTGAACTGGTCAATATGCTTCTGTAAATTTTTATTACGGCATTTTGGGTGATTTTTGTACTCCTGCATTCTTATTTAGGACTGAACTTTCACAAGAAATCATATAGATATTTCTCTTTTTGAGGACCTGTTTCTAAAATATAAGTGGCTTTGACAAATTGGGAATTCCTTATTTTGTAGAATGGGAAAAACATTAAACCGCCCTCCCCCATTTTAAGATCTTTATATTCATAACTTCAAGGGGGTTGCTGAGGTACTAAATAAAGAACCATCTCTAAATTGTGCTATAGGATGGTGTTGTTTTAAATAAATGAAGTACATAGAACTATAAACAAACTTGATTTATTTCCAGATAAATAGTGAACTCTGCATTTGTTGGGGAATGGGAGAATAATTCTATTTTCTTCCCCTTTTCTGACTACAAAGTACTACTTGTAAAAGATTTAAAAATATTGAAGTGCCTAATACAGAAAGTAAAAGGCTAAAATTCTCAGAAATCCTACGTCTCAGAGAAGTCTGCTTTATATACTTTCTGATGAGGTTTTAAATGAGATGATATAGTATTACACATATTTGCAGCTTTCTTTGCTCACTTAATATATATTAAATATTTTTGTGACTTTTCATTATGTATACTTAGATGATGCGCACATTATTCCTTTGTGTGAATCCGTTATCATTTAATTAACCAGATTTCTGGTTGTGGGATGTTTTGATTGATTCCAGTGTATGACAGTCAAATGATGTTGCAAAATGCCCTCCGATGGTTGTTCTAGGTATTGTGAGAGCATTTCTTAAAGGTAAATTCCTGGAAGTGCTCTAGAAGGGTCAGAAGGTCAGGATCACTTATCCTGTAATAGGAGAAAATAATCAGAATTGAAGAATCCAATTTCAGGGAGTTTCGTGCCTTTTAAAAAGTACTTTTTTCCTATGTCATTAAAAAAATAGGACTCTAGTAAAACTGTAATTTTGAGGGAAAAATCTTCTTGGGATTAATTTATATTTGGAAATGGTTTGTCATTTAATGTTTTCATTTAGATTTTGATCTACCTGTGGAAAACCTGAAGAATTTAAACATTTTAAACTTGGCTTGCGTTTCGTAATGGATGGTGAATAGAATGGAATGATAAGCACAGTCCATTGGTTGTGAACATTATTTCCTCTTGGTTCATAATCTGCATGCTGTAAATCTTACGAAACTTCTTTGAGCTTATTCTTTTCCTTTGAGCTCTTGTGGATTTTGTAGTTAAAACTATAACCAGATTAAATTCAGAAAGTAGATAATGTCCTTTGGCTAATTGTTACAGAACTCTGTCAAGTGCAAAGTGCCTAACAAAGTATGGGGAAGTTTCTGCCCTCAGGCAGTTGGGGATTTGATAAGAGTTTTAGACTGGAGTGTCTGGATGGATGAAAAGTAATGTAAGGCAGAATAGGTCAGTGGGGGGCTGGGGATGTGGCTCAAGCGGTAGCGCGCTCGCCTGGCATGCGTGAGGCCCGGGTTCGATCCTCAGCACCACATACAAACAAAGATGTTGTGTCCGCCGAAAACTAAAAAAATGCACAGGCTCTGGCTTTTTGAGCACTCCTGCTGCACACAGAGAAAACATGCATGAGGCAAACTTGAGTACAGAGAAAACCTGCGTCTGCCAGTGTTCAGGGGCCCTTCCAGGTGGGTTGGGCCGCTCCAGGTCTTCATGGAGCTGAGGTGCAATCTCCAGGGCTAGACTGACAGAAAAGATACCCTGTTTGTTCTCCATATATTGCCCAATCATGCAGGATTTAACTTGTCCCTTACTCATTTTGCAGCCTCTACTTGCTGGTTTGCTTTGGACACTCCTATGTTTAATTGTCTATTGAGGAAGTAACAATAAAGTGTACATTATTTAATAGGAGCCCCCCGCCCCAAGATTTCCCTGCCTTTGTTGGTGAATTGTGCTCCTTGTGAAGGCTGTGGATCTGGGTCATTACAGGTCTCCCCTTTCTTGGAGCTGTAACTGTTGATTGTTCTGCTGTTTCAGACCTGGCTGTCTTTGATGTACAAGCTTTAGGCTATAGGGTGTCAGGAGTGGGTTTGAACTGGGCCTGCACATTGTAATGTGGAATTCTGCAAAGATCATTAAAGTAACTGCCTACATTCAAATGACTAAGTAAACTTTTTACTAGCAAGGTTAATTTCTTTGACTGTTTATTGGTCAAGCTCTTCATATAGAAGAATTAAAATAATGAAAAAGCCCACTGCATGTTTAGAACTGATTTGTCTCTTTAAAAGATTCTGAGCTTGAATACAGCTAGCCAAATGGTCTTTAGCAAAACTGACAGGCAGTAAATGGATCCCTGTGGGCTGTGGCTTGAATCAGACTACCATTCTTTAAAGGTATGAGGTACTGTTGTTGGGCTGGCCTAGAAAAGGGGTACTTTCAGTTGTGCAGATACTTGTTATTTACATAACTTTCCCCAATCAGGAAAGAAATATCTCTGGCATAAGCATATAGAGCTTTGAATCAGAATATTCTGTTCAAACTGCAGACAACTTTATAAATTTTAGTTGTTTTGTGTTTCAATCTCTTTTAATTAAATAAACAACAAAAACAAAACAAAACAGCCAGTGATTTAGACTTTCATTAATTCAGCAGTTTCATTAAAAAATTATTCTTCTAAGCCTGTTGCTTCTCTACCAAATAGAAGGATGTAATTTTTCCTTTGAGCTCTCAACATTTTTTTCTGGACCCCATATTTTACCAGTACTAGGTGTTTGTCCAAAACTGACCACAAGGAAACTTGTTAAGACCAACTCAGAGGGTTATGCAGAATATTAAACTACTGTGTAATCACACTGATGGCTCTGTGATCAGCTCCTAACTTGTGCTACATTTTCTCATGCTCTGGAGCTTCGCTGTGCCCTCCATGTACAAGACTGGAAGTAGGATCCTTTCTTTCCTTTTTTTTTTTGTACTGGGGATTGAACTCGGGGGCTCTCAACTACTGAGCCGTATCCCCAGCCCTATTTTGTATTTTAGAGACAGGGTCTCACTGAGTTGCTTAGTGCCTTGCCTTTGCTGAGGCTGGCTTTGAACTTGCGATCCTCCTGTCTCAGCCTCCTGAGCCACTGGGATTACTGGTGTGTGCCGCCATGCCTGGCTTTGGTATGGTTTTGACACTTCCTGTTTCTTCCTCCCTCATTTACTAGGGGAGACACAGAGGTTTATCAAACAAGCAGGTTTAAAGAATCAAACCTTCCCATTTGCCTGGTGAGCTTGCCCTAAAATGGAGTGGGATTCTGTTATGAGAAGAGGGACGGTGCCTAGAAAGTGGTATTTCCTGACGCGTGTACCGTGTGCCTCACAGCAGCCAGAGTGTGGCACAGGGTGCTGCTTTTCTAATCTTACAGAGCTCAAGCACTGGATTAAGAATTGGAACTTCAGAATTGTAGGCTTAACTCTCTGCTGTAAATCTCAGTTGACACATTGGGATGTAACACTTAAGTGTGCATGTGCCTATATTGAAATGTGCTGTAAGTCTAGATAAAAGTCTATGCAAAGGTGATTGGGAAACTTTGTTGTAGTCTTTAAAACAATCTTGTTATTTTTAAACTCAGGGTTCTAGGATTCTCCTAGGAACAGCTTCATTTCCACCTTGGGCAATGATAATAGATCCTAGGGTAGGGCTAGGCCTCTGAACTGATCTTTCCGGGAGGCCAAGGTCTACTCCAGGGACATCCGGTAAGTTGGGGTGGGGCAGAGCTGGAGGCTGCTGGAGGCTTACTTCTTTTCCTTCCATTTAGGCCTTTTGTGGTAGAAGAGGCTGCAGGATGCGGGAAAGGCTCTTTGTTTCCTTGGGTTGGCTGCGTGGCTTCTCTTGTCCCGTATTCTCATTTTAGGATACAGTACTCTTCATTTGCTTTTGAGCTTTCAGGCTCAATCTTTTTATTTTTTATTATTTTTGGTACTGGGGATTGAACCCAGGGCCACTTAAACCCTGAGCTATGCCCCAAGCTCTTTTTTGTAATTTATTAGAGACAGGATCTCACTGAGTTGCTAAATGCCTTTGCTAAGTTGCTGAGACTGACTTTGAACTCATGATCCTTCTGTTTCAGGTTCATCTTTAACGACTGAGAGATGGTTTCTGCGTCTGTGAAATGGGTCTGATAGTAGTACTTACCTCCATAGGTTTTTATGAGGGTTAATGAGATGGTCCTTATAAAGAATTTAATGAAAACCCCAATTTTGTGTGTGTGTGTGTGTGGGAATGGTATGAGGGTTTTTGCAAAACATTGTTCTTCAGTGAGTTGTGAATTGTGACATTAACAGTTTTCTTTATGAACCAACTAGCTAAATAGTAGACACTCCCAACCCCTTCTTTCTCCTCCTCTTTGGATTGAGCTCAGTTGTTGTTGTGAGCTAAAATGAGCTTGAAATAATGGCTCTTTGCTTTTGAGTGACTATTGGCTTTTATTGGGGGATTTTCTGTGGCATTCAGAAAATTAAGGTTCTTTAGGATCCATAATCGGAGCAGTTTAGGAAGCTTTGGGAGCTGGGAGGCATGGGTAGGGGTGGGAAGAGGGAATGTTTGGTTATTCCTCTCTGTCCTAGGACACAGGGGACCCAAGGGACGTCTTAGGGCAGTTCTCAAAATTGACAGGATTGTTTCAGGACTGAGGAGATCCAGACTATTCCATGGTGCATTAGATCCTGTTGATGTAAATGAGTGAGAAAAATACATTCCCACCCCAGGGATCCAGTTAATGTTGAATTGTATTGGTCTCTGGGTATCAACTAACAGGGTAGTCTTCGGTTGTTGTATCTGAAATGTATAGGGCACAGATGAAACAGTAAAAGATTTGGGGAGGTTTTAGTATATTGAGGATTCATTTCTTTTGCATAAATGTTGTAACACATTAACTGCTTTAATTACCATAAATAATTAAAACAAAAACATGGTCATCAGAATAAATGAACAAATGTGTTAGCCTGTAACATGGGTTTCTGTTTGTTTTGCTTATTTTTTCAGCTAATTGCTAGGCAGTTTTTGTCCAGTTGGGCCATTGATAGACCTTTTGTAATAAACTATCAGTTTGGGATAGTTGGGCATGGTGTAGATGCTCATCATATATACTGGGATATATTCCTTTTAAGGTAAAATCCAAGCCATAGCGACTTCACGAGTGTCATTTTACATTAACACAAAGAACCAATGAACATGTATCAAAGTGTCCAGTTTGTAATATTTAAATTACTCTGAAGAATTAGCAATAAATTTCCAAGGGTTATAGATGACACTTTTTTAAAAAAATATTTTTTTTCTGGTTGTTGATGGACCTTTATTTTATTTATTTGTGTATGGTGCTGAGAATCGAACCCAGTGCCTTACACATGCTAGGCAAGTGCTCTACCACTGAGCTTCAGCCCTAGGTGATACTTTTTTTTTTTTTTTTTTGGTACTGGGTATTGAACCCAAGGGTGCTTAACCACTGAGCCACATCCCCAGGCCTTTTTTATATTTTTATTTAGAGACAGGGTCTCTAGAGTCTCCAGGGTCTCGCAGAGTTGCTTAGGGCCTTGCTGAGTTGCTGAGACTGGCTTTGAACTCATGATCCTCCTGCCTCAGCCTTCCGAACTGTTGGGATTATAGTCATACGCCACCACGTCCGGCCCTAGATATTTTTAAAGCTTGTTAACAAGAGGATTCGCTCTTTGAATTTCAGAGGCTTGGAAATCAGCCAGAATTTAACACCAAGAATGGACATTGGGGGCTGGTGTTGTGCCTCAGCAGTAGAGCGCTTGCCTAGTATGTGTGAGGCACTGTTTTCGACCTCAGTGCTACATAAAAATAGATAAATAGAATAACGGCATTGTATCCATTTATGACATGAAAAAAAAGTGGACATTAGCTGCAAAAATGCTATTGTGTTCCAGGAAGTAAAGGCTCACTTTCTACCAAGCGTGGGCATGTCTCGGTGGAAAGTGTGAGGCCACATGAGGCTGGCGGGCCGTCCACTGCTATGTTCTATGTGTGCCAGAAGACATGCCTGCTTTTATGTTAGTTTTTCTGTTTTAACAAAATATCATGGTTTAGGTAGCATTTCTAACAAGAGTTGTAAAATAATCATTTTGTAATTATATTAAGATGAAATATTTGTAATCAAGTCAAACAGTATGTTCATTGTATGAACTGGTTGAAACAATGAAATTTTAAGTTCATGAAAATAGTCCATGGATTTGAATGGAGCCCCAAATCTGTTGTATGTGTGTTTTCATCTGTTTAAAATCCCACAGTTAAAGATGGGGCTGTGTAATCCGTTGATTTACATTAGAGAAGGAGCTCTGGGGTATAGGAACCAGCTGGTTGCTCCCTTCTTCAAGAGGTCCCTCAGAGATGTTGTGGCACTTTTATGAAAAAGACAATCAGTGAAACACCAATATGAGAATAAAGATCACAGCGTTTTGGTCTCCATGATAAAAATTTTAAGGGCAGATTTAGTTATATAAAAACTGTTTTCACCTGGTGTGACAATAGCTCTGTTCCTGCGTGCTGGGAGAGTGGGAAGACAGTGAGCTCTAGAGTTCTGGGTCCTGGGTTTGATGTAGGGATTTTGTGAGGACAGACTGTGTTCAGGCCACAGAACAACATTTGTTGCCTGGTGTTCACCCAGACACCCTCTTCCGGGTTCTGTTTGGAAAGATGTGTTTAAACAAACACATGCTACTCTGTGATTGCATAGGACCACATATACGTGCGCACGCGCGTGTTCGCGTGCGCGCGCGCACACACACACACGATCTTTCTTTGACATGTGTGAGATGATGCTATGTCGTGCACTTTTTAAGATGCATTGAATAATGATAATATAAACTTACTAATGCCCCCAGTGTGTGCCACATGCTACTTTTAGCTTTTATATACATCATTCAACTTCATAGGAATTCTATGAGGGATATGCTGTTAACCTCATTTTATTTAGGTGATGAAACTAAGGCAGGGAAACGATTAGGTAACTTTCCCAAGTGTTTCTAGTAGAGAAGCTGGAATTGAATCCAGTCAGCATAATTCCAGACTGTTGTCTTAACCACTGGGCTATGGCTGACTCTTCACCATTAATCATTTCATCTTATTCTGATAAGAACACTTGTGTTTGTCTCGTTCTCTTGTATCCACATGTTTATGTACATGTGTTATGGCCTATTGCATTATGTGTGTGTGTGTGCATGTATCTTCATGCATAAAAATAAGTGAAGACAGATTTTTAAAATACTTACATACTTAGACCTAGTAAACCTGTGGCCTTTGATTAATTGCAGAATTCATTGTCCGTATTTTGTCGAAACTATGGTATAAAAATGTGAAGAGGAAGAAAAAAAAGCTGGAGAAGTGATGATCCTGCAGTTGCTAACTTGGGCAGCAGGAAGGTTGGGGTCCTAGTGGTCCAAGGCTGGAATGGTCTCTGGCCTTATGCTTCACTTCAAGATCAGAGGGTCCAGAAAGAGCCGTGGTTGGGCTTATGGGAAGCCTGTGGTAATGATTTTGCTTGAGACAAACTGGCATTTCTTGTCTGGGGCTTGCTTGAAGTATCATGAGAAATCAAACCAACAAATCACTCACTATTGGTTAATAGTGAGGTTTGTGTGGTTGCTAGGTGTTTTTAGATTAGTAATTCCAGTTGAACAGCATAATGGTCCTGTTTTGGTGCTGGGAGATCACTGTTCCAGATGAGGAAGTTGAGGCTTAGGGTTGACATTCCCAAGATTACATAGTTTTGAAGTGTCAGAAGCTGATTCTTGGTTTTATGATGACAAAACCACATTCCCTGTTTCTGTCATCTGCAGTTTCAGAAGAGTATTTAATAGAGTCCTGACCCCTCCTGTGTGAAGACAGTGTGAGGCCCTCTCAAAGCTGAAATGCTAGGCATTTGCCATTGGACAGGAAGGACAGGGGGCCCAGTGGGTAGAAGCAGAGGCCTTGGTGTGGCCCTGGTCTGGGTACAAACTTCTGGAAACTTCTGGAAAAGCCATCTTTCCCAGGAACATTGTCATTTATTGGTGTCCCTGGGCTAACCACAGGAAAAAAAGGCTTTTGTGAAATTCCTGTTTGGATTGGAAATTCTAGGTGGAGCTGGAGTTGGAAGCAGAACTATAGAGCCATGACCAAGGTGCTGGTCCCCTGCCTGGGACTGCTTTCAGTTCCTACTGTTATTGGTTGGAAGAGACAGGCAAATAGCTTTCTGTTCCTTTTAAGTAGAACAGGAGTCAGTTTTGCATTTGAAATATAAATGTACCAAATGTGTCTTAATTGTTTGCCTTTTTGTTACCCTTTAAATTGTGGCCTTAACCCTGATATTAAACTCTGCTGGCGAGCCCCCTCAGCATGGCCGAGCATCACTCATAGTTCCCACATGGGCAGAAACATAGGCCACTGAGTTTGAGTTTGAGAAGTGTCTGCTTCCTTTATGGGTTGATATTCATTGTTCAGTTACTTGCATAGTATTTAAATTTCTAGTTTAAAAAAAATTCCAGTGTTTACTGGTATGCTATAGTGTAAATGTGAAAAGGAACCTTGAAAATTTAATTATCTTATAATTCATATATCAGCATTTTATACGGAGCGATGCTCCCAGCACTTCCCTATCTCTGTGTTAACTAGAACTAAAGTTTTTCTAAATTAAAAACTGTAGGTTGCAAAACATGTGTGTTTTTTTTTTTTTGCATGTGCAGTTATTTCTTTATCACCGAGTTGTCCTTCCAAGAAACCTCATCTAAATGTGCTTGAAAATTACCATCTGCTCTTTGCAAGTTTGGAGGGGCACAGAAAGACTAAGGTGAAAAGCTGTCACTTCTAATATCTTCACTCAAACTTTCACACCCTTCTTGTCTACTTACATAATTGCATGCAGCAGGAGTTATTTCACTATTTGGTATTGTCCTTATTGAAGAGAGAAAGAGGCAGGCAGGCAAAGAGAGGACCAGAGTGGGATGAATATGAAGAAACACCTCTTCTTGTACAGTCATTTTCTTATTCAGAATTCATGTTCTTAAACATTTTAATAATGTATTCTCAGATTTTTCTTTTTCTAAAGTGGCATACTTAGTGATTTAATAGTTCTTTATAATTTTATTTGATGTTCAGAATTTAGTATAACAAATTTATTATAATATTGGAAGGGTTTTGAATTGCTTACATAATTTATGTTTATAATGTCCTCGTTTAAACTTAAAAATTGATCTATTTTGGTTTTGATTAGAATTAACAGCCATAACAGGATTTGGAAATGAGAAATGACGGAAGCCTGTTAGTGTAAACTGCCAATAATTTCTAATAGTCAGGAACAAGAAGACCATTAAAAAGTTGGATTTATGCCAATAAAAAGGTAGGAAGGTAAAGGGATGGGGTGACTGTCATCCAGAGTTGTAAATTTTGATCTCCCTGCCAGTTAACCTCCTAACACCCATATTCAGCTGAGGACAACATTCACCTACTTTTTCATTTACTTGGGATGGTTGCAATAGAAGAAAAGAATTTGTTTTTTTCTTGGTAAAATGGTGGTCCTAATTTGTATTTGGTGGACCCTTCAGTAATATTACAATGAAATATTACTTAATTAAGGTGTAGACGATTGATTTGAGGAAGAGCATTCTGTGTGTTTCACGATTAGAACATACACCATACTATTTTCTAGCTTGAGAAAATCTGTATCTTTTAGGAAAAGTCTTAGGTCTGTTTAAGCAAACCCTTTTATTCCATGGTTACTTGCATTTTGTGCAATCAATATTCTTAGAATTTCTATAATGTGATGAAGATTTGGTTTAGAAAAAGACATACATTCTAGGCCCTCAGAGAACAGTACTAGGAGAGACACAAAGCTGGCGTGGACAAAGCCTTACCTAGAGTGATAAGTAGTAGAATGGAGAAATATGAAAAGTGCCATGACATCACAGGGAGGGAGATACTGATTCTACAAATGCAAATTGTACAAATTCTACTTATGGGAAGGGTGGGTGTGCCAGCTTTCCATTGCTATAGCAAGTGCTTAGGATAAATCAACTTAAAAAGAGGAAGGGTTTATGTTGGCTTATGGGTTTTAAAGTTTCAGTGCATTGTTGGTTGGCCTGTTGCTTGGCCTGTGTGCTCACTTTGTGGCATCTGGGAAGCAGAGGCTGGGGTGGAGGTGGGGGCAGGTACGGTCCCAGTATCCTTCAGGGTGCATCCATAGTGACCTAAATCCTTCCTGGGCCCACCTCCTACAGGTTTCACCATCTCCTACCCACAGGCTGGGAACTGAGCCTTTAACACACGGACCTCTGGGGGACTCTCCTCAAAACCAAAGCAGTAGGTGACAGATGACTTGGGTTTTAACAAAGGAATAACAGAACTCTCTGTGTATGTATCGGGGCAGGCATATTTCTGACAGTGGACACAGATGATCCAATGTTCTGTGATCCATAACTGAGTGGTATGTGATGAAGAGTAACTCTGAGAACATGGTATAGGTTTGGATTAGGAGAGTAGACTGCAAGGTGGGTTGTGAAGGACAGCGGTTTATATGATTTCAATGAATCTGAACTGTATCTTTTAGCTTTTTTCTCTTTATATGGAGAGTTTTTTTTGGGAGGGGTACCAGATTTCTTTATTTGAAGGAATGGTACAAATTAAAGAACATAAGTGGATGTTTTGGTACAACTTATAGAAAAGGTAAAGGTAACCCCAACATGCATGCACTGCCTTGGTGACCAGGGAAGTCACTTGCACGGCTATGGGAAAGTTAGGCTGAGGTTTAGCTCTGGTTATCACTGTCTCCCAGGGTGTGCTTGTCAGAGAGATACTCTGCCATGCCCGATTCTGGGGCTCCCATCTTGTGCAAGTTGGTTACATGGTCACCCAATTCTTTGATGGATTTCACCTGCTCATTCAGGTAATGAGTCTCAATGAAGTCACACAGTGGGGGTCATTTTCGTCAGTGGCCAGTTTGTGCAGTTCCAGAAGTGACTGGTTCACACTTTTCTCCAAGTGCAAAGCACACTCCATTGCATTGAGCCCACTGTCACAGTCATCGTGGTCTGGTTTCTTGATATCCTGGAGGAAGAATCGGCCAGCTCGTTGGTTCTGCAGCTTCATCAGTTTCTCAGCATGTTCCTTCTCCTCATGAGATTGGTGAAGAAAATATTTGGCAAAGTTCTTCAAAGCCACATCATCGGGTCAAAGTAGTAAGACGTGGACAGGTAGACACGGGAGGCCTAGACTCCAGGTTGAGCTGCGGTGGATGGCGGCCCCCGAGTCCTGCTGGTAGTTCTGGGGCGCCTGGGAGGGGGACGGGTAGCCGTGGCGGGCGGCTGAGGAGAGGCCTGGGCGGTCCGAGGGCGCTGTGAAGAGGTGGCTCTGAGCGGCGGCCGGGTGGGGGTCCAGCGCCGGTCCCTCCAAGCACTGTTGGAGCAGGACACGGAGGCGACTCTCAGCGGGAAGAACATCTAAGTTTTTTTTTTAAGAGGAGTAGCTTTGAAGTGTTCTGTAGAAGGGCCATTTCTGGAATGTGGAGAGTGGACTGGGCAGGAAGGCTGGACGAAGGTGGATGACAAGGGGGTGACTCTTCAGAACTGGAGAGGTGCAGGAGCAGCTGGACTCATGAAGGGAAGCGAGTGAGAGGGTGTCACAGGGGTGTCGGGTAGGGCATTGTGTGGGTGGAACTGGATCTTATGACCAACTGAGGAGAAAGTAGGCAGCGGAGGGCTCTGAGATGACTCTCCAGTGTGTAACCTGGGCAGCTGGGTAGATCGAGTAGAGAGTTAAAGGAATCCCGAGCAGGAAGCAGAGCATGAATCCACTTTGTGTGTGTGTGTGTGTGTGTTAATGCATGTTGAATCCTGCTGTGCTCTGCCACTGAACAACATCCCCAGCTTTTTTTATTTTTTTAAGTTTTGAGACAGGGTCTTGTTGTTGTCCAGGCTGACCTTGAACTTGTGATCTTTCTGCCTGCGCCTATGGAGTCTCTGTGATTACAGGTGTGTGCTCCTGCTCTTGACTTTCGGACACATTTGGTTTCGTGGGGCAAGCCCTCAGGGAATGGAGGTGGGCCGTGGGTACTTGGGAATTTGGGTCCAATGAGTTGTGGATGTTGAAGGTAGAAAGTAAGCGTGTGGCTCAGTGGTTCTGAGCTGTGCATACCCTTAGAATCATTTGGGGAGTTTATCTGGAGTGAACCCCATCTTTAGAGATCTTCTGTTAACTGGTCTTGGGTGGGTCCTGGAACCTGTGGAACCAGGGTTGAAAGGGATCATTGGAGGCTCCCGGTAGAAGCTGTAGGAGAGGGTGTGTGCGCACTGTCCCAAGAGGAGGCTGGGACAGCGTGCCTCCCAGTGCTTGTGGGATGTATGGCAAGGAGTGGAAACTGTGTTCTCAAGAGGGCAGTGACAGGAAGGCCAGGAAAGATGGCCGTGGCTGCTCCAAAGGAGGAGGGGGCCAGCAGGGTCAGGGTGAAGGGATGGTCAGGGAGGCCTCCCACTGATTGGATAATAAGAGCCAGGTTGCAGTGGTTTAAGGGGTGAATGAGGAAAGGAGAAGGAGGCAGTGAATGTAGACTGGTCTGTGACACACACTTCTGTGCTGTGAGATCAGGGAGTATTTCCTGATCCCGATTGCCTGCTCCTTGTTCACCTGGTGCTGGACTCTGGCACTGTGCTTAGGACCCAGTGACTTTTCTGCTGTCCAGGAAAAGTCCTGTGAGGAGACAGGTGAGTGGGTGAAGGCTTAGTACAGATGAAGAGCCGAGTTTTTGATGAGTCATTGAAAAGAAGGGGGACAGAAAAAAACAGCGTGGGGGGTGTGGTGTCAGCCAGCTGCCAGTGGCAGAGGAACCTGCCCTCCGTGGCATGGGAGATGATACTGGAGGAGGTGCCAGGTCATGGAGAGCTGTGAAGTCCTACTGGGAAGCCTGACCTGACGCTGTAAGCAGTTAAGGCCCTTTTTTCAGTTCTAACTAAGAAGGCTTGAAACGAGCCTTCTAGATAGGTCATTTTTGTACTGTGGCTTGTGGGAGTGAGAAGGACTTAAAGGGAAAGAACCTGGAGATAGGAAGGTCTGTTCTGAGTCTAGGCACACAAAAACCTGAATATGGTAGGACCCCAGTGGGGTCAGTAGAGTGGGTAGGAAGTTGGGTTAGGAAGGAAAGGGGTGGCTTTAAATCTGCTGTGAAGGTGAATTGAGCAGGACATGGAGGTGATTGTATTTGGGTAAGAAGCGGGAGGAGGAGGAGGAGGAGTGCTGTATTGTCATGGTCTTGCCTGACTCCAGATTTCTGGTTTGCATGGAAATGAAGATTGTGGGTGCCTTAACCAAGAGTTTGAATATAGTTTTGGGGATGAGGATGATGAGTTTGATTTTGGATATATTGAGTTTGAAATTGTTAGTTGTGTATACAGTTGGTTCCTGACTTATGGTTTGATGAGTGATTTTTCTACTTTATTGTAAAGTGAAAACCTGTGCAGTTTACTATTTTGTTTTTCACTTGAGTACAGTGTTCAGTACATTACATGAATTATTTAACACTTTGTTGTAAAATAGGTTTTGTATTAGAGGACTTGGCCCTACCGTAGGCAAATTCAAGTGTTCTGAGCATGGTTAAAGTAGGCTGGTTTAAGCCGTGATTTGGTATTACTAAGTGCATTTAAAAAAAAAAAAAAATATATATATATATATATATATATATATATATATATATATGTTTTTAGTTTTAGATGGACACAATATCTTCATTTATTCATCCATTTTTCTGTGGTGCCTAGGAATGAAGCCAGTGCCCTACGCGTGCATGCGAGGCAAGCGCTCCACCACTGAGCCTCAGCCCCACCCGCTAAAGCGCATTTTTGACTTACACATTTTCAACTGACAGTGGGCTTATTGGGATGTAAACCCATTGTAAGTGACAAGTACCTGTCCTTGAGAGTAAAGGGAAGAGTATTTAAAATTTTTTTTCTTTTAAGAATCTTAGAGCAGCCTATATACTCCATTCTCATAAATGTTATGTGAAATACAGGAGAGTTGTATTTCTGTTTTGCAGATGGGGAAATTCAAGGAGTTAAAATATTAAGTGACTTACCAAAAGAACAAAACAAGAAGTAGAACCCTGGAAAATGGATCTTCCAGTTCTGTTTTCTAATCAATACTGTAATTGCCAAAACGTGTGTTTGACTGTTGGATGGCTGGCAGGTGCATTTTTCTCTTCATGACATCTCACACTTCTCCTGAGCAGTTAGGTTGCGCAGAATTTAGCTATAAAACTGGATGAGAGGGGAGGAGAGATGACAGTTACTTGGGGTCCTTCCTTTCCAGCTCAAACATTCCTTGTTTCCAGATGAGGGAATACCGTCATCTTGAAATTATCTTTTGATCCTAATTAGAATAAGATATATTCCATACTTGTGCAATTATATCAAAATAGACTCTAATGTATAACTAAAAAGAACCAATTTAACAAAAAGAAATTGTTCTTTGAAGTATCTTAAAAACAGTGTGCAACCTCTAACAGGTGATTTATTTTCTTTCCTTTTTTCTTAGACTAGAGAGTGGAAAAATTGTGTTTGAAGCACACAGCAGGCTACAAATGGCTTAGGAAAACTAGTTTTGGATTTTCTTAAAACTAATCTTTTCCTACAGGAGCCATGTTGAATTCTTCTAGCTGCTTCCTCCAGTCCCTTTTCGTGTTGTGAGCCACATCCTTGCGATGCCGTGTCCAGTGCTAGGCATTTTCCGTCGCTTTCCGCTGTGGAGGAAGGTGGCTTGGCACTCCTTCCCACCCTGCCTGCACTGCAAGCTTTGACTCTTCTTACCCTCTTTTCCTCCAGATGTGCTATAATTTCAATTTGATCACAGTTATGTTTACATAGTTGAGACTGGGAAGACATTAATCCATGTAGCTAATTATTATTTTCCTACACAGCTCTTTGCTTTTCTTGTAATAAGCAATGGTCTTTTTTTCCTTCAGCTTCCTATATACACTTATCGCTCATCCTACTTTAGAACCTTTTCGCATGGGAGTGATAACTGCCCATCTCTCCTTGTGAGATATTTAGATCCACTGGGTATGTTATAAATTCTATATTCTAGAGGCCTCTCTCCTAGAGCATCCTGGCTTTCTGCAGTCTCTCTGGTACCTTCTCTATCTGAAGCACAGATTTTATCCTTGGTTCTCCATTTACTGTCATTCTAAAATCTACCTCTGTCAGTTTTCTGAGTTGGGTGTTTGGTTTCCTGTGTTCTGTGTCCTTGTTTTGGTTGCAGACCATCCTCCAATAGTTTTCTCAGAAATGGTACAGGAAGTAAAACTCCCTCAGGTCTTGCACATCTGAAAATGCCTTTTATACATGACTTACAGATTGGGAATACAATTTTGGCAATAATTTTCCTCCAGATTCTTCTATATTATATCAAAGTGGACTCTGCTATATGCCACCATGACGTCTGAAGCTCTTCTTACTTTTGCCTCCTGGCCCTTTGCATGTGACCTGTTTCCTTGCCCTCCCTTCCCACTTCCTGATGTCGCCTTCCCCCAGTGCCCTTGCCTTCCGTCTTAGCCTACTTTTCTCCGTTGCCCTGTGCACTTACTCTTGTAGTCACAAAAACTCTCTTGATTATCTTCCCTCCCACTTCATTCTTACTCAGCACTCTTTCTAGAACTCTTCCTTAACTGATGTTCTGGACTTTGGGGTTCCCCCTTTGTTGCCAGGTTGGCCTTGAACTCCTGGGTTCAAGTGATCCTCTGCCTCAACTTCCCAAGTAGCTAGGGCTTGGAGCTTATCATCTTTTCTGCTATCTTCCATGTCTTCTTGTCCCCTTTTCTCAAGGAATTCTTCAGTTCTGGTATTCTATTTTATTTCTAAGAGCTTTCTGGTCTTCTCAGACTTCCCCCTCTTTCCTTCTTCCCTTTCACCTTCCTCCTTTTTCCTTTTCTTAATTCTTTGTTTTAATAGAATCCTGTCCTTATTTCAGGGCAGGTCATTTTCTCATGTCTCTTTGATATATTCATGATTGTATTCTCTTCTACTTTGCCCTTTTTGTTTGGTCTGTGTTTGTGTTTAAGGCTTTCCTGAGCTACCAGAAATCCCTGGTTGTCTGAGTCCCTGTGGGAGGGCTTGCTGAAATTGGATCTCATGTGGATTCCTGGTGGGCTTCTTAGGGGAGCTGGGGGACACTCCCACCCCAGTCTGTATTTACTTTCATGCTGTTGGGCAGGGATTGAACACAGGAGGAGGACCGTTGGCAGGTTGTTGCCCATGGGGTCTCAACGCCCAGTAGACTCCATTGTTGTGGTTCCAGAGAACCTCTGCTTCTCCCTTTGGCAGGGAGTAAATTTCCAGGCTTCTGCTAGGATGGAGGAAGAAGAACTGGTCATAACAGAGAGAGGCTACTTCCTAGTCCACGTGGTCCTCCTAGTTTTAGGCAAGAGCTCCTCTGCTCAGCAGCCCCTAGCACACACACCCCATGGACCCCAGTCTGCCCTCAGTTGTATCTGGTGCTGCCAAGTACTGAGCCTCTCAAGGATTCCACCTGGCCCCTAGCCCTTTTTGGTGGCTAAGTTAGTTGCTACTGTTCGTTCATTCGTTTGTAGTTTCCAAATTTCTGTCATTGTTGTTCTTATGGGTTTGTTTTTATAAAAACAAACAAAAAGCAGGCCAACAAAAAGCAAGTTGTACTGTTGCTTTTGTTTTGGGGAGGGACTGATACTAGACGCAAGCATTGACTGTATACAGACATCTTTCTTTAGTTTTGTTAAATACAATTAAAACAAATTGGCTACTTTTACATTCAGAGGTCCCACTGATGTTGTGTGCTACTTTATACTTTGTAATTTATGAGAATATGTACATAACTGTCGGTTATCCTCTGTCTGATTACATAAACAGGATATTCACAGACTTTAAAATGTCATTAGCAGCCATAAGGAACTGTCTACACTGCGGTCTCTTGGGAGTGGTTTATACTACTTGTGACGGCAGTCTGTCTTGTATGTGAATACTTCATTTAACACCGCCTGGTATGCCAGTTTGTCACAATGCTGTTTGTTTCAGGTGTGTTTTCCTTTACACTCATGGAGTACACACATGTCCGTGTGTGTGCGTGACTGAGTGACCCGACAGGCATTCTGCTGGCCTTCTCCTGCTGTCACCCCCGGCAGGCAGTGTGCTGGCTGTTTTACATGCTCTATCTAACTCCCTCCTTCAGGTGCTCCCAGCCATTGTGTGGTGGCACTTCTGCAGCATGTGCTGGAGAGTCCTCTGGGTTCCTCTTCTTCTGTCATTTACTGCACACTCTGATGACAACTTTGGTGTACAGTGGCATTCCTGGACCTGCTGAAGTTTAGCAACAAAGAAATTACCTTGCTAGATATAAAAGCTTAAGTTTGAAGGTGGCCCGAAACGCCTTCCTGGAAAAGGCTGGGGAATTGGTAGGCGTGGAAGGTGTAGCCTCAGGGTGGGCCAGCAGTGTCAGCTGGAGGGTGCCTCCTGGGAGCCGGTGGGAGAAGCTGGCAGTGCTTGCTGGGAATGTGCACGTGCTGAGCTGACGAGTGCAGGCTAGGAGCATACTGCTGCTTGTGGAAAGCTGGTCTAGCTGTTTCAATGCAATGTTTGGTTTTTGAACTGAATATACCAGAAAGTACTTGAGTATTGTCAATATCAGAAATATTATCTGATTTTTACTTTCTTTATTTTGGATAGATGTGAACAGTCTCTGAATGTGTTGTTTTTAAGTTTTAAAATAATGTTTTGGGAATACTTTTATTTTTCCTTCAGACTTTCTGAATGTCTTCTTCTGTCATTTACTGCACACTCTGATGACAACTTTGGTGTACAGATTAAGCATAAGAAAAAGGACCTACTTTTGATATGACTTCTTGAAAACAGCCTTTCTTCTCAAAAGTAGTCTGCAGGTCTCAGACTTCTCTTTGTAACCCTCCCCTTGAAATCCCACTCAGTTCATTGAGCCCAAGACATAAGCCCTCTACAGATCAAATAAGCTTTTATAAAAAGATGGAAAAAGTAAATCTTTTTCAGAATCAATTTATTGTCCAAAATGAGTCATTATGGTAGTAGCAATGAATCATTCACGTTATGGCCACAGTTGCTGCTGTGGATCGCAGGTGTCACCATGCCTTATGGTCATTGGTGGTCTTCATCACCATCGAGGTCTGTGTCCTGGTAATGCTGTGTCTCTGAGAGAAAACCTGACGGTAAGCTGCCAGGTGAATCCTCGAGTCAACACCAAGACATGTATAAATATCTGACTTATTACTTTGGATCACTTTTCCACATGGTTTTTACCATTTGTTGGACTGTTTAAGTAAAGAGTAACTTAAAAAAAGAATGTGCTCATTCATTATTATTTCTCTTTAGAGAGAGAATTGAGAAAATTATTTTGGTGTGTTTTTATTATATCATGATAACTTAGGACAAATATTAAGGATCTATACCTGGTTTGATGAAGAAATAGCTTCAGAAAACAAATTCTGAAAGGGTTTAGCTTAGTTCATTTGGGCTGCTGTAACAAAAATACTGTAGACCCAGTAGTAAATAAAATAACAAATTTATTTCTCACAGTTCTGGAGGCTGGGCATCAGAGATCATTGTCAGGTGAGGGACCAGTCCCTGCTTCATAGGCAGTGTATCCTCACATGGGAGGAGGGGAACAGCTGGGCCCTCAGCACAATGATCCCATTTGGAAGGCTTTGCTCTCATTGCTTAACAATGTCACAAAGACCCCGCCCCCTCTTGCCCTCACCTTGAATGGCTGGATGCCAGCATAGGAATTTTGAAGGAACACAAACATTCATACTATAACATAAGACAAAATGAAATAAGACCATAAATTAGTGGTTCATAACAAAACCACTCAAAACTAAATATTGGCTCTTTAGAAATAGGATTTAGAGACAATTGTTAACTTTTAACTCATTCATCCCTTTGTCCCAGATGTGGAACACCTATAAAAACTTAAATATTGATGCAATGTGTAATATAATCATTATAGCATACAATGTGATTATAATAATAGTAACAATATAATATAAACTCTAAATTTTGATATCCAAAATAATATAAACTCTAAATTTTGATATTCAATCTATTTTAATATACTTATATTAATTTTATTGAAATAGTCACAGAATTGAAAACTTGGGATATAATGGGTTAATGATTCTTGTGGTATTTTCTATTTTATCACTGTGAAATTGAAAGATTTTGAAGAAGCATTCCACAAGATTAATATAAAAGAGGTAATAGAGTAGCATTAGTGATTTTGGGGGTATCTAATTTTGTGGTTAGAAGTGATTCAAAGGAGACATTTGTTTTGTAGAAATTTTCTGATTAAGAAATGAATTCAGTCTTCTATCTCTAATGCATTAAATTATCTATGTTATTTGTTGAAACTTATGATTTCATTTTAATTGGTGTGCTCTATATCCAGTGTATATGTATGTTTTCAAAATGAATGGAAAGGTTTGGAAGTATGTTTTCAAATTTGTGTTAGAATTGGCCATATTCACAGGTTTAATAGTTTTAGCTATTTTTCCTATCGATAGTTCTACTAGAAACAAGAGACTAATATTTTTTGTCTTTCATAGGCTGGATGTATTGAAATAAGTTTGTTTATCTTCTATTTTCTCAGCATCTGGCTGTGAAAAGTGAATCATAGTCTTTTAATATGAAATTCGTACCTAGATTTTTGGATGAAAAAAAATCTATGTAATTTGAAGGTAAACATTGATGACTATATCTGTTGAAAGTATTGGCAACATTCTATACTCAGGCTAATGAATTTGTAAGTTGTTAGTTTTCACAAATTTGATTTACTTGAAAACAGGGAATTAGGGGAGTCTCAGTGACCTCTATTAACTCTTCTAAGGGGTCGGGATATGCAAAGTCCTAGTTTTATGCCATTTTTCTTTGTACTAATTTAGTAGACTTGCAGCCACGCAGGTGGAAGGCCACCAAGAATTCATACAGATGTTGGATAATGTGTGAAGAGATGAATTGTCTAAGTGAGCTATAAAGTAAATTTCTATATACCAAATTTTATATGCCCATTGAGAGTCTTTAAGAAAAGAAATGATGTCTTCCTAGGGGAGAAAATTGGTTCTTAGAGCTAGTAGTAAAATCATACTTCACAACTTGAGACAACATGCAGAAAATATGTACTTAAAAATATTTAAGAATATCATTGCCAATAACATTTTAATGTTCATAGTGACATGATAGGCAGTGGATAATTACAAGGAATTGCTATTCCCTGGTCACTGGTCCCCACCCCACTGCCAGCAGTGGGGCTGAGGCAGGGGGAGGGCATGGGCTAAGGTGCTGCTGTCTGCCTTTCCCAGGGAGCCCTCATCCTGTTCAGGATTCTGCTGGATTGCTCTGTCCCCTCTCACGGGCCCAGCTCTGTAACACCTTAGGTTACAGTGTCTTTGAAAAGTAGGAAAGCTGGTGGCAAGAGCACCCTCTCTGCCGTGGCCTTGCTTGCACAGGTAGTCGCTGCTGCCTTCTGTTGGGTGACAGCAGTGGAAGCCGGGAGAGCTTCCGGCCTCCCCAGATCCTAGCTAGTCCCGTTCTTGGCCCACCCTGGCTGGCATGGGTGGCGGGATTCTGGCAGGAGCGTTTTGATGGCTGTTTATAGCAAGACCCTGTGTGACCCTGAACACAGAGCATCCAACCTGATGCCAGAGGCCCCGGATACCTAAAATGCCCTTGCTTCAGGGTTTAGCATAACACAGAACAGATGTGTTTGCCACTTAACAAATCATTTAGGTTAGATTTCATTCATTATCTTTTTTATATGTAGCTTAAAATTTTTTCCTGTACACTGGTGGCTGTATTTTGAAGAGCTTGCTTTACATTAGGTCTTGTCAAAGACCGAATCTGTGGGTAATGTAGAACTGGTGGGAAAAAAAATGTGGATTCTGGATTTGCCAGGAAATAGAAATACTTATAAAGCAATACTTCAAAATGGTAATATATATATATATACCATAGATAAAAGAGCTACTAATTATTTTTTTGAACATAATTATATGTTTAAATTTTTTTAAAAAAGGTTGCATTGGACTTAAGACTCAATTAGAATTAGAGAATTTTACTGAGCCGCTTGTTATCTTGTAGCAGTATTTTGTAATGATTCTTTTTCCACAAAATGCCCTAAAAACAGCTCACAAATTATCATCGTAAACTTGGTGTATGTTTTATATTTGGTGTTTTCATTCTTTCTTTTTTTTTTGAGAGAGAGAGAGAGAGAGAGAGAGAGAGAGAGAGAGAGAGAGAATTTTTAATATTTATTTTTCAGTTCTCGGCGGACACAACATCTTTGTTGGTATGTGGTGCTGAGGATCGAACCCGGGCCGCACGCATGCCAGGCGAGCGCGCTACCGCTTGAGCCACCTCCCAGCGCCGGTGTTTTCATTCTTATTTTCTTTTAATTATTTAGCATTTTTTTAAAAATATATGTTTTAGTTAGAGTGGACACCATATTTTATTTGATGAGGTGCTGAGGACGAAGCCAGGGCCTCTCATGTGCCAGGCGAGTGCTCTACCACTGAGCCCCAGCCCCAGCCCCTTCATTTTTGTTTTCTAATATCAAAGACATTTAAATTTTCTAGGTTTGTGTCAAAAACAGCTCTACCTCAGTAAGTTTTGCAATATGAATTATTTTTCCCATTCATTTTTGTTATCTGGAACCACTACCCCTTGGTGGGAGACACAGACAGTTCTTGGTCATTGTGCAGCCCGGGCACTGTGGGTCTGTGTTTGTGCCCTCTAAGTAAGGGGTTAATTTCTGATATAGAAAGTGACATTTTTGGATCAGTGCTACCACAGCTTATTCATCTCTCATATCCAGCACCTAGGTGCTAGGTCAGGGCCTGACAGGTAGCAGATGATGAATACTTGTTAAACGAGGGCAGTATGAACCCCACTGAATGGTCTTGGTGATTTAGGCATTACACAGTATAACAAATAGTCCTCGACAGAATGGAAAGAGATCTCTTGGAAAATCCTTTTGAATATTCTATGTGTAGTAGTGGAGAAGGCCTAAAATGGGGACCTGAGCTTTCTTGGAGTGACTAAGTTGCTCAGGGCCCTGTAGTAAATAACAGAACCAAGACAGAACCCTGTCTGCCTGCCTCCAGCACTGTTGATCCTGGTCACTCTTTTGTCCTACTCTTACGAATTTGTAGATGCCACAGGGAAAGAAATATTCTTGTTAGAGAGTATCTCCTTCTTACATATTCTTACTTGCTCTAAGTCTTCGAGAGAGTGTGTGACAGCTACCCTGTGTATGAGTAGCGTGTCTGTGTTGTCTCACTTCTGTGAACAGTGGATTTTCTGCTGGGGGTTGCAGAGGTCACTGTGCAGGTACACGTGCTGAAGCCTTCTTCTGTTCTCCTTTGTCTTCTTGCCATTTTTTTCCTTAGCTACTTGTAGGCCAAGCCTCTACCTGTGGACCATGTGGACAGGCCATTTCCTGTGTTTCTTCCTTTTCCTATTTGCCTATAAGTTCACCGGAGCTGGGGAGCATTTTCATATGTCTGTCCCAGGCACTTGCATGATGCCTGGCAGGTAGAAGGCTCTTAGGGTTCAGGAAGTTGGGCCGGACACAAGTTTTGATATCCACATAAAGCTAACCTGTTACTTAATGACTGGAGAGTTCTGGGTTAGTCCACCAGGTACAATTTCTATCATTAATTGTGTAGTAGTTCAACTCAAGATACTGACATTTTGTAAGTTCTGGGTGCAGTGGCACACGCCTGTAATCCCAGCAACTCTGGAGGCTGAGGCAGAAGGATCGTGAGTTCAGAGCCAGCCTCAGTAGGTTAGCGAGGCACTTAGCAACTCAGCCAGACCCTGTCTCCAAGTAAAGTGTAAAGGAGGGCTGTGATGTGCTCAGTGGTTAAAGCACCCCTGAGTTCAATTCTTAGCACCCCTTTCCCCCAACAACAACAAAAAACATTCTTCCTAGAAGTTGTTGTCATGCTTTCAGGAGAGAGCAACTAATGCAAGTCTTTTATTACATTAAACTTTAAAAATATTTAGGTGTGAATAATATTTTTGTAAACTTTGATGTAAAATCAGTGATTGATTTCTGAAGGGGAGAAATGGTGATTCTCGGGATAGGTGGGAATATGCATATGCTTTCCTGAAGATCCCGCACAGTATATTAGGATACACAGGTGATCTGCTTTGTGTGGTCTGTCTTCCTAAGAGTTTGCACATCGGAGTTGCAATGCATGGTGCAGATCCCTCAGTAAGTGCAGCAGGACCGTGCAGAGCTGTACTGCAACTCTTTCAGCACTCAGAGGAGTTGTCTTTGCTTAGATGTGGTTTGCCTTATTGTCTCCTGAAGGACAGGCCTGTCTTCATCATTCTTGGCCAATTTTTAACAATCCAGGCATTTGATAACTTTGGGGGCTTCTGGATCTCTGGCCCCAGTGGTCCTTCAGCCTCAGGCTTGCTTTGCCAGCTACCTGCGGACCGCTTCCTCAGATGTCCAGAGCCTCTGCAGAAACATCTAATCCTTCATCCTCCTGGCCTGTGATACACTGGGGCTCCCGTGATAACTAGGGTTCTTAATGGAACCCAATTCAGGGCAATGCAGAGTCCTGTTTGATTTTTCCCTCTTTTCCTGTACTGATGACTTTCTCAAGTTCAGGTCATTTTAATGTATGAGAGTGGGGCTCTGGCCTCTACTTCTGATTCCCTTTCTGACTGGCTGACTCACTGGGTTTGGGCTGTGGGGACCACTTACTCTATGTAGTAAGTTGGCGAGAGTCGGTGCATTTCATCTCTCCTGCCCATAGCTTGATAAATAAAAAATATATGGTACTCTGGTGTATATACATTCTCCCAAACTGAAATCAAACAGCGGACCTCCAGTACGCATTTCAGTGTGGCCTCTTCCATGCTCGGCACCTCTGTCGCTCCTTTCTGTCCTTGTTTATGATACCTCTTACACAGATTGCCATCTCAGAATTCTGCCCCACACTTTTACAGTGCTCTTATTTGTGGCTTGAACTCCCTTATCTCTTTTCCCATCTCTCTGGTGAAACTTTGGTCCAAACTCTCAAGCTCAGCTGCATTTTCCTTTGGGAAGCTTGGCTCACTTTCCGGAAGTACTTCCTGTAGCAGTGCTTTAAGTATCTCCTTATGGCTGTTGCCTGCTGAGTTGTGAATGCCCTGAAGAGCAGGAACAACTTGACTTCATTGTAGTGGCATGCAGAATTCTCTGCCCATAGTAGCTAATCAAATAAATATGTGAATTTAATTGACATTCAGTATCTTCTTTACCTGCTAAAATTTGCAATATTCTTGAAGTACCACCCTTAAATTGCCTATTTGAATAAAGATTGACTGTTCACTATTCAAAATGCTTGGGACCTTTGGAAGTGTTTTAATACTCTGTGGATTTTTTTTTTTTTTTTTTTGGTACTGAGGATTGAAACCAGGGGCTCTTAACCACTGAGCCACATCCCAGCCCTTTTTTTTGAAATTTTGCAAATATAAAATTCATTTGTGTTCATGCACATACTATCTTAGTCAGCTTTTTTGCTGCTGTGACTAAATGACCCGACAAGAACAATTAGAGGATGAAAAGTTTATTTTGGGATACAAGGTTTCAGAGGTCTTAGTGAAGAGAGGGCCAACTCCAGTGCTCCGTGCCTGAGGTGAGGCAGAATGTCTTGGCAGAGGAAAGCAGCTCAGGTCTTGACCAACCAGGAAGCAGGGGAGGTGGGAGGGAGAGAAACAGGCAGACTGCACCACTGTGGATGGGTGGGGATATGTACCCCAAAGTCATGTCCCCAGTGAGCACCTCCTCTAGCCACATCTTACTTGCCTACAGTTCCCACCCAGTTAATCCCTATCAGGGGATTAGTACACAGTCTAGGTTACTAAGACTCTCACAACCCAATCATTTCGCCTCTATCTTGCATTGTCTCACACATGAGCTTTTGGGGGTCACCTCATTATATACAGCATAACATACATACCATCTACTCATGGCCTGGAAGGTAAGCCTTTTTTTCCCCTCAAATATTTATTTTTTAGCTGTAGTTGGACACAATACCTTTTGTTTTGTTTATTTATTATTATGTGGTGCTGAGGATCAAACCTGGGGCCCGCACATGCACTCTACCACTGAGCCACAACCCCAGCCCTGGAAGGTAGTCTTATACAGTTCTTTTAGTGCACCTGTGCTTGACTGTGCCTGTCACATAGGTCAGGTGGGGAATTTTCCACCTGTGGCATCATATCTATGTTCAAAAGGTTTCAGCTGTTGGAGCATTGTGGATTCAGATTTTCGGATTAGGGCTATTCACTCTTTATGTAAATCCAGAGTAATATCTAGATAAACATTTGAGACTAATAACTATTCATTTATTCATTGTTCCCTCATTCCTTCATTAACTGGCCTTTCACCATTGTACTGTGGTATGTAATATAGCAGAAAACCCAGTATGTGGAAGAAAAGTAATTTTGTTTCGTAGGCAATGGTTGTGGGTATGTGTAGGATGTTCAGGTTCACAGCTTCACAAAGTCCTGAGTGGAGTATTGCAAGCTTTCCTAATATCTGGTCTATCTTTTGCTCCATCTGTATTTTGTTTCCTAGGAAAGAATAGAACAATTTCCCTGTTATTCTAAATGAGTTGCACTTTTAATACTCAATGATGAAAGGCGAATTGTATTCTGGATTAAATGTTTTGTTATTTTATTTTATTCTCTTGATTTTAGCATGAGGATGATAGAACTTTAGCATTATAATAGTCTCTTTCCCTGGCAACTTCTCTACACAAAGATGCCAGATTCTGCTCAGATTTAAACAGTATCATGCTTTTGCCAGTAAGCTGTTGTTTAAAATGAGTTCCTTGGGAAAAAAAGTCACAAAGAAAGCTGCACTTACGGAGTATGTTTTGTTTTCTTTTTCTTAATAGAAGGATGGCTTACTGCCATGTTTTGTTGTTGTTTAATATTATAGAGGTTTTACTGCAGCTCTGTTGGTGATTGCAAGTGTGCTACATTTTGGCTAACAAATGTAGCAAATGTGATGAAAATCCCCTATGTTGTACATTTCTGTGAATAACATGTTTATATAACATGCTAAATACTTCTGTTAAAGAATTGCTTTCCTGAAATTGCAAATTCCATTCCAGATTTTAGTGTTACTGAAGTGTACTGTAGAATATTCCAAGTTGCATAAGTATTTTAAAAGCATCTTCAAAGTTTACACTGTCTTCTTGAATTTGGGTCTCTGAAAAGATTGAGAATTGTATCTCTGGATAGTACCGCTGATTTTTTTCTTTTCTTTTTCTTTTTTTTTTTAATTGTATCTGCTTGGCACTGAAGAGAGTTGCTTAAATTTGTCCTGGTTTTACGTTTTGGAGTAGATAGCATTTACATGACTATGCAGAAAAATCATGTGCATAAAAGAATAAACTTGTATTAATATTTGTAAAATGATGGTTGTGTACTGACCCTGAACCCACTGTCCTGTTTCTTCAGCCTCGCCTGTTCTTGCCCTATGAACTTCAGGTTGAGTCCTGATTTTTTATGTTTTTGTAGTTGTATATAGACAGAATACCTTTATTTTGTTTACTTTCATGTGGTGCTGAGGATCGAACCCAGTGCCTCACACATGGTAGGCGAGTACTGTGCCACTGAGCTACAGTCCAAGCCCGAGTCCTGACTTTTCCCTGAGGACAGAACCTGGTTCCTGTCCCCTTGACCTCTCACATGTCTGGATGTCCTTTGTAGCATCTGCTCTTTGATCCCAGTTCCAGGGATTACCTGGATGCTGGTCTTGCTCAGCTGGAGACTCTGCTTTCTGATTGCCAGCTGGGCCCCTCTACTTGGATGTGCTGGTGGCCTTCCAGGTGTCCCACTGGTGTTTCTTTCTCTGGTCTGTCATTTGCCCCCATAAAATCATGGCATGCGTCAGTCATGTAAGTTACCAATCTGGAAGTCATCCGTGGTGTTTGTCCTCACTGTCTACACCCAGAAGATTCAGCCAAACATTTTATGTTCTCTTCCTTTTCAGTAGCCTTTGCCATGATGGAGGTCATTGCCATCATTAGTGTGGCAATTGCTGTAGCCTGTCAACCCGTGTCTTATTCTCACTTTGAGGTCCATGGACCACAGGAGGCTATGAATCCTTTGAAATTAAGTACTAAGATTTCTATGTATGTGTATAGATGTATTTTTCTGCTCATTAGTAATATTCTCAAAGTTTCTGTGGAATCCTGGGTGGGTAAGAAACAGTTATTATTTGATTATTCTTTCTGATAGTGCTTTCATGATAATCTTGCTAAAATAAAATATAAACATGATGTGACTCTTCTTCTTAAAGTTCTTTAGTGAATGAATTCTGTTGTAAAATACCTTCCAGATTTGATGGAGGTACCTCTGAACTGACTCCTGACCTCCTTTTCTACTTTCTCTTTCTAGCCTCCATCCTAAGGAGAAATGAGACACGGGGTTACTGAAATATCTGCAGCTAAAATGGCACCATGTGCTAGTTCACTTCACTTTTGTTACTCTTCCCTCCAACTGAAATCACTGTTCCCACCTTCCTCCTCCTGTTTGCTCTGGATGCCCTTTCTCCCCACAGCTTTCCTTGACTTCCGGCTCTCCTTTGTATTCATTCAGTTTCTACTTCAATCGACAGCGTTTGCCCTAGATAGAAAGCACTTGTTGCTACTGAATGTGTCCCTTCCGAACTTGTGCTCCTTCTTAGTGTCTTCAGTGTGAAGGATTAGAACTGTACAACTCTGAAAGCTGGGTTCTTGTGCCCTCTGGGCCTTCTCACCTAACTGTTGTTATCTTTGACTTTGATTAGTTACCTAAATTATCTTCTGAAAATCTCATTCTTTGCTCAGGTTTGTTCTACATTCTTGATCAAGTGGTTGCCCTTTGCTGTGCCTCTGACAGCCAAGTATCACGTGCTGCCTCCTGTTTGGTTCCGCGGTGCTTTCATTTCTCTACTATCTTCCTAGCATTTGAGAAACTGCCTTCATCAGCCAAAATTATTAGTTGTAAGCAATGAAAACTGAGTCTGGCTACTGTATGCAGAGAAAGAAATATCAACAGGTTATTGGGAAGCACAGAGAATTGCCAGGAATGCTGAAAGGTTGGATCAGTGAGAAGGGCAGGAACAAGGAAGACCACATTGTGCAGATCAAGCCAAAACCAGGTCACAAGTACAAAGAAGACACCTGCCACTGTCCCTCAGCCTGTGATGCCACAACTCATTCCACATTCCTCACCCTTACTGGTATCCTGGTAACATGCACACACACCTGAAACTGGGTATTGTGTGTATTGCCAGGGAAAATTCCTCCTTCACTTGTTCTTTGTGTTATTAGCCAATGAATCAAAGATCAAGTGCATCTGATTGGCTGGGCCTTCTCCCAGTGGTCTGGTTGCCAGGGGCTTTGGGAAGGTTGCCTTTTGAGCCCCCTTTTCCATTGGGAAGCAGAGTCTGCCTCTTCCTAGACTCAGAATGTGAGGGGTTACCCAAACGCAGGAGGGTGTTAAGTCTGAGTATCCAGATGATTGGCTTGCCATGCTGCTAGCTTTAATAGTTGGCCTGGGTGTACTTCAGGAAACTTTTATTGGTGAGGTAGATTTTATTATTACATGATGGTTTGCATAGTGGTTGACCATTTGGTTGTGATTTTATATCACTATCTCATTCAGTGAGGAGAATGGAGGATTGTAAATTTTGTTTTGGTGGTGGATGGAACCCAGGGGTTGCCTAGCACAGAGACTTCCCCAGCTACACTTCCAACCCCACAGTGTTGTGTCTTTTTTTTTTAAGACATTGTCTCAAAAAGTTGCCCAGGCCGGCCTCAAACTTGTGATCCTCCTGCCTTAGCTTCCCAAGTCACTGGGATTCATAGGCTATAATATTGTTTTATCAGGAAGGGAGTAAGGAAAGAGTCCAATAAAGAGGCAATCCCATCTAACAAAGGTAACATTTGAGGGCAACATTCTGGAGCCCCTGCCCGCTCTCCCTGTCCTACTGTCCACATTGCTGTGGGTCAGGAACCTGCAATCAAAAAACTGCGTCTAAAGCACTCAGATGTTCAGTTATGAGCATAACTGGTTATGTGAGGGCTAATTCGGTATTTTGTATTCTTGTTCTGTCTACTTGTATTGTTTAATGTTGTAACATCTCTGGTTGACTGCAGCCATATGTCACTCAGATGGAACCTGTACATTGGCATTGGCCTGACAATCACTGAGCTGTGGAACACAGCAATAAAAATTATGAAAACTGTATCTGTTCATTAGATCAGTGGAATTTGTAAGCACTTTTGTGGCTGTGCCCCACAACTCTACACTGGCAAATGAGAGTACAGTAGATTAAGTCTTTGCACTTTTCCCCCCACTGAGAATTGTATATTTGTTTCACACTTGCAAATTGCTGTAAAAACCAGATAGATGAGCATATTAAAAGATTATAGCAATAGAAAATGTGTTTGGGGAATCAGCTGCCTCAAAACAAGTACTATAAGAGGTATTCTAGTGGATTCTTTTTCATATCATATTAAACACTTTTGCAAACTCTTAAGAATTATATTTTTAAGAGTATTGGGCAGTTTTTCTGATTAGGAGCAGAGTTTATGCCTTATTGTTCTTAGAAAGTATTACATCAGCTCTTGATGGGAGTTAAAATATAAACCCACATGCACGCATGCTCATGCAGAGGGTATGTATAAACAAACATGTTCTACATGTGTGTATATATAGAGGGTGTGTATAAACGTACTAAATGCTTACGCACACATACAGAGAGACGTATAAATGTACGGCATGCATGTTTGCTCATGCAGAAGGGTGTGTATATGAGCACGTGTGCTTAGTGTTCTCGTCTTCCAGATCAGTGATCTTTCACATAAAAATGTAGTTAGCTCTTTCATGACGGGGAGAGAAAAGTAAAGCAAAAACTGTACAACCACCCAAATCTCAAACTCTCTGAAGCGGCAGATGGCAGAATGGCAGACTGTAATCAGAGGAGGAGGCCCTTCCAGTGTTGGGTTTCAGAAGTCTGTTCCTGTGGGGACTGGGGGCCTCCACAATCCCAGATGTTCCCTAAGAGTCTGTTTGAACTGCATAGTGGGGTCAGGGGGACGAGAGGTCAGATTAACGTCACATAGAGGGAGAGATTGGGAGTAAAAAGAGAGTAACCAGGGTGAAGAGAGATCTTTTCTGGTGGAGAGAAGCATCTCACAATGAGAATGACCCTTTAATTAGTAGGGAGAAAGAAAGGAAGGGAGGAGGTAGAAAATAGAATTCTGGTAATGGAAGGAGGAAGAAAAATGCGGGGAATATCCTGTGATTGTGTTGGCATTTGTAGGGTACTAGATAAGATGGAATAGTGTGTATGTACATATAGATTTTTGCAGTGCTAGGGATTGAACCTAGGGCCTCATGTACATTTGGCAAATGCTTTACCACTGAGCACACCTTCACCCCATGGTATAGTGGTTAAAGTGTTGAACATAATGCCCTATGTAGATTAAGAAATGTTTATAATTCTTTAAAAATTTACTGTGTAAGTTTTGCATAAGAAAAGACACATTTGATGGCTTTTGGTGGATGGCAGTTTTAAAATTTTAGGACATATTTGTTAATTTTGTATAGTAAACAAAAACTTTAAGTTTCCATGGTTGAAAATAATTTGCCTAGTCATTTTCTCATATTTCTGTCCAAGAGAGGGTTTAGAAGTATGTGCTGGCCTTGTTACTTTGATAGTGGATTAGAAGGGTGTTTCTTGTAGGAGTTTATAGAGCTTTGCCAGCGTGGCTCAGTGGGTGCTCACTCTCCCAAGCCCTCTCTGCATTCCTGCTTGTGTGCATACGTGTACTGTCTTTTCTCCTCTCCTCCCTCCGTGCCTGGACTTTGTGGTTGGGAACAGCCTCTCTGTGGGCCACACATAGACTCTTAGAAGGCTAATTTCATGTATCCTAGGCTGACTTGGGGAATTGCAGAATGCTACTAGAGGAACTGTAGAGCTGCTTATCTGGACCTAAATTGTGGTCTAGAAGATGGCATTTGAAATTTTGGTGGATAATTCAAATTTTGGCATATTTGAGGAAGTTTCATAATTTTAGTAGTTATATTTTTTTAAAGCTTTGGACAATAGTCTGTGCTTATACTTTTAAAAAATATATATCCGTACATGTGTATCTGTGTATAACATCACATAAAAAATATTGTTCTGGTTCTCTCTCTTAACGTCATCCATATGGTGTGTGGTCTTCAGTTTTGCAGGGTTCACTTTTCAGTGTTCTGAGGACTGCACAGATTCCCATGCCTCAGGCCTTGACTGCTTTCAACATCCACATTGGGATTGTAGTCTAAGTGATGCACATTGGTGCACCAATGGTTCTACATGTCCCTGTTGGATGGAAGTGTTAAGTCAATAATTCCAAATGGCAGGTAGTCCTTAAATTTGTCTTGTGATTTTAGAATGTGGTGTTTGATTTTGTGGGATAGCATGTTTACCTCCTTGCCCATGGTTTATTTTGGTTAACATGACAGAGATGTGTCTTTGGCTAATGCAAGGAGATATTCTGATAATAAGAAATTCCTAATGGGCTTAAGTAACCACATTTGAGTTGTCGAGAATTAACTAGAATTTGGGTGGTACCTCAGTGCCTGTGATGTATTACAGAGTTAGCAATTCATACAGTCAATATTCTCTTTACCCATCTGTTGTGTGTGTAGCATGTCTCTGGGAATTAGAATCCTCCTCTGTCATTCCCTCATACTGGCCTTAACTGTCCTAGGTCCCCTTCTATATCACCTTCTTCCCCAGTAGGGTTGCTGCTACTCAACAGAGTCCTCTTTGTCCTCTGCTGATGGACAGTCGTGTGCTCCAGGCTGAGGCCCAGTATATCTGGCGTGAACATCATTGCCTAGTGCTCTCGGATCTGGTGCCCCATTTCCTTCAGTAGAATTTGCTGGTTTCTTTCTCTGCTGTGTGCCTGTGTTACTGCTCACAGACTTCTGATTCTGAGTTTGGGTTATTGTGTCTGTCTTCTGCTTTTGTTTTCTTGGCAGGCAGGGACTCTGTACCTTTACAAGGCCAGGGGTGCTTCTGGTGACTCAACATTGTGCAGTAAAACATTGAATCGGTACCCATGATATAATCATAGTAGAAGAAGTGTTCGAAATCTATGTGGGGGAAAAAAGCTTGGGTACAGATACCAAGTTTGCCAGAGTCTTGCCCTGTCTTTTCTTTCAGTAAGTAGTCTGGTTACAATCAGGAGATCAGAAATCTCGCACTGAGCCATCACCAACTGGGCACATACCCTTAAACATGTTTTTTTTTTTTTTTTTCTCCTTCTGTGAATGGAAGTTAATTCTATTCCTCTTTCTAAAAATGCACAGGGTTCAGTGATATCATCTGTGTATAGTTTAAAAAGTATGAAAAAGTGTATAAAGTATTCCTGTTATCATAAGTGCTATTTTTTAGTGGAGGAAGCTGATATCAACAACAAAAAAAGAGGTGTCTGGTAGTTACTGCAGCAGATCTTTCTGGAGAGGAATCAGCTGATTAGCTTTATGCTGTTGAGAGAAGGAGCCAGAATATGATAGGAAGACGGGGCAGGGACCTCCATTGCAGATCAGCCAGGCAGCACATGATCAAGCATGCGAACAACACGTGATCAGCACGTGACCAACATCCTGATTGGACAGGGGGCCACATGATCACTTGGTGCCTCATTCTGATTGCATGTAGAAACTCCCTTCCCTAAGAGTGTTTAACCAGTAGCTTTAAAGGTCACCTCAAGAGACACCATATAAACTGCTAGATAGCAACAACCCATTTTCTAGGGCAGACCACTGGGGACTCCCTCCCTTGTGGGAGTTCTTCTTCCTTTCTGCTTCAGGAATGAACTTTGTTGCTTTACACTTACTTCCACGTGGGTCTCATTCTTTGGATTCCCAAGACAAAGAACCTATACCTCCCTACATCTCACTGTTTTGTGGTCCAGCAGCTTTCACCTTGAAGCATCAGGCTGGAGAACAAAGTAAGGCGGGGTTAAAGTTGTCCTGGGGCTACATTTCTGCATCTCCTCAGCTGTTTCTCCCTGTGAGTCGCTTAGTCAAGGAACCTTTGGGAGGGAGCTTGTCCTCATGAGATGTACAGCTCTGTACTCAGTTGCTCTCTGCCTACATCAGTCTTTCTCAAGCTTTCAGTATTAATCGTTTTTATTCTTAGAAGCATTGATGAAAATTTTGGGTAATAGTTGTAATATTTTTTCAAATTACTTCTCTCAAAGCATATTCATCTGGACCTGACAAAGAACTCAGGGCCAGAGAGCCTCGTAGTTACGCAGAGGCTTGGTGATCAGGATTCCCAGACTCCTCCACCCTTCCCCAGTGTCAGGTGGTGGTGAAGTTCCCATGAGGCTTTCTTCTTTTTTTGTGGATCAGGATGGAAAAGTGAAAGGTGTCATTGCTCTCTCTGCACTCTTTTATTTTTATTTATTATTTTTTTTTAATGAGAGAGTGAGAGAGGAGAGAGAGAGAGAGAGAATTTTTAATATTTATTTTTTAGTTCTCGGCGGACACAACATCTTTGTTGGTATGTGGTGCTGAGGATCGAACCCGGGCTGCACGCATGCCAGGCGAGCGCGCTACCGCTTGAGCCACATCCCCAGCCCTGCACTCTTTTTAATTCTTAAAAATTTATTTCCATCTCTTCCTCCTTGCTTCGGCCTCTGGAGGTCCATTTGTCCTTCTCAGCTCTGAGTCCTTGGACTTGCTGCTTGCTCACTGTGTATGACCTCATTCTTCCTATTTCCACCTCAGTACTGATTATTTACCGCCTCCATCTTCTGTCTTCACCTTTTCTTGCTTGGGCTCTTGATTTCTTCCTGGCATTGCAGCTGCCTGCCCCAGGATGGCTGGGGCAGTTTTGCTGGAGTGGCCTTCTCTCAGGTGGTGGTGTTTCAGACTGACGGCTGCAGCTGGCCAACCTGCTCGAACCAGCAGTGAATCCTGTTGTTTGGCAGTGGCAGCTGTGGGAGTGGCACTTGAGGAAGCAGGCTCTGGGGCCTGGTTTACTAATGTATGCCACAGTATCACTGGAACAGTGTCCCTGAGATTCTCTGTAAACAAACACAAGCTCCTACTTGAGTATGATGCTTTTAAACCGCCAATTGTGGTCCATAAAGAGAACATGAAAATAATGTATTAGGTTGTAACTTGTTTTTAAAAGTGAAGGAATTTGATAGAAGAGTAGAAAATATAAGTACGTCGTATGTAGTAGCATCAGGCTGGAGAACAAAGTAAGGCCGGGATAAAGTCGATAAAGTCGTACTGGGGGTGTATTTCTGCATCTCCTCAGGGTGGGCTCTGAGCTGTTTAAGGAAACAGACTCTGGGTCCTGTGCATTCATAGTTGTGGTATAAAGTAGGTTGCTTCTTCCAAGTCAAAACGTTAAAAAGCCAATGGTCTAATTAACCTTTGGTATTTTTAAGCTCCTTTGATTCTCCCTTCCCCTTTCCCTTCTAATGATAATTTAAGTTTTTTTTTTTTTTCCTTTTAAATAGTTTGGTAAAGAAGAATTAGAACATGGTCTTTTCCAGAACAGCCTGATGGAAAATTGAGTTCTCAGTTATGTGATTTGTTGGTTCAAGGCAGTTCTCCTATGTTCCATGTAGAACTCTACCACCTGAGCAGCGTGACTTCCGAGTAGACCCCCCAAGGTGACTGCAGGTGAAGCAGCCACCTGGAGGGGCTTCTGGAGGTGGGCCTTCTGTCAGGGGGATTAGGATGGGTAAGGATGGACTGCCCAGACCCAGACTGCGGGTGTGTCCTGAGTACTGTACGGATACTGTGTGTGGTGGCCCTACTCTGCTGTGGGGAGGCTGGGCAAGTTTCTAGGTTTATTGGGCTATCACCAGTATGGCTCCTGGAGTACATGGGAAAGAGGTTTTGAGTTTCAGGAACCACCAGATGACCAGATTACTAATATTGGCATTTTTGTCTGGCACAAAGAAATAGCTGTGGTTTTAGGTGATTATAAGTATTAAAGGTAACATCTCTGGTCAGAAAATAGTGCCGTTCTCTCCCAATTTCTTATACTATGTCTTGAGCCCAGAAAAATTCCTCTTGACCACAGTGTTGTTTCATCTGATTGCTGCTGGAACAGATTTTCACTGATCTTATAAGAAACATGTTTGAAAGGAAATAAAATATGTCAAGTGAATAATTAGAAATCACATTTCTCTATAATAATGTGCTGTATTTCTTTTAAATTTAACATATCTATGAAAGTGAAATCATTGTGGGATATTCTATGATATCTGATTTTCTTTCTAATTGTAATACAAAATCATTTTCCTAATGTAGAAATAGAATAAAGTCCAATTTCAGTACTAATAAATATTCTGTCCTTGTTATCTCATTGGTCATGGATTGTAGGCCCCATCAATTATTTTGCATCTGTTAATGTAGCAGAACACTTAAGTGGCTTTTGTATTTCTATAAAGTCTACTGCAAAAGTGTTTGGAATGGATCATATAAAAATATTATATATTGTTTTGAAGGAGATAGTTATGATTTTGTGATTATTTACTTTCAGATGCATACTTTAGAATGCCTGATTTTATCGTTTTGTTAATGTTAATAGAGGAGATGGTTGAAGGAAGCGAAATGTTCACTTTGTTAAAAATTCCACATAAACAAATTGTCTTCCTATTCTGCTTCTCCCCAGGTATCTTTCTACCAATGATTTTAAAATGTCAACATCCTGTGTTTTTTCCTGACCAATCTTTTGGGACTATTTGGCACATGTGGTTCTTTCTACCTGATGAAATAAGTTGTAGGTCATCTTTCTCAAGGGAAATAATTAAATTCTTTTCTCTTTGTACATAAACATTTCTTTGAAATGTTTTTATATTTCAGGGGTGTTAGTATTTTATCCAAGGCACTATTTCTTTATACCACCTTAAGCTCATGTTTTAACTATTACCTAATATCATAAGTCATCATAGAAGTTAAATTTATGTGCTAAATTATTCAAAATGAAGGACTCCCTGCCCCTGCACTTTTGCCTTGAGTATATGATGTCTCTTTTGGTAAACATTGTATATTCTAGTCAAGTTGAGCAGCCCTAATAAAACAAAACAAAACAAAACAAAACAAACAAACAAAAAACCCCCCAAACTGGAGTCAAATGCTCCAAAATCCGAAACTTTTTAAGCCATGACATGATATCAGATTATGGAACATTTTGCAATTTGGATTTTGGATCAGGGTTACTCTTCCAGTATTGTGTATGCAGATACCCTAAAAAATGAAGAACTCCCCAATCACTTAACACTTCTGGTCATGAGCTTTTCCGATAAGGGATTCTCCACCTGTAGTTTCTAAATTAATGAAAACCACACAGATTCTTAAAATTTCCATTTTTAAAACTAGGAAGACGGCATGTGCATTTCTCATGTGCAGACTTCCTGTCTTGTCCACTGCTCCCTACTCTACTGCCTCTCCCCTGACTTTGGGCTGATCTCCACATTTGACTTCCATGCCCCTCCCCAGTACTTCCATTCAATGACAGTATCATTAGAGTGGATTGTGACTAGTGGGCCAAACTGCAGGTTCCCTAGCCCTAACCTTAACAAGCACTGTGCTGAACTGATCTTGGAAATCTCACCAGTTCTAAGAGTGTACAATCTGGTATGGTGTAATTAGGCTCAGCCTTCCAGGAACAGGGGAATGAACCCCTCTTCCTCTTCTGGTACCACTGTGTTGATCCAGATGACGGTGGACCATAGGTATTGGGCATTATGTGCAGAGTTCTCCCTTCCACTCTCCCCAACCCCCAGCTCAAACTGTTTGCAGAAACATAATGCAGGGCGTTTGTGTTTCAGCTCTTGGGGCTTAGCTGTTCCCTGGGTTCCACCTTTGCCCATCTGTGAGCCGAGGTGGCTAGTAGGAACATCTTTTATTGGCCAGGACTTCTCTATTATAACCTCACTCCCCATTTGTTATGAGCACATTCCAAAAGTCGGGGAAAAAATTAACATGAGCATGCACATACGAAGCCTGTTCTGTCCCTGAATAGTAGGGGACAAAGGCCCCCCAGGGGAGGAGGAACAAGAGGGACACCTCATACAGTGAGGTCTTAGGTCTGGTCTTCCTGTGGGACTGTTTGTTCCTAGACTTTGCAGTCTCCTTAATTCCCAGAGTTTCATAGGAAGAGAGCAGCTGCTGGGTTTGGGTCTTGACCACAGTCTGTGGAGAGTTTGACTCTTCCATTATCATTTGTTAATGTTTTTCTCCATTCATACATTTTCTCCATATGTCATTTAAATTTAGAGTTTGATAGATTAATGAATATACTTTCTCCCTTAAAAAAATCATATGGAACACTGAGACTGTATATTTTTAAACTAATTTTAAAATAATTCAGGTTTTTAAATTTTCATTTTTGAGGAGGTAGGTGGTTTTTCTCCCGTTTTCATCAGCTTAGTTGCCAAAATCATTTTCTCTCATCCTCTCCTTTCCTGTCCTTTCCTTTTGATCAGGAGAGAAAGGGTATATAAATAAAAAGGACACAGAAGCAGCTACCCCTTCACCCTCAAAGAGTGCACTTTGGATGGTTGGCAGCAATACAGTCCCCTGCTCCTTTGAGTTTCATTAAAAAAAAAAAAAAAAAAAAAACCAAAACCCCCCAAAACCCCATTCTGATTTGAAGGTTTCACAGTGTCTTCTTATACATCAGAATGTCAGTGGGGCCTGGGATGCAACTCAGTGGCAGAGTACTTGCCTAGCACACAAGAGGCCCAGTTTCAATCCCCAGCCCTGCCTCCACCCATGGGACCTTATAAATAGATACAATTTTCATGTAACAGTTAAAAATTTTAAAGTTGAAAAGGAAACAGTTTCAAAGGCTGTATTTAAATACCAGATGAGCAACTTAGTGTGTGGTGTGAGATCCTCCAGGCAGAAAGCAGGCTGCAGTAAGTGGTGTCTCATCCCTCCCCATCCAGCTCCTCCTGAACACAGTACCATCACCAGTCTCTCCACTGGCTCTTTAACAGTTCTACTTCTGTTTTGCCAAATTGTGATTTTTCTCTACCTCGCAGCCCTACTTAGTAAGTAGTTACCTCAGAACATTCTTTAACCTAGCATTCCCGGTACATCTTCCAGTGGTGCGGTTACAAAGTTGACATTGCAGCCTCAGCAAAGGTTATCTCTTTAAAATTCCCCTTTGGCGCGTCCATTTTAGCAGCTGGTTTACATAGGAGAGTGGTGAAGTTCTTGGCTCTTTTGTGCTGTATTAAGACAGGAAAGGTCTGGTGGGAAGGACAGAAAGGCAAGAAGCTCCTCTGCAGCCCTGTTCTGTGTCCTGTGTATTTTCTGTTTTTCACTCTAGTAAATGGTGTTCTTACCTACCATGTGTTTGAGGGCCAAGTGGGTGGTTTTTAAAAATGTGAACATACTGTAGCCTGACTTTTTCTTATTTTAAAGTCTTATTAGAATCTCCTGCTGTTCTAAAATGTGCATGAAGTACTGTTACACCACTATGACTTTAGATTTTGTAATCTTTTTTGATTTAAAAAATTGATTATATTTGCTGATTCAAAATTACCTGTGATAGTTTGGGCAATAATGAAACAAGAAAGATGGAAAATCCAAATCGCTTTCCAGTGTGATGTATTCATTACCAAGTAAATGATCTCACAAGTGTGCTTTCTCTGGCCAGCACTTCGTTGGATGGAAACAACCAGATTCCTGTGAGGAGGCACCACAAGGCTTTTTATTTTCAAGTAGCCTTTTCTAGGAAAGCATTGCTTCTGTGAGCAGAACCAACCCATTTATTGTTGTAGATTGCCTGGAGATCCCCGATTTCTCTCTATAGACTGTGACCACCATGGGAGCTGTACCTTATGAAATCATCTTGATGTTATATCCACAGTTGTGATTTAAAAATGACTGCCTATATTTGGTATGGAAAATACTTATTTTTTAATTTGGTTTTTAAATGTAGATATTGGTAATCTAGATGTCAAAGCTTTTACATTAGAAATGAGCATGACTGCTTACACTATTAAAATCCTTTTCCTGCCTGTCCTGGTGGTAGACACCTATAATCCCAGCAGCTCAGGAGGCTGAGACAGGAAGTTCATGAGTTCAAAGCCACCCTCAGCAAAAGCAAAGCACTAAGCAACTCTGTGAGACCCTGTCTCTAAATAAAATATAAAATAGGGCTAGGAATGTGGCTCCTAGTGGTCGGGTGCCCCTGAGTTCAACCGTGCCTCTCCACCCCAAAATCCTTTTCCTGCTTGTATTATTATACAAATAATGCATGTAAATTCATAGGTGAACTCTTTTGCCCCTAAGATGGCTTATGAAGGATCTTAGAGCACCTTTTGGGTGTGGGTTCTGTCGTCTTCAAGAGTAGGCTGTGTGAATCAATACTCTTTGGCTACTCAGGACCTCCTCTCCCCTGCCATATAAATTTAAATGCTTTGGAAATTAGCAATCTTGTTTAGCTAAGAATTTTAGAATCAAAGTGTATGTTACACACACTTTTCCCTCTGAATCTGCACATTTTTTCCTTTTATGCTTGTTTTTTTTTATTAAAAACACAATGTAGACTTTGTAGATCCATGGTATCGAATGCCCTCAATGGATCCTTGGGAAGAAGGTGTTTTAAAGTGTATAATTAGGGCACTTGAGCATAAAACTACAATTATACACTTGTGTGTTAATTTTGTGTACAGTTCAACACTAGTTGTAAATGAGAGAGCATTTTGCTGCCGATGAATGCTTGCGTTTTATGAATGCTTAACTGAATCTCCTCTAATTGGCTGACCTGGAAAGGAAGGTGAAACATTTGTAGTTAGATGTAGAGGAGAATAGGAAATATTACCAGAGGTTTCTTTTTAATGGTAACAGAAAAGAGTAATCCTGCCCTGTGCCCTGCTAGGCTTACTGCTGCTCCGGAATCATCCGTGCTCTTTAGCTGCTGTTTCCCTGTAAAAGTAACCAAGTGAAAGCAGTTCACAGCACAGCAAGAATGACCAGGAGATGGAGGGAGATAGACAGCAGTTGGTCAGGGACCTTTGATGAGGGGGGAAAGAAGGCTTGGATGCTGTGATTGCCCTCTCTGGTTGACCATGCGTTTGTTATCAGATTCTGTGTGTGAAGCTTGAAGGAGTTAGTTTTTATGAAAACTAAAGGATATATCACTTTACAAATTGGGAATAATGTTGCAGAATTTGTTACAGTAAAGAGACAGTGTAGACTGGAAATGTAAATATGAGAAAGGTGTAAATAAATTCATGGATAATAGACTCATAATGGTTATTAAGAGGAAGTAAAGGCTGCTCAGGACATATCCCTGATTTCTTGAAATTGAGGTTATGAGAGGCACCACCATTTAGTTCCCACCAGTATAAAGAATAGTCCCTCTGAAGAACATTGGTCTGACCTACTATTTGCTTAAGTTGTGATTTGCTAAATATAGAGCTCTTGAATTTAGAATAAGCAATGAAATTTGTAGGCAATTAGTAATTATAAAGAAATCCAAGCAAAATCATATGTATATTATTTCACCATGTTTATGTTTTTAAAATCTTACATTGTGTGTACCTGATTAAAAAAGTTTGATAAGCAAGTTTATTATTTAAAAAAGACTTATAATTGATACAAATGAGGACTTTTCAACACTGTTTTACAAATCAAAAAAGTAAATTTATTTTCTGATTTGAAATTTAAAAAAATTCTAAGCTAGGGGAGGGTAAGCGATCCCGGCTATGTTGGTTGGTTGTCAGTCTGTTAAGAGAGAACAGTGCTGGTGGCGTGTGAGTTATCTGCTAGGAATAACTGGCAGATGACAGTGTTCCTAGAGCACAGCCAGCAGCTGCAGTGGCCCCGTGGTGACAAAAGGGTCCTGAACCTAGCTTGTTGCTGTGGTCGCCATCCAGTCAGTGTGAGATGCCAAATGGCCCTGAGTACTTTGCCGACACTTTTTCACCTGGCTCAAAGGCAGCTGGGCAGAACTGGAAGGAACTTAACTTTAGTGCACCACATACATAGTAAGCGCTAAAAGTGTGTAATTGTTGACTCTATCTTGTTTTTCAAGCATGAGGAATTATTTTTAGGAAATTGTGGAATATTTGTTTCCTTAGACAAACTTAAGAATAAGATTTGTTTTTCATTTTAAAATAAGAAAGTATGTTTGGTGGGGAGTGCCAAAGTTGTTTTGAAGTCTCAGTTGGGAACTTACTTAAGCAACTGTAGAATGGAGCAGTTGTAAGAGCTTGACCTTGTAAACTTTATTTATTACGTTCTAGCACATTATATTTTTTTTTGACTGGACTTGTTGACATAATAAAATTTCCTCATTCAATTGGTTTGGCCACACATCATCTTAGCATCTGAATTTCTTGCTGTGGGGAATTTTCAGTCAGTCTTCTAGGCTTGAAAAGTAGTGTTTGATCTTTCTGTGAAATCAGAAGCCAACAGAATTTGCTGCATTTGAGTGGAGCTGTTGTGAATGTTAAGATTTCTTGTGCTTTTTGGACTTCCCAGTTTGTAGAATTTACTTTGAAGGGCCAAAATCTATGATGAAAAACAAATAAAAATCACAGAGCTTTCTGTTGTTAGAAATAAATTATTATAATGTACTTTTTGGTTATCCTTAGATAGCAGCAGTAAATCTGAATTAAATTGCATTTTTTTCCTCCTGGATTCATGAAAAATTCTGGATATGCTTAAGGAATGATAATAATTGATAAGTAGTCTTTTAGGCTATTAATTCTTTAGAAATCACCCATGTTTTCATCTTAAAATAGCATTATTTTATAGTACACGTACATATACATACATAAATATACCTGCTTCCCCTTCCACCCCACCTCAGCAATCTATGAAAGAACTTTTTTTTGTTATGTATATATTGTCTATAGTGATCATTATTTTAAATGACTGTAAAGTGTTTATTGAATTCCTCATTCCTCAGTCAATCTATTGATGGACTTAGAATGTTTCCATATTTTTGAAACAAATGTTTACTTACTTGCTTCATATTTTTTCTTAAGATAAATGTCCAGAAATAGAATTCTGCAGCAAAGGGGTATTGTATCTATAATACTGTGTTTTGCCTTAAATATTTGAATATGCATATTCACCATGATTATTTCAAAATGCCCAATTGCTGTGTAATGTTTTGGATTGCATCAGGTGAAAATGTGAGAACTCTGTGAGCATCTACGAGGAGTTATCATTATCCAGTGGAATATTTCCTCTAGGTATCAGTTAAGGCAGGCGCAATGTAAGCAGAAGCATTAACCTGTGTTGTAGGCTGTGGAGGAGGTGAGGCTGCAGCCCAGATGCTGCTTCTGCACTGAGTCCATGTACATGTTCTGCCAGTGTTGTTCAGGTACAGTTTACTTATAGGATAAAATGCCCAGATTTTAAGTGTGTAGTTTGATGAGTTTTGACAGATGTGCACATCCATGAAACCACCATCCAAATTAAGATCTACAATATTTCTGTCATTCCCAGAAGGCTTCTTTGTGCCTCTTTCCAGTCAGTCCCTGTATCCCACAACTATTATTGTGATCTCTATGACAAGAAATCAATTTTACCTGATTTTGAACTTCATAGAAACAAAAGTATTTGAAGCTGATGTAAAAATTACATAGAGTCTTTCAAAAGAATAGAATTCTATTCCTTACCTTATACTGTGTCCAAAAGTTAACTCACTGGACCCTAGTCATAAATATAAGTGCTAAAAACACTATAAAGCCATAAAACTCCTAAGAGAAACCTTCATGGAATTGGATTTGGTAGAGGTTTCTTGGATGTGACAACAAAAATATAGGCAATGAAAGAAGCAATAGATGAGATGGATGACATCAGAATTAAAACTGTCTATACATTAAAGGATGCTATCAAGGGAGCAAGAAGGCATCCCAAGGAATAGGATGGCACTCCTGCAATTCAACAACAAACAACCCAATTAAAAATTGGGCCAAGGACTTGAATAGACACTTTTCCACAGAAAATGTACATTTGGTCAATAAGCACAGGAAAAGATGCTCAGTCTCATTGATCAGTAGGGAAATGCAGATCAAAATCAGATGAGATGATAACATTTCACACCCATTAGGAAGGTTGTTACGGGTTGAGGGGGCAATAGAAAATAACAAGTATCATTAGGGATGTGGAGAAATTGGAACCTTTGTGCCCTGTTGGTAGGAATGTAAAATGATACAGCTGCTGTGGAAGACAGTATGGCAGTTCCTCAAAATTTAAACATAGGAGTACCATATGCTCTAACAATTGTACTCCTGGGCATATACCCAAAGAAGTGAAAGCAAAGTCTCAGCTTCTTGTAAACCCATGTTCAGAGCAACATTATTCACTATAACCAGAAGTTAGAAACAACCCATGTGTCTATCAGTGGGTGGATGGATAAACAATATAAATGGATGTACATACAGTGGCCGTGGAAAGGAAGGAGATTCTAACACATGCAACACCATGGTTGAATTCGGAAGACACCGTGCTAGGTGAAGCAAGCCGGCCAAAAGGACAAATGTGTGTGTTTTCCACTTAGGCGAGAGTAAGAATAACAAACTCATAGAGACAGAAAGTTGAACCATTGCTGCCAGGGGAGGCATGGGGGAGAATGAGGTGGAGATGCTGTTTCCTGGGAACAGCTTGTGTTTGGGATGATGAAGTTTGAAGATGAATGGTGGTAGTAATGGTTGCACAGTGGTGTGAATGTACTTAATGTCACCGAACAGCACACTTAAAAATTGTTAAGGTGGTAAATTTATGTACATTTTAGCAAAGTGAAAAAAAGAAAGCAGTAGATCTTTAAATTTGGACTGGTGAAGTGCTCATTTCATTATATATCACAAAGTACTATGTCAAAATTGAGAAGTGGGGAGTTTTCATCATGTTTTAGGACAACGCCAAGTTATTCTTTTGTTCATAGACTAATGTAAGTAGATTACTTGGTACAGAGGCAACAAGTCCAGGTGGAAAGTGAGTTGTGTAGTACTAATGCTTCAAAAGCACACGTCAGAGAGGATGGTGGGATCCATGCTGGATGTCTTCCTGAGCCTTCGTGCACGGAGGTAGAATTGGAGTGGACCCTTCTTGAGTTCAAGGCAGAAGCTCTCAAATTTACTTTGTTGGCCGTGAAATTTATGTATGTATTCCAGGAGGTTCAGTCAGTAAACATTTCACTGAGCTTTTCCTAGAGGTCAGGCATTCTGCATACACTGATGACCTCAACCAGGAAGGCCTGTCCCAAGAGGTCACACTCCACAGGATGGGGCCGGATGCCTATGAAGGTGAAGAGATCCTGGGTTTTGTGGCAGACAGCCCCCTGACTGTTCAAGAATTCACAGATCCTATAATTTACATATGTAGTCTGCTTTATTTTTATAGTATGCTTATTTTTCAAGCTTTTTTGACAGTAGAACTAATTTTGTGAGATAAATGAGTGTCCCTCATGGAAGCCACAAGGAAATGCTGGCTTCAAGTCCTTGGAGTTACAGACGTAGCAGCCTGTACAGATTCATCTTTGTGGAGAACACACTGGTGACTTGCTCCATCTGAATCCCTCCCAGGGAGAAGACATGGGTCTCTGGAGCTGAGACCGGAGTGGACCTAGTTAATAAAGCAGTGGACAGAGCCCCACTCTGGAAAGGACCATCCTGAAGGGTCCCCTGCCTGTGTGTGTGTTAGCTCCCCTCTGCGTCTCCTTTTGTGTGATAAAGGGCAGAAGGTGGATCCAAGATCTTTACGTTAGAATGTAAAATGATGAAATAATTTAAGCACAGGAACAGGTCAGAAACAAATATAGCACTTTGTGCAACTGTACTAAGATTATAGATTTTGCTATCTGTGTTACATGCTAGGCATGCCCTACCACACTCCCAGCCCTACTTTTATTGGGGGGGGGGCATAGTGTTACTGTGGTTTGAACCCAGAGGTGCTTTACCATTGAATTACATCCCCAGCACTTTTTTTCATTTTGAGACAGGATCTTGCTAAGTTGCTGAGGGCCTTGCTAAGTCGCTGAGGCTGGCTTTGAAATCAAGATCCCCCTGCCTCAGCCTCCCCTGAGCCGCTGGGATCACAGATATGCACCACTGTGCCTGGCTACATGTCTTTTTTTAAAAAAAATATATCTATTTTTTAGCTGGACACGATATCTTTATGTATTTATTTTTATGTGGTGCTAAGGATCGAACCCAGGGCCTCACATGTGCTAGGCGAGCGCTCTACCACTGAGCCACAACCCCAGCCCCTACATGTCTTTTTTTTTTTTTAAAGGAGGAAAATGCATGGCTGAAGTCTCACCTTGTCTGTTCCCTCTTCATTCCCAGAGAGAGACATAGATTTCCTTTTTGATTCAAATTTTGGTAGCTTTACTGCGTGTGTGGTCATAAATAATACACAGTCTAGTGATTGTTGTAGTTGTCCTGAGTGTGGTTTAGAACTAAGAAAAGAAAAAATGAAGAAACTCTGAGTAGCCAGAAGAGGCCTCACAGAGCTTGGGACAAACCTACATGTATTCCTCATGGAGTAGTCCTCTGTGCTGCTGTCACTTGGACAATGTGTCTGGGCTCCTCAGGTCTCAGCACCTTGGAAGTATATCAAGAATACTGGGGTTGGGTTGAGGGCTGAGGTCAGAATGAATAGCAGTGGCCTGTTGGTGAAAAGATGGCAGAACTAACCAAGCCAACAATGGGCTCTGATGACTTCCTTGTGAATTTTATGCATGTGATATAGATTGTTCAGGTTAAGAAGTCTGAAAAGTACACATTAGAGCTTTGAAAACCTTGCAGCTGGAATGATTAAAACAAAACTAGTAATAATCATTAAAGACTCAGACCTTAATCCGGGCATGGTAGCACATGCCTGTAATTCCAGCGGCTCTAGAGGCTGAGGCTAGAGGATCATGGGTTCAAAGCCAGCCTCAGTAATTTAGCAAGGCCCTATGCAACTTAGCAGGACCCTGTCTCAAAATAACAAAATAAAAAGGGTTGAAGATTAGATGTAGCTCAATGATTAAGGAACCCAGGATTCAATCCCCGGCACCAAAACAAACAAACCAACAAACCAGACCTCAGTTCGGGCACCTACAGGAGATATTTATTATATTAAGAAATGGGCTTTTAAAGGTTACTCTTAGAAAATAGTTTAACAGGTTAGAGACAGCCCTACAATTTATAAATTTAAAAAGTAGTAATAGTATCTGCATAAACTTCAAGGTAGGATTATTACATTTCTGACCACACTATTAGTATGAATTAATAAAGAAATTATTAATAATTAATACTATAACCCTGTTTTGCAGTTGGAGATTTATGACAAGTTTTGTGATTGACCATGTTCAGATAACTAAGGGACAGTGGGAATTGGGTTTCTATTCATGCATTTCTAACCGAGATCCACTGGAGAGCCAGTTGTCCATCATCTTAGGTTTCCTCATCCCAGGCTCACAGAGAGAGGTGTCAGTGAAGTTGGTCCCAAAGGAATGAATTAGACCATATACTTTAGAGGATGGCAGATCGTTTTTGATGGCTAAAGATAGCAACTAGGGCTCCTAAGCATGGTTTTACCTCTGTAGTTTGCTTAGTTTTGCTAGTTATGGTAGCTCTGTGGATGATTTACTTGTGCCCTTCCCTAACCCCCTGGCCCCCTGACCTGCCCCAAGCATCCCAGAGTTAGAATGCATAGTAAGAGTCTAGTAAGTGGTGGCTGTTCTGGTGTTAGTAGGTTCCTGCAATATGTCCTCTTGTTGTCTTGCTTGGCAGGCAGCCCCCCACCCAGGAACACTTTGATATTGTGCGCAAGGGTTTCCATAAAGCAGCAAGTCAACATATTCAAGCATAACTCCTAGGGGAGTTGCTGGCTGTGTTGACTGAGCTTTACAGTCATTTTAACACTAGCAAAAGTGTTATCCTCACTGCTTCAAATCAAACTGCAAAGATGCTCGTGTGAAATATAGTATTAGATATCAAATCAAACATATGGGTGTTGAACGGGAGGATGTGTAGTGTTCTAGCATGCAGAGTTGTATTTTATGGAAATTCTTTGGCTTGGTATGTGGCAGGGACATACATGCATTATGAAATATCAAGCTGAAAAATAAATAAAAGCAAGGAATTTAACCGTGCTGTTAAATGGCTTTTCATTGCAAACTCGTCTGCTCTAATGTTGCAGGCACCTTATGATAAGAGGTGTTGTGAGCCGTGGTGTTTGTGATAATTGCTGATAGATTTTAAAAATAATCTGGATTACGTTGAAAGAAATACTGTACTAATTTGTCTTAGAAATTTTCCTTCTTTGTCATTCTTTCTTTTGCCTCATTCAGTGTTTCTATATTGAATTTGACTTTTCAGCGTGTATCTGGTACTCCTTAATTTCTTGAGTGTGTGGGCTTATGGGGCTCAGGTTCTTGGAGTTCCCAAAGGAACCATATTGTGGTATTAACAGAATGACTTCACCATTCTTGGCTCTGAAGTGTTCTTTACTGTTCTGATTTCTTGGTTTTCTTTTCCTATCTTGCTCTTTTAATTAGGAGAAAAAGAAAATCAATAGACTTCTTATTTTAAACACTTAAAAATTCTCATTTTAAAAAATCTGAAAAATACTATTAAGGGTCTATTGATTGCACAAGGAAGGATTTTCCTCTGAAAAATGCTTTAACAAATATTTAGGGTCATGTAAATTAGAGATGGAGAAGATTGTTTGGGCCATTTTGGTCTATTTTATAGTGGGCTTTATTATTTATTAATTATTATTTCCTGTTTTATCAACTAGATATGAATATATTTCCTTCAGGAACCTGAATTGGTGGTTTGATACCCACAGTATTGTTTTCTATGTGTTTGCATTGGTCAGTTTTCCACCATTAGAAGAAATACCTGAGATTATCAACTTAGTGAAGGTTTCTCTTGGTTCACAGTTTTGGTGAGGCCAACGCATCATGGCAGGAACATGTGGGTGGAGTAAGACTGAGAGTGAGAAAGGTGCTGGAGTCTTACAGTCCCCTTCAAGGGCATGGCTGCAGTGACTTCAAGACCTTCCACTAGGCCTCTTCTCTTACACAGAGGCCTCTAACACATGGGCGTTTGAGGGACATTTAAGCTCCAAACTATAAGGGGTATTGCTTTCAAAGGGTTTCATTTGATGGTAAAGGAATGCATTTCTTTTTAGCAAAAATAGTGAGTGGAATTGCTGATGTAAGTGGCTCACATCGTGTTAGAAATGTAATTGGGATGTTCTAACTTTAGTTATTCTGAACTTGGAAACAGACACGCACGGTGTGATACACTCAAAACACAGGCATCCTACAAAATATCAATGAATTAACATAGATTGTGTGAATCCATATTTACACTGTTGCATGGGAATGGACTTAACATAATACCTCTTTGACTTTCTTAGCCGAGGCATTTGTAAAATATCTGTATTAGTAGCTTTTTTTCTCACTAGATTTTTATGGCTTTCTCAATACTTGCTATCTGATAAAATATGGTTTTTAAAGGTAAAGTCAAAAAATTTTTTACTTCATTGATAGTATGTGAAGAGAAGGAAGTATGTTGATTTATGTAATGAAGAGAGGATTAATAATATTGAATTCAACTGCTTACAAGAGTTCACACCATGTTACTGAATTGAAACTATATTTGATTTCATTTAATTGCACATTTTGATTCTCTCATTTGTTTTGCTTGACTTTTTGACAGATGCCACCTCAGTATGGACAGCAAGGTGTGAGTGGCTACTGCCAACAAGGCCAACAGCCATATTACAACCAGCAGCCCCAGCCCCCACATCTCCCGCCCCAGGCGCAGTATTTGCCATCCCAGTCCCAGCAGAGGTACCAGCCGCAGCAGGTGAGCATAGCCCATTGCCTTCCCCAGCGCTTGTTTTCTCCTCCAGGCCTGTGTTCAGAGGCAGATCATGCTCTGAAAAATCTTTCTGTCCCATTTTAATAATTGTGCTCTCAGTAGAAAACAAAGGTAATTTTGAGAACATGCAAACCTATAGCCTAATCTAATTCCCTTCCTCTTTCCTCCTCCCCACCTCCTTATTCCTTCATTCTTTCCTGCATGTGTGAGATTAAAGAGTGGGAAAAGTGACTAGTTTAATAGCTGCTTGCATTTCTGGTTGGTGACAGTAGAAACTGTCACTCATTTCATGTTATTTGTCATTTGCCTTCTAAGTCTTTCAAGAAAGTACTCTGTTGTTGTGTAAGGCTTGTTCAGGAAAAGGGTTTTTGCCTGTTCCTACTTGTTGGCACATGCGTGATATTTTTATCTTGACTTTTTATTTAGGTTTGTTTTATTATTAAGCGATGCTGGGTGAAAATGTTGCTTATAAACGGAAATGTAGCTTATAAACAGATAATCACTTCAGTAATAATATATTAAAATACTAATGGGAATCATCTGCGTTAAGTAAAAAGTTTCTACTTTAAATTAACCTCATTAAAATACTGCTTTATGTTATTGGGCAATATATTTGAGTTTATATGATTAAGAAAAATAGTACATGTGTATTTGGTAAAGTGATTGAGTTCCATGTTGTCTTAGAGACTGTCACATAGGTGTGAAGTACAGTGAAGTCCTGAGCAGGGACTCTTCACTCTGAACACAATGCGATTGTCATAGCTCTGCCAGTCATAAGCATCAAAATGCAGCTTTCCATTTTAATCTTTCCCCCACTTCTCTCTTTTTTGGGGTGGAGGTAGTAAAGAGAAAATGTGTACTTTTTCATTTTTAAAGAGCTTCTTTTATAGCTTGAAAAGACTGTTGATCATAAGCGAAAACTAAAACTACATGGAGCTTAAATTTTGGTCAATTTAGTGAATTTCTTAACTATTTTCTTGGATTTGTTGGAGTCAGCACCCATGTGACTTTGATTACAGAGTTCTAAAGAGAGTTTATGACTTTAAACAAAACATGTTAAAACCGCAGGAAAGATTCAAGATTCTGTACAATTTTTCTTTCTGTGTGTGTGTTTGCAAAATTTTGGTAATATAGCTAGGGTTATATAGAACCTCTATCAGTAGGGAGGTGCATTATCTCAGAGCTGTCTGGTCTAGCTTTTATTAAAGTGTGTGAATGTTTTAAAGCACTTCAAATATCAGCTCTTTTAAAGTGAAAGAGACTGGTATCTGGGGTTTCCATAGAAAAGTTATAGGCTTTTTCAAGGGGCTTTCAGAGACTTATTGAACTTATCTGTAGACATAGAATGTTTTGTCATGTCATCAAAATTTAAGGACTCAGTAGAGAGATTACATTACTCATTTTACTCTCTGATTGTAAAACCAGTTTGATTAAGGATTTTGAGTGCCTGTCATTTCCTTCAAGACCAAACTCAAAATTTACTTCCTTTATGAAGCATTCACTGATGACTTCCAGCAGATGGCAATTAGATATTTAATATCCTTCACATTTAAATATTGAAAGCACAGTACAGGTAGAGTCTTATTGTAATGAATACTGTTTTAATGTGCTAAATTGAGGGCTGTCTTGTGCGTTGATCGTACCATTATTTTATTGATTCAAATACAGTAAATTTTATGGCAAGAAATACTAGAGAATCATGATTCTTATGAATATGATCATTTTTATGTATTCTGAATTTTGAATAAAACCAGAATTCCTCAAAATGTGTTAAATTTTTTTGTGTTCAAACTCGAGCTATAGAATATCTGAGGTTTTGTTTGTTTTTGTTTTTTTTTTTAAGTTTTATTATACTCCTGTAGGATAAAAGGGTTGAAATTGAAGATATTTAACTGACTTAGTCAGATGGTCTGATTTGACAGGACCAGTCCTGGTGTCTAGGGAGTTAGAAGGCCAAGAAGATCTGGGACGTTCCCCTCTAAGAAATGAGTTCTAGTTTTGTAGATACAGTTGGTATCTCTGACACCAAAATAATACTCCAAAATCAATCCTAAAACAAAATAAAAGATACCAATAGAATATTATTACAACCAGGCCAAATTTTAATAAAGAACTTAGAATACTGAATTCATGTGCATTTAAAAACCTAGTAAATTCAACTGTATTTAGTTTGATCAATCAATATTTCATAACAATAAGAACATTCTTTCATACAGACTTTCTCTCTCTCTCTCTCTCTCTCTCTCTCTCTCTCTCTCTCTCAAACCTGTTGATTTCATAGAAGGCACTCAGCAAATAATGACTTTGGTTAAAATGATGTATACAATAGCTAATTTTAGGGTTCATTAAGATACCTACTTCGTATTTAAAAAAATTTTTTTTGGAGGGGGGCAGTACTAGGGATTGAACCTAGGACTTCATACTAGGCAAGGACTCTTAACACTGAGCAATATTCCCAACCCTTTTAATTTTAATTTGTTTTTTTTTTTAAATATATTTATTTACTTTAAAATTTTTTTTTTTAGTTGTAGGCAGACACAATTTATTTATTTATTTATTTTTATGTGGTGCTGAGGATCAAACCCAGTGCCTCACATGTGCCAGGCAAGTGTTCTACCACTGAGCCACAACCTCAGCCCATTAACTTTTATTTTTAGACAGGGTTTCCCTAAGTTGCTTTTGCTGGCCTCAAATTTGGCAGTCCTCCTGCCTCAGTCTTCTGAGTAGTTTGGATTATAGGTTTGTGCCACTGAGCCAGTTGGTAATGTGTTTAATGTTTTGGTTAATCAACACAATCATGTTTTTCAAAAATTTTAAAAGTACAAGGAAAAGATACAGAGAAAAGTGCCTTACCCATCTTAATTCCCCTTTACCACCTACCTTGCCCTTTTGCTAGATAACCATTGTATTAGTTTATTGTATGTTTTTCTGGAGATTGCAAAATGCCATATTTTAATTTTACCCTGTTTTTATACCAAATATAGCATATTTTAATGTACTGTACAGACTCTGTTTATAGTTTTTATATTTGTTTTTATAGAGTTATTCCATTTTGTGGACATATCATATGTTTAGCTAGTTCTCTTTGATGGTCATTTAGATTATTTCAATTCAAACAATGTTGCCCTGATAAACTAATTATGTGCCATTTCATAAGCACAGTAATGTCTGTAGGACAAATTCCTGAAAGCAACTTGCTGGGTCAAAGTTTGCTCTTCTCGAAGATATTGCCAGGTTGCACTCCACAGAGTCCGCCAGTTTACACTCTGCTATTTAGGTGTGAGAGGACTGTTCTCTGTACATAATGTGGTGTGATTTTATGAAAGCCTCTGGATTTTTGCCAATCTGATAATAGGGTTTTAGTTTACAGTTATCTTGTTATGAGTGATGATGAGTGTCATCTTATTTGTTTAAAAGCATTTGTGTTTTCTAATTTTCCTGCACTGTAAATTTATTGTTTTTTTATCTTGATTTTTAAAATTCAGTTACTGGTCACTTGAGATTGGTTTTTGAAAATTCTTTATTTATCGATTGGATATTATTTGTCTTTTGACATTAGTTATGGCAGGTTTTTTTGTAATGCAGAAGGGTTTTTTGTTTTAAAATTTTCCTGTGGGCTGGGGCTGTGGCTCAGTGGTAGAGCGCTTGCCTAGCCTGTGCGAGGCACTGGGTTCGATCCTCAGCACCACATAAAATAAACAAATAAAATTAAAAATTTTTTTTCATGTAGTCAGAGTTATTAATCTCTTGCATGATGTCTGGATTTTATTTATGGTGGGAGCTCAAAAGACCTCTCACACTTTTAGGGTCATGAAGCAACTCTCCCATATAATTTTTATAGTGTTTTTATACATTCAGGTTTTTTTTTTAAGTTTTTTTTTTTTTTGGATTTTTTTTCTGGAGGGGGGATATCAGGGATTAAATTCAGGGGCACTTGACCACCCAGCTACATCCCCAGCCCTATTTTGTATTTTATTTAAAGACATGGTCTCACCGAGTTGCTTATTAGCACTTCACTGTTGCTGAGGCTGGCTTTGAATCCGTGATTCTCCTGTCTCAGCCTCCACAAACTGCTGGGATTACAGGCATGTGACACAGCGCCCGGCTCATACATTCAGTTTATGTTTCACTTCTTACAGTTTGGGAAGAGAGAAGAGGGTTCAGCCTAATGTGCTTTTTCTAAATGGCTTTGATTATTTAACCATCTCTTCATATGTAGATTATCGTATTAGAGTTCTTCAGAGAAACAAAATGTGTGTGTGTGTGTGTGTGTGTGTGTGTGTGTGTGTGTATGTGTGTGTGTGTGTGTATGTAGTGTTATTTATAATAACACTGGCAAGTCCAAAATCTGCAGTGTGGCTGGGTGGCTGGAGACCCCAGAGAGCTGCTGATACAGATGAGGTCAGAGGGCATCTGCTGAAATCCTTCTTCTCAAGAAAGGCAGGTCTTTTTATTGTAGTGTGGTCTTCAGAATAATTGCATGAAGCCCACTCACATTATGGAAGACAATCTGCTTGACTTAAATCACCCTTCTAAATTGTTAAATCCATCCAAAAACACCCTCCAAATTACCACACAAAATTAACTTTTGCAGCTGTCTTCCCTTAACTGATTGGAAATGTCACTTTTATCATTCGCTGAATTTTCTTTTGTGTTGTGTTTAGGGTTATTCTGGGATTTCTGTTCTTTTCCATTGGTCCTTCTATTAATGCACCAGTACTTTGCTGATTTAATTATCGCTCAGTATCTGATAAGATTAGTTTATTATTACTCTACAGAGTTTTGTTGCTTATTTTTTTCATGTACACTTCATTTCTTACTATGCTTTTCCCTAAGAATTTTGTCTTGTTGTTGTTATTATAATTGGGTCTTTTCTTTCGTAATACCTTTTTCAGTGAAACAGATGGTACTTGTAAAAGAAAAGTAGTAAAACAAATGAAGGTAGTTACTCAAATGATTTTTTGGTGGTGTTGCAGCTGATTGACCAAAGGCCATAACATAAAATTGGGTTTATGTAGCTTTGACTGTTGCAGGCTAGAAAGGGTGCTGTCCCCAGGAGCCTTGTGGAAAGATTGGGTTTGGGGCTGTTTCATAGGGTCTGGTGTGTGCAAGATAGTTCTAGGAAGGATTAGGGAAGTGAAGGCTAGTCCTAAATTGCTACTCTCACGGAACAGGGGGCGTTTTGAGGGTTGGGTGTCAGGCAGGAGGAGGCTGTCAGGGATAAGGAAGAGTTAAGGAGCAGGGATGTTAGGTCTTTCCACTGCCTGAAGGTGCCCATCCTGGCCTGTTTCTGCACTGGTGTGCTGGGACACCCCTGCAGCCCGTGTGTTCTCACAGCCCTCCTTGTCTTGATTGCCCACATTTCCATGCCACCATCCCTCCTCCTCCTGAATGACACTGCATTTTATTTCTCCATTTGTTTAGGTAGTTTTTAATTTGTTTTATAATATTCTTCAAAGAGCTGCTCTACTTTGCATTAGGGTCATTCCTGTATGCTTTATTTGTAGCTGTTGTATACAGATGGGATGACTCTGGGTAATACCTTTTGTGTGTCTAGCCAGTTCTTGTTAATGTTACTAATTCTCATAGCTTCTTGATTTTCTTAGGTTTTTCATATTTTAAAAAAAAGTACTTAATAAATCACTACTTTCCCACTTTTGTATTTTTCATTCTTGGTTGATGCATGACCAGCCTCTCCAATTAATTGCACAGTTTAAGAGGACTGACTGGCGATTCCTGTATTTTCCCTGGTTAAAAATGAAGGCCTTCAACATTTTGTCATTAAAAATAATGTTTATTCCCTCTTGGATCCTTCTTTTTGTAGCAGATTACTGTTGGCTTAGGAAGTCCCCTTCTTTTCTAGTTTGCTAAGATCTATTTTTTATGATGAATGCTAAATTAACCCTAACCCCTAACCCTAACCCCTAACCACTTTGTTTTTCCCTTATAACCTGTCACTGTGGTAAAAGTACCTTTTTTTTTTTTTTGGTTCAAAAGAGTGTTATTCCAGAGAACCAAGCCTCATGATCTGTCATCTTTTGAAATACACTGTTGGATTAAGTTTAGGAACATTTGTTTAGGTTTCTTGGATTGTTATTCATGGATGAGATTGAGCTGTAATTAACTTTGTGAGGTTTTGGTATCTGTGCTGTGGAGCTTTGTAAACTGAATTTAGGATTAGTCTCTTTCCTAATTCACTGGAAGAATTTTTGTGAGATTGGAATTATCTGTTGTTGGAATGTTTGGTAGAAGTGATTGTAAAGCCCTGGTGTAGCCCTTGATTTTTAGCTTTTGTTTCATCCTTGATTTTTAAACTTATGATTTCATTTTGTCTGTGTGTGTGTGTGTATATAATTATAGGCATAACAGGGTTATAAATTTCTTCTTGAATCATTTTTTTTGTGTGTATATATATGTAGTACTATATTTGAGGAATTTATCCATTGAAAAATCAAAATTTTCACCTTCATGTTAATAAAGTTTATATTATAATAATATTTTAATCTCTATAGCATCCAGAGTTAAGGCATTTAAGTGAATAATGCTTTACTTATGTATGTATGTATGTATGTATGTACGTACGTACTGGGGATTGAACCCAGGGGCACTTAACCACTGAGCCACATCCTCAGGCCTATTTTGTATTTTATTTGGAGACAGGGTCTCACAGAGTTGCTTAGTGCCTCACTTTTTGCTGAGGCTGGCTTTGAATCTGTGTTCCTCCTGTCTCAGCCTCCAGAGCAGCTGGAATTAAAGGCATTCACCACAGCGCCCAGCTCGTTTTTTTATTCTTGATAAAAGCTTTTTGAAAGCAACTTTGGTCTTTGTTTTCTCTATTATGTGCTGGTTTTAAGAAATTAATTATGTTCTGCTCTTTTCTTGGCTACATCTTTACTGATGTTTATTTTTCTTTTCTTTTTTCACTCAAATTAATACTTATTTGAATCTTTTTATTTCATGAAGTTAACATGAGACTAAAAAATTTCCTCTTAAGTACTCTTTTCTCTAAATCTCTTTAAAATTTTTGATATTCATTATTTTTGTTATCCTTGAGTCAAAGAATTCCATTTCCTCTAATTCTTTGTGTTTAAAGGTGGCTTCATTGGGTTTCCTTTCTGACAGAGGATTTGCCAGTTGCCTGTGTATGCCAGTCATCTGAGGCCATGTTCCAACTTTGATTTTTGTGAAGTTTTTGTTACAAAAATTCTTCACATGCAGATACACAGTGATATAATCAGCACACCTGTGCTGTCCCTTAGCTGTCCTATCACTAATGTTTTGCCATATTTGCTTTTGTGCCTCATCTATCTACTTTTCTTCCAGTCTTTCATGCCCTGCTTTCTCAAAAGTATTTTAAGTTAGATTCGTAACATAGCATTTCACCTCCACATAGTTCACTCTGTGAGGTCTATAAAAAGTGAGGGCATATTCCCATATAGCCACAGTTCTGTCACCTTGCCAAATTGAATATGATTCCTTTCATCCCCAGTTGTCCTCAGAATGCCCTTAGAATACATTTGTTTCAAGCAAAATTTAAACAAGGTTAATAAATTGATTTAGTTTTTAAGCCTTTTGATCTAGAACAGCCCATTTCCCCTGCTTAATTTGTACCTTGACAGGGAAAACTGGGTCAGGTGTCCTGGCTTTGATTATATCATTGTTGGCCTTGTCTGGCTGTTTCTCTTCGTGTGGCTGAACTTGTTCGTCTATTTCCTGTTGCAAGTAGGCCCATGGACTTGAAGATAAACACTTGTCTGTGGTTGTTGTGGATCATGTCCTCAGTATCGAGGTGCTACTCTTGTTCAGAGCAGGAGGGTCTGTGCACCCAGGTGGTGGGAAGGGCCCCCAACTTCCAGCTTCTCAGTGGCCGCCAGCTGCCTGTCTTCAGCTGAGGCCAGGAGACCTGGGGATGCAGAGCAGCCTTCCTTCCCCTTTGCACCTTGTCCAAGTTCCTTGCCCGCACCAGTGAGCCGGGGAGGTTTGTTACTGTCGTTTCTGCCTGACCTGGTGTGCGTGTGTGAGTTAGTTAGTACACCTTTTCTTGTCATTTGTGTAACAGCAGGCGGAAATTAAATTCTGTAGCACAAGTCAGTTTCTCTTGCTCTTGGGCTTCATTCCTTGTATTCACTCATACGTTTTGGGGCCATTCACATCCATGCCAAGTCCATGACCCACCTAAAGGGTGAGAAAAAGTGTTTTACCCAGTACTAGAGATATTCAGTCAGTACACAGTCAGCACATCTGGTTTCCACGCTGTGGGAGCTGGGGCTCTTAAATTTTTCTAGTTGTTTATTTAATATTTTAATTTAAAACTCCATAAATGTAATATTTATTACAAATAATTTAAACATACAGATAATACTCATTTTACAATGAAATTTTTCTAGTGCCTCTTTATTTTAAAAGAAACTTCATAGATAATATAAGCTAGCTACACATAGAATTTCAAATATATTAGGATATGGACTTATTATATTATATATTATTTTTATTTTCTATATAAAATATTAAGTAAATGCTCACTCATGGTCACGTTAGACTTTTTTTAACATTTGAATCAAATGGGGTATAATTTCTCATTTTTCTGATTGTACAGGTTGCAGAATCACATTGGTCATACAGTCACCTATATACATACAGCAATAATAATGTCTGTTGTATTCTGCTGCCCTTCCTATCCCCCTCCCCATCCCCTCCCCTCCCATGACATCTCTCTACCCAATCTAATGTCACATTAGACTTCTGAGACAAATGCTTGATGACTGTGGAATCAGTGTGCCCTGGACAGTGCAAGATGAGACTGACACAGGTGTGTTATATCCATAATTCACATTCCCAAGTATGGTTGTCAGTGGCAATGCCATCTTTTAAAATGGGAAGTAACTCCTGGAAAAGTTCTGAACAAAACAAAGCATAATCTTTTCTCAATATACATGGTATTTTATTCCTGGAAAATTCAGTATATGCTAACATGATTTTCAGAACACTGTTCTTCCACATGAAATGGAGCTGGTTTCCAGACTTAAATAATGAGCTGTTTGTAAATCATGTCCTCAATATTTAGGTGCTGCTCTGGTTCAGAGAAGGAGGGTCTGTTTGTTTTTTGTACACGAATGTTGAGACTTGTGCAAGTGGAGGCATGATCTGTTAGGTCCATGTCTTCTGCTCCTTATGGGATTATACAGAACTCCTGTCATAGACCCACTAAGCCTCATTGTATTTTTTTATCCTTGTGACAAACTGCTCCCTTGAAATCTTGTCTGTATACATAAAGTTGCATGGTTCCTTAGTTTTTCTGAAATACATACATGGCATGAGTTATCATACAGAATTTTAAACACCAGTATGCCCTAAATGTCATGGAAAGAAACTAGGAAAGAACAGAAAGTCTTTCATTTAAAAACAAACAAACAAAAAAATTGCATTTTCCAAAGCAAATGCTCAGGCACTTCTGTGTTAGAAGACTGTGAGAGACAGAAGGTTACCCCTTGTGTGTGGTAACCATGGGCCCCATAGGATGAAGAGAAGTGTGGTGTGGTCAATTCAAAACCTCAAAAAGACTTTCAATCCACGGGGCTGATTATCATACAATAGTAATTATATAAGATTAAAAATATAGAGGAACATTTTAAATAACATGCTGACAGAATTGTTTACCAAAAAAGGGCAAGTTTTCCAAAAGTATGAAAATGACCTAAGTTTATAAATAAAGTAAGAATATTTTCAACTATTAAAACTTTTGTTTCTTTTACCTTATTTGTATTTTCTAAGTTATCTATAATTAACATGTGTGTAATATATTTAAATATTGTGTAAAGGGTACCACACTGATTAAAAAACACAGTATAGTACCAGTTCCAGCAGTGCTGCAGTATAGAGACTCTGAACGGCACTATTGCTCAGAAATCTGCAGTGGCCCCGGGGCTGTGGAACATGCCTGTAATCCCAGTGGCTCAGGAGGCTGAGGCAGGAGGACCGCAAGCTCAAAGCCATTCTCAGCAAAAACGAGGCGCTAAGCAACTCAGTGAGACTCTGTCTCTAATTAAAATACAAAATAGAGCTGGTGATGTGGCTGAGTTCAATCCCTGGTACAAAACAAACCATCAAAAAAAGATCTGCAGTGGTGTTTAAGTTGTTGAAATTCGCTGAAACACAGTCATTTTGTCCTGTTTCTCACTCGCTCATGCCACTCTTCCTCCTTACCCCGTCCTCACACCTAGTGCCTCCTTCTGATACCCATCACACTCTTAGGAACCCAGCTCCCCACTGATTCAGAGCCCGGTGGGAAGAGGGGGAGGAGATCTGTCTTTAAACTCATGACCCTGTGTTCAGAGGGTCCTTGTCCTGTTGCTCTGTGTTTGCCTGAAGCTGGTTGACATTCCCCGCTGGCTTCCAGCCCCTAGACTTCTCTCCCACCAGCTGCTGCTGCTGGTGCTGAAGGCGTGGATGGGAGCAGTCAGGAGGTGGCAGTCACCACCGCCCGGGCCTCACATCCTTGCTGTCTTCTTCTTCTGCAGGCCCTTCCCCTCCTGGAATGCTTAGGGTCTGGTTTTTCCTATGTCCCTCCTCCTTCCAGGCCATCGGTTTCTCGTTTTGTCATTCCCTTTAACATTAAAACATGCTGCCATTTCTCTTACCCGACAGAACAAAAACACCTTTCTTGACCAAAACCACAAACCAGTTTTTCTCTTTTCTTGCATTCCCCATTTATTGTTTCCCCTTGAATATACTCCATTATAGATTTTTATTTCAACTATTCTACTGAAATGGATCTTCTACACTTTTTTCTTTTTAAATTGCCAGATACAATTGTACCTATTTACTGTGTACAGTGTGCCGTTTGGAATTGTGTATGTGTGTATTGTGTAGTGACTAAGTGACTCTCTGCCTCACCTCTTCATTTTTGGGTTGAAACACTGTACATCCCCTCTCAGCAGTTTTTAAGAACAGTGTCCAGTCCTTTATTAACTACAGTCACCAGGTTTTACAATAATCTCTTGAACTTCTTCCTCTTAACTGGAATCTCACATCCTTTGCCTGGCGTCTCCCTCAGGCCCTAGGCCCTGGCAGCCACCAGTCTTTTAGATTCCGTGGAGCAGTGAGAGGAGGTGGTGCGAAGCACGACTTTTCAAAGCTGCCAATGCTTGCCTGTTACTCTGCCCAGCAAGCAGGGTTGCTCTGCCGCCTTTGACCTGTCAGAAGCATTTGGTGGTGTGGGCCTCTTCCTCCATGAAGCTCCTTTCTTCCTGGCTTCCCAGCTTCTCTCCTGGCTCTGTTCTTGCCTTGTTGGCCACTCCCTGTTCTCCGTTCTGCTTTGTATCTCCCTGTCCTCCAAGTGGCGGCCTGAAACGAGGGCTCAGTGTCAGAGCCACAACCTTCCATACCTTGCAATCTCCTTTGGTCTCATGGCTGTACGTGTCAGCAGTCCTGTAGCTTTCCAAGGCATTTCTGCAACTCGGGCTCTCTTCGCCTTTCTATCTCTGTACCTTCAGCTCCTACTCGATATCGCAAATTCATGTGTCTGACAGGCTTCTGAAACTTGGTACATCTAAAGCCATACTCTTGGCCCTTGTCCCTTTTCTACAGGTCTGCTCTATTTGTGTCCCCTCACCTCCAGCTCAATAGATATAATCTGTCCTTCTAACATTTTGGTCAGAAATGTTTCAAACTCATTGTCCATCCAGCATCTGTTTGGAGTCCTGCTATACCCCGTTAGTTCTCATGCTGCCTTGAGTGCCCTCCCAGGCCTTCCCAGCACGCTGACCAAGGTCACAGCCCTGCTCCCCACTTCCCTTTCACCCTGCCTAGTTTTCCCCATAGCCCAGGTCACTATGTAGTTTGTTAGGTTTTTACTTTGTCTGTGATTCTTCCTATTAGTAAATCACCATTGTGAGAGGGGCCTCCCTGGTGCCAAGGTGAATGCTGGCACCCAGGAAAACCATAATTTACATGTTCAGTGTTGTTGATTTAATTGTTCAAAATATCTGTTTCTGCTGGCACATTGCAAGCAGAATTTACAGTGGTGAAGAAGGTAAACATTTCCTGCTGGATATTACAATTTTGTAACTTCTCTTAGTACCCTGGACAGGCCTTTGTTGACCATACATACATACAGCTGGCTCTTTTTGGGCGTGGCTTGTGCTGGTCTTTGGAAGGGCTTGCCACGCAGCTCATGGTCCAGTGGACTTGCTGGTAAATCAAGTGTGGTTTAGTCTTCGTTTGTTTTTCCAAATTTCTCTTTAGAAGGTTTTAACAAATTATATCCTCCACCAGCTCACAAATATAAATTTAAAAGTATATTTTTCAGTGGTTCTTATTTTATTTCTATTAATTATTCTTTATAGTTACAGTTTTCTGAGCCTCAACAAAGTTAAAAGAGACCCCATAGAATTCTGAACTTGATCTGGACCTGTTCAGTGTGTTATTGTGATTCTGGAATAAATCGATCATGGAAATTCGATTGCATTGGGAAGAACTGGGGCATTAGTAATTTTCTGATTTGCTCCATAAACATCATATATTATTAATGTTTGCTTTTTAAATTACTTCTCTTTTTCTTCTCTACTGCTCCTTTTAGGGGCAGGAGGAGAGTTCCAGAGACTGCCACAGGAGTGAAGGGCACTTTCACCAGGCAACATGTCTACTCAACACTTGAACATTCCCTTCTTCTTCTTCTTCTTCTTCTTCTTCTTCTTCTTTTTTTTTTTTTTTTTTTTTTTTGTGGTGCTGGGTATTGAACCCATGGCCTTGTGCATGTGAAGCAAGCAGTCTACAAACTGAGTTATATCCCCAGCCCTGGACATTCCCTTCTTTACAAATGCATCTATTTTAATGCCTTAACAAACAAGCTATTTGAAGAATCTCCTTCCATTTTAGAGAGTTTTTTTTTTTTTTTAATCCTAGCTTATTTCCTCAAACTTTGTTACAGGAGATTTAAAACTTTGTAGAGAAAAACTTTTTAATGCTATAAGTTTTAATTTTTTATTTTAAAGTTTCTGGTTTTGCATTTCATCATTTGGGGTCATGATGTGTCAAATCCTGGTTTATGTTGTTAGTTCCTATACCCCTCTAGCAAACTCTCATTACCTCCTTTTCTCCTCTTGGTAGCTATAGAATGAGGAAAGTTTTTTCTTTACCTCCAGTTCCTGTTCTGACTTGCCCTCCTGAGACTCCAGAAAAGACCCCATTTTCCATTATAACTCACATTTCTCCAGGAATCTTCTCCCTGCTGCCTCCTGACAGATGCCACTTGTTAGGTGTCAAGGACAGCAGAACCTGAAAGGAACTGCCTGGCTGTAGCTTTTTGTCTGCCATTCCCTTTTCGGTGACATGGGTGGGGGGTGGGGGCCTTCTGCTGACCAAACTCTGCCTCTGGGACCTGGACACTTGGCGGTCTCTTCCATCCTTTCTCTCTCCACGGGCTTCACACCAGACTACTGCTTTCATAGCCAGAACGTCCTGACTCTTCTTAGACCAGAGTTGTAACACCACTGAAGTCAGTCACAGTTTATTTAGATAGTTATTTATCATGGTGGGTCTTTAATAAACAGCTAGTGTAAAGCAATGAAAAATTTCAAACATTGGTTTTTTAAGGTACAGCCCTTCCTACCCCCACAAGCCACCTGAGATTTTTGTTTTCTGTTTTGTATTGAGGCTCAAATCAAGGGAAACTTTACCACTGGACCACACCCTAGCCCTTTTTATTTTTCAATTTTGTCACATAGTCTTGCTGAGTTGTCCAGGCTGGCATGAAACTTGCAATCTTCTCGCCTCAGTCTCCCCAGGTATGCACCATTGTGCCAGGCTGTCTGAGATTACTGAGGGAATGCATACTTCTGAAAGTATCTTTGTCATTTGTTTTTATAGTTTTTTAAACCCCAGGTCAATTGGGAAAAATACAGAAGACACAACTGTTAATAAAAGCAAAACACAAACCACTCCATGAATATTCTGTGCCTGGGAACTCTCTTGTACCAGGGTATGGTGATTGGTGAGACCTTGCCTCTGACCTGAGGAGCTCCCAGGTCAATGAGTGAGGTGTGTTTTCCAGATTGATGGACACAGGAACTCGGTATTGGTAGAAGTGTCTCTGAAAGGTCTTGAGGAAGGAGTGAATTTGCTGGTGAGAGAAGTGCTGATCTTGGAGGGGGACGAGTTCTCCGTTATTGAAAGTAGAGGGAGCCCTTTCCTGCAGGATGCTGAACTTGTGGACTAGAAGATCAGTTAATGGGCTGCTTAGCAGGAGCAGTTATGCAGGGAACCAGTGGCTTCTCTTGCTTTTTTCCCCAGCTATATCAAAGGATGTAAAAGATTATTATCATTTTTTTTAAACAAAAAAAAAATAGCACCTGCTTAGCAGTTCACTTCTCACAGTGGATCATAGAGAATAAAACTGAGCTAAATCCATGAAGACACAGGTGTTTATATTTTCTAAAGTATCACTTTTTTTTTTTTTAGCCATCATCATGGTCAGCAATTTTTCAAGTGGAGATGCATGAACTGAAACTATTTGGCAATGAACATTCTTTTTGAAAAGAAAGAAATAGCATTGGAACTTGAGAGTGAAATATTTTAGAATAATTTAATACAAAATATCCACCATAATCAACATAATATGTTGGACTCTTTTCGAGTTTAACTTAGAAAAGGCACTTTCTTATATGCTAACAATGCGGTAGAATGTTTCTGAATTAAAACTGGTAGCAACATGCCGCTCAAGTCACTGAGGGAGCTGAAGTTCAGAGGCACATTAAGCCCCAGGCTGTAATCTTGTGTGTGCTATAAACACTTCTTTGTTGTTTTACTGTTTATTTGAATCTGTGTTTCTTTTTCTTTTTTTGGGCACCAGGGATTGAACTCAGGGCCACTCAACCACGAGCCACATTACCAGCCCTATTTTTTGTACTTTATTTTAGAGATAGGGTCTCACTGAGCTTTTTCTTACTTGTATGATACAAAGTTAATTTACAAGTCATTCCTTCTGCTTCTTTAGGAGAAAAGTGAAGTCAGAAAGCCTGTGTTAGTCACTAGCATGCACATTTCATCTGTTACAAGTTTTATTATCACAGCAAAGATAAGGACGCTTGTAGTTGTCATTAAGTGCTCAGCTTTTAGGTATGAACACAGGAATCCATTGATTAATTTGATACTGAAAACTATTGGAATTAGGTTGATACCCATTTTTCTTTGTTTTAAAGGAAGCAACCAGGTGAAGCCCTGAGTGATGTGTGGGTTTAGGTCTGCTTTCTTCTTGCTTACCCTGCTTTTGCAGCCTGAGTCTGTGGTTAAAGTCTAAAGCCTTAACCATCGCTAGGGAATTAAGGTTATGGAATTTGTGAGGACTTTAGGAGGAAACTTTTAAGTTACTGTGATGAGGAGCAGGGAACACCCCTAGACTGACTGTTTTCTGATGGTCAACTGAGCCATGATGTCCCTGCCCCCTAAAGCTGCTGCAGGAGCTGTTGTGGGACCAGAGAGGTGGGAGGCAGTGGGTGCCCTGTGGCCATCAGGAGATGAGGAGGGGCTACCTTCCTTTGTCGTGGGGTAGAGCAATGTAGTGAAGCTGGGTGCTCACTGTGCCATCTTAGCAGTTCAGTTCCTAGAGAGAGAGAGAGAGAGAGAGAGAGAGAGAGAGAGAGAGAGAGAGTGTGTGTGTGAGATTCCTGAGTGTTTGAAATAGAACCTACTAAAAGACTCCCGGAGAAGGTTTTGCGAATGTGAGAATGTCCTTTCATATGGTCTTTTTGGCCTAATTGCTAGGGTCAGTGTTTCCCTTATGAGGTGCAGGTGCCTGCCTGGGCCTGTGCTTTTACCTCACAGCAGTGAGGAAAACAAGAGAAAACCCTCAGCTCTGGACACATCTCTCCCATTATTAAGGGGTTTTCTTTTAACGGAAAAGTTTCAATGTTATTCTTTTTATGTTAGTAGTATAACTGGGAGTCTAATTGCATTGGATTATAATTTCATAGTGCTATTCATGGTCATGTTGAACATATGTTTTAAATGATTTTTTCTCTCTAGTACCAGAATCAAAGGGAAATCCAACGAGGAAGTGAGGAATTACATATAATGACAGTATTTTCAATACCTAATTTATTTAGAAAGGCTCCTTCGGAGGAGAGCCATCTGAAAGCCCAGGCAGGCCTGAAACGTGGGAGTCTCCTCCTGGCTTAGAGCATCTCCCACGTGGACTGTGGGCATCTGCTTAGCTTAGTGGCAAGGGCCTGTCTAGAAAGATTTTTGAGAGCCCATCAGTGAGTCATGACTGTTTACCATGGATAAAATAAAGGGAGTTACATTATTTAAGATGAATTTCATTAAAGGCTAAAGAAAACCTTCAGGTGCATCGAGAGCAGGATTTTGTTGAAAGATATCTGAGCCCCACATCGTTCCCTGTTTTGTAGCACAACTCTAAGGGCAAGGGAACGTCCCTCAGCCCTCTCAACTTCCCCCTCCCTTCTTCCTCTTTCTCTCCCCATCTCCATCACTGTCTCTTCAAATGAGAAGGATTTAAGGGATTGGAACTCCTGCACAGGCAGGGCTTGAGCCTCTTTTTCTGGTTCTTAGTCCTGCTTCCCCAGACCCAGGGGAAGGGCTGGTGCACCTGTCCCCCTAGTGTGGCTCTTACTGCACACCTCCTGTGCTCTCCTCCCTGATGCCCTCCCAGTTGGAAACTGTTAATACCCTGGATGGCCAGGGTGCCACTGACCCCACCATTGTTTCACAGTTGCCACTGGGTCGGCTTGCACATGGAGGCTGTTATATTTTGCGTACAGTTCTTTCCTCACTTGATATTTACATTCTGACATTAAGAGATCAGAGGATTGTCTGTTATTCCTGAATTGTTGTTGTTTTTTTTTCAACTCAGCTGCTTTCATTTGGCTTTTACGTGCTCATTGCGAAATGTTAAATTATGAAAAAATGTGATAAAATATAATTACATGTAAAGTCTTCCTCCTCAATTGCTTTGATTTAACAGCTCTGTGTATATAGTATTCCAGAGGAAGACTAAGATATAAGAAACATAGTGTTCCTCTTGGAATTCGCTGGTTACCTTTTTGGTTTTTTTCCTGGAAGGGAGAAAAAAGAACAGGCCCCAGTTCACTTATTTTCCCCAAAGTGCTAGGTTTTGGAGTGAGGGATGGGTTCATAGTATTGAGTCAAGAAGTAGGAAAGAAAGGGACCATTGAATAACTGTGCCAACTGTGTTTTATAAAAAAAACAGTAAGAGGGATGAGTACTTATATTAGAATTACCTGAGGTATCTACTTAAATAGGTCTCTTCCACTCAGACCCTCTCTTTGGGGGAAATTTGGAGTGTGTATTTAATTTTACAGGCAATTTGGATGCACAGCGAAGTTTGAGAGCCACTGGAGTGCCCACGTACTAAACTAAACTGTCTTTCCGGTTTTTTTTTTCCTTCCATTTTCAAGTTCTTTAAAAAAATTTTTAAAAATTTATTCTAATTAGGTATGTATAAGAGCAGAATGCATTGATTCAGCTTTCCAGTTTACCCCTAGCAAGGCTCCTGCAATTATCTCATTCATTGCTAGTAACCTTGGAAGGTCACACTTGCAAGTAGGTATTACTTGTGGTGAGTTTAGGTTTGATTCTAACTCTGAGTTAGTAAAGGGGTTGCTGTCTCCTTTATTACTTTTTACAGTAGAGATGCATTAGCTCCAGAGATAGGAGAATAGTCAGGCCTGGAGGCCTTTGGTAAGGGCCTTGCCTGGTAATCCAGAAGCACCTGGGACACGTGTTGTGACACAGGTTATTGGACCCATCCCCAGAGTTCCTAATCTGTAGTTTGGGGTAGGGCCTGATTAATTCTCATACTTAGAAAGTTTCAAGGTGATTCTGGTATTGCTGCTGCCTCTGCAGGTCTGGAGACCTACCCTGTAAACTGTCTGGTGCTTTGGAGTTGTTTGGTAAATGCTTTGCCCAAAGGAGGTGTGTGGAGGCCATGCCCTTTCTTTCCTGGACCCTGTTAATGCCCTGCGTGGCAGGGGCTCCACTGACCCCTCATTGTTCACACTTGCCACTGTGTGGAGTGTCCTTTCTTCAGAGCAGTGGCTCCCATGTTTGTTTTCCCTTGAGAAAAGCAATAGGGGTGAACCTCAGAATTGACACAAAGCTCACTGGTTTTGGAATGTTGAAGGTGTTTAACAGAAAATTGCTAAAGAAATAAATTTTACTTAACTTTGATGTAATTCATGACAAATCTCAATTTTCTAGGGTCTTTTCTTTTTTTACCCGATTAGAAATTTACTTCACTCCGTAACGGTAAATATTTTCCTATAATTATAGCAACAGTTAACTGGAATATGTACATTTTTAAACATCATAAAGGCATCTCTGAAAAAAATCAGAACTTTGACCATTTTTGAGAGAAGTATGCTTACGATCTAACTTTGTAGAAGACCAGTGGAGATTATACTAACTGGATGTCAAGTTCTTTTGAGTGTGTTCTTTCTTTTTGTACGCTTAAAACAAAAATGACTGGGCAGGGGGAAATTTAATAGATCAAATGATCCTTTTTAACATCTTGTAAAAAGTTTAAAATTATTAAATATTATATTGATGGTAAAAAATTCCACAAATTCCTTTCTGCTTCTTGCATTCTGAAAGTATTATTGGTACAATGCAAAACAGCAGTCAAGAGCTGGCTCTTGTATTTTATTTTTTCTCCTGTTACTTTCTTCCATAGCCACATTGTTTTTCTTTTCCTTTCTTTCTTTTTTTTTTCTTCTGTTTTTTTTTTTTTTTTTTTTTTTTTCAGTTTTCACTCCAGGAATTTTAAGGAGGAATTGTACAAGTTGTGAAAGTGGCTGCCTATACAGTTTGGGGAGAGTTGGACGGCAGGCTTGGGACAGGATCTTCCTGGCACTTCTCTCTTTTTTGGCAGATACAAAGTCTGTCCCTGTTTGTGCAGCATATGGGTTTCATGAGTTCTGTTTCAGCAGGTCACTGTCATGTCACTCACATCCGTCCTATTACTCCTCTAATTTAAGGTGTGTGCATAATAATGCAGGTGACTTGTGTACATAGCTCTGCAGCCAGAGATACTCAGGCAACCTTTTATTTCGTATTTAATTTGGACACAAACAGCATGTTTGAAAATTCTTTAGTAGGTCTGAGAATTTTAGTAATTTTATTTTTATTTCATTTATTTAGAAAAAAAATAATTTTGAATGCAGTTATTTATAACTAATTTGGTCATATAAATCTCAATGAAATTATGATATTCTTAGTTCTGGTGAGTTTCCTTGTTGATATTATCTCAGTTATCACCCTTTAGCATCCCCCTTATGTGTGTGTGTGTGTGTTTGGAAATCTGGTGAAAACTATGGACTCTCCCCCCAGGAAAGTACATACATATGCACATTTGCTGTAATTTCTGGGGAGTTTTCAATGCCTTGTCTCCAAGATCAAGAATGCATGCCCTCAGTGTGAGTTGCAGTTCCACTTTGTAGGAAGACCTGTTTAACCTTGCTTTCTACTTGATGCAGACCCTGCTGGGCTCTTGTGCCTGGTGTGGTAGATTTCTTGGTCTGGAGGGAGGGCTTAGATTGTTGGAGAAAGAATCAGCACTCAGAGGGTATGAGAAGCCAATGCCAGACTTAATTTATTTTAGAGTTGGGGATAATCTTTTCATTGGCAATAAGACTAGGTGACCATCCTTGGCCCAAGTGGGTGAGCAGATTCAGGTCTACCTAGTTTACATCCACAGAGGCTTGGTGAATTAACCCTTGTTAATGACACAGCAGAATTCCACACTACAGATGCTAAGTAGTGGCTTACTACCTCAAACCTCATTTTTTTTTGTTATGATGATTTAATGAAAATACTACACTGTATTTAATTAACAAATCCCACAATTTACAGAGTTTGTAACAAATTCAAATTTCTGGACCCAGCCTTACGTGGGGATTTGTCAGCTACAGGATAGGGAGCTGCTATTATTCCTCATCTGGTGGGTGTGGAGTAGGAAAGTCATTATGCACAGACACTGGGGAAAGAATATTGGTTCTCTTTGGGACAGGTCAGCCTCTGTACCTCAGTTTTTTCATTAGTAAAATGAAGTTGGCCCTCTGTATGTCTGGATTCAACCATGCTCATATCAGAAGTATTCAGAAAACAAATTGTGTCTCTACTAAACACATACAGACTTTTCTTTCTGGTTATTTTTCCCTACATTAAATTAAATATGGCAGCTAAATGTACATAGTACTAGTGTTGTATCAGCGATAAGTCACTTAGAGATGATCTAAAGCTTACAGGAGGCTGCATGTAGGTTCTCTGTAGATACTGCACCCTTTATAAAAGGGACAAGAGCATTTGGGGTTTTTGAATCTGCCCAGTGGGGTGGGTGGTGTGGAAACCAGTACTGCACAGCTCTTGAAGGACAACTGTATTTATTTCATGGAGTTGATGTGAAGATTGAAAGAGTTTATTGAATGAGTCAAACACTTGGAGAGGTGCCTGGCGAATAGTAAATGTTGTGTACGGAAGCGCTCGCTCTTTGTCACCACCATCACTATTGTAGCCATAAAGTCCTAGTAGTTGAATTAACACTTTGATTCTCATCTTTTAATGTGTTTTAAATAGTTGAAATAACAATAAGTGACAATAAGTGTGGCTTTCAGATATGCTGGGCACAGTGCTAAAGCTCAAAGGCAGTGGGTGAATCATGTCCATTACTGCGGGCTCCTCTCTCGTAGGGGGCAGGTTCCTATTTCTTGGTTTCGTAGGCGAGTCATGGAATTCTTCTGTAGTAAGTTACGGAGCTAAGATTCTTGGATGTTGTAATTCATTTAGGAATTACTATTTTTCTCTGCATAAAGTACGGATAACGAACATTAACTGGGGCTAGTTAGCTTTGTGAGTTTTAAAAAATAAATTGACTATTAAAAGTCTTAATTATTTTGGTCATTAGCTTTTGAGTGTCTCCATATTTTATTAGATATTTTAGTAAATGTCATTTTAGGCAAGCATGTGGCTGGCTTCCCTTCTTACTCTGAGCCAACTGGCAGTTGAAAGAAGTTCTTGTGAAAATAGAGGGAAAACAAAACAAAAGGCTTCTCCCAAACCTGGAATGCCATCCTGCAGGGCCCTGACCACTCTGCTCCCTCAGCCTTCGATTTTCTGCAGACTTAAAGGGGGCCACAGCCTGCCTCAGTGTGGGGCCTTGTCTCAGCCATGGTCTTGGAGATGGCAAGCATTTCATGCTGAAAAACCCGTTGTCAGTACCATGGAAGCTCTTGAGTAAGAAATGTCATGAGGTAGCTTGTACAGGCTTGTCCCTGATTTTAGAATAGTCTTTAAAAATCTGGAAATCAATTATTCCTTTGAATTAATATAAAATAAGGAATATTCGGAATGTCTAGGTTTTGGACTCATCAACATATGTAGTATAGGATCCGGAATATTACTTTAAGCTTTAAATTGGCCGATAGAAATTAGTGGCAGTAAAAAAAAACACTTGAGCTTACTTCATGTGACTTTGATCCAAGCTGAAAGAGCTGGGGAAAGGCAGACGCCCGGGAAAATATCAATATTGACTTGAAAAAAGTGAAGAGATTGACTGTCATGGTACTAACTCATCGTGATATATACCAAAGCCCCACTTAGCTGCCCTGTGCCTTCGAGACAGTGGAGGGGGTCTGTGGTACCCCCAGACTGCAGGGACACTTCAACCAGCAGCACCAGAGTAGGAATTGCCCCCTGTCTGGGGTTACACTAGCTAGTGAAGAGGGAAGTTGAAATTTGAATTGGGTTTGTCGATGCAAAGGTTCAAGGTCTCTGCTTGACATCTGTAGCTGCAAAAGTCTTCTTGAAATCAGAGAGCAGTCCTTTGGAGGCCCTCTGTCAGGTCTGGTCTAGGAAGGCTGTAGAGAGCAAGTGGTGAGACTGAATAAGAATCACTGGGCCAACAAGAAGAGCAGGTTTTACCTGGGGAATCTCAGGGAAGAACAAAATTGATACGTTAATTCAGTTAAGATGACTGAGGGAATTTTGTAGTTTTTGTTGAGTCATCTAAACAGTAGGGTTAAATAGTGTAGCAGACAACTTTAAAGATAAAAATAGGGGCAGGTAAAATCTGAAAGAAGAAAATATCAATGCTACTTATGTTTTCAAGGGGAGGAAGGAGCTGAAGATAATTAAGAAGTGATTGTGGCTTTCAGATGAAAGCCTGCTTCACCTCAGCCACACTTTTGGGGATTCTCACAGGTAGTCATTCATGCCATTAACTGCATTTTCATTTAAATGGAAATTTTTAGACACAAAAGAAGTAGACCCCTGCACTTGTGCTTCTTTCTCTACACCCCTCCCCTGCATTCCTCCCCCTGCCTACCGGTTTGTTTTGCTCTGCTTTTGTGTTGGGGATTGAACTCAGGGCCTCCTGCATGCCCAGCATAGGGTCTACAGCTGGGCCACACCAGCTATTATTTTGTATTATTTTGAAGTCAATTCAAGACATTGTGTCACTTAATCAGGAAGTATTTTACTATGTCCCTCTCAAAGATAAAGGGCTTATAAAAGAAACACAATACAGTTATCACATTTAAAGTATAATTTATTCCTATCAATTATCCAGTAGTTCAGATTTCTAGTAGTCTAATAAATGGAATAAGTGTTTTGTTTTATTTAGATGAGAGTAGTTTGAATCAGGATACAAATAAAGTCCAATCTTCAGTTAATATATTTTAACCTCTTCATTTCTAGGATTTCCTTCTATCTCTTTCTTTTCCACTCTCCTTTAATTTTACTGGCACCTGTTTGTTGAAGAATCAGAGTCATTTATCTAGTAGAGATCTCCACAGTTTGGGATATACTGATTGATTGACTCACTGCGGTTTCACATGTTCCTTTGTCCTTTTTATTTCTTTGTAAATTACTGATTTGATCTGCAGTCAAGCTCCCCTAGCCCCCTGTGTTGCTGTTGTGCTCATTGGGTGCAGAGTGTCTTGATTCCCCTCTTTTCAATGGCACCATGGCTGCTGTCTGCAGTCTTTTTCTCCTCCTTTTAAAATTTCCATTATGTTTTTTTTTTAGTTGAATTATTTTTTTTCTTTTTAATTTTTTTTTATTATTAGTTGTTCAAAACATTACAAAGCTCTTGACATATCATATTTCATACATTTGATGCACCCGGATTATGAATTTCCATTATGTTTTACTGTATTATTCTGTGGTCCTTTTGCCTTAAGACGGCCATAACAAACAGCAAAATGTGTTTTGAAGCACACTGCTGCCAGGCAGTGTAGCAGTTAACATGATCAATACCCTTGGCCATGAGCTCAAGTTGTGTTTTTTATGAGTTTGTGCTTTTCTTTTCTTTTTTTCTTTTTTTTGGTGGTGGTGTTGGGGATCAAACCCAGTGCCTTGTGAGGGAAGCACTCTACCAACAGAGGTATATCCATACCCAGCCCCAGGTTTGTGCATTTGTTTTGGTGTTGTGATATCTCCATGAGGTCTTTCTTGGCAGCCATTTAGTAGCCATTTGCCTGACCTGTATTGGGGCTCAGTCAGTGCTGGGCACTGGGAATCCAAGGGGACAGTGGCCCTCTCCTAGAGAAATGGCAAGTGGATTCAGGGCGAGCTGAAATGCACCAGTGCCAGTTCTGCAGGAGAGTCTGTGTGAAGTTGGTCTGAGGTTGTTGTCTTGGAGGGTAGTGGAGCTCATTTCTAGTGCAATCTTGAGGACAGCAGGTGCTCTGTAGATTTGGGGGAAGGCAGGTGAACACTCAGGGGCAGCAGCAGAGAGGCCGGAGGAGCCTCAGCTGCAGGCTCCTGCAGGACACCAATCACATGCTGCAGCAGGGAGGGGCGAGGTGAGTCTGGAGTGCAGCTGGAGCTCTTCTGTGCCTACCGTGGACACTGGACTTGATGCTCCAGGTACCCATGGGGCATTTTCAGAGCATCTGCATTGAGGATGCCCACATCACACAGGAAGCTGGAGTGCGGAACAGCTCCAAAGCAGAGGCTGACTGTTGGGCAGGAGAAAGGGGGTGGGTTGGAAGGACCATGTGGTTTGGGAATGCGTCAGACATGTAGAGGTCCTGGAAGAGGTAGCAGATGTGCGAGGCAGCTCTGAGAACTCCCATTTGAGGGGCAGGACCTGGAACAGGAGCCTGTTTGTGGGGGATGGTTAAGAGAGAGAAGAGTGTGAGGGCCTCTCCCTACAGGTCCAGATGCTCATTTTGCAGTAGGAGACAGGGTACTGACAGCAGAGATGCAGAATCATCAGATGAGGGTTAGCGTGGAGTCCTTGGGGGACAAACATTGAGGACACCTGCTTTTAGGGGCAGGCGGAGAGAGACAAGCCAGCAGAAGAGCCTTGATGGGTCCCTTTATCTTGCTTCCCGTTAGCTGGTGAGTTTTAATAACTGTTTGCTGATACTGAGTGGCACAGAGAGTGGCTTTGCATTTAAACTCATGAAAGGAAATTTTTATTCTAATACTACATATCTATGATATCGGCATTGAGGATTTTGACACATATAAAGTCCTTAAGCTTATAAATTTTGAAAATGGAATCTAGGAGAATACATGAACACCCAGGATAATATCTTTTGAAGAATTAAAGTTATATTAAACATTTGTTATGTAGTGGTGCTTCCAGCTTTGTTGTCTTTGAAGCACACTTATTGTAGAAATGAAGGTATGTCTTTCACTTCTTGAGACACCCCGACATAGTGCCATTCCCTGGCTAAGCAAGTTACTTAAGTTTCTCTTGTGTTGTTGGTAAAAAGCAAGATGACAATAGGACTCTCTCATGGGCTTGTTGTTAAGATAACTGGGCAAAGCACTTGTCACAGAGTCACGTCTTGCAAATGTTAGCTGTCCTGGTTTATATTTCCACAGGGCTTTCCTGGCGTGGCAGGGAGGTCAGTGTGCCACTCTTCCACATGCCCTTCCTTTTGGAAAGGATATTTTACATTTCTCTGCATTGAAGGGGAAGTTGTAACACAGTGGATTTCTTCAGTTTAGGGATGGTTTCCAGGCCTGGCAACCCCTGGTCCTGTGTATCTCTGTGGGGTGGTTTTGTCTTCTCCCCAGCTAAAATTTTTATCATTCATTCCAGGACAACGTTTTTCCTGTAGTAGTTAGAATTGATGATAGGCGTTTCCGAAGCAGGGAGAGAAAAGGAGGAAGAGACTCTTCTGACCTGGATGGCACAGGATTTTATGAGATACCCAAATCCTGTTCCTTCACCTTGGATTGTTCAAGCATGTGACCATCTTAACACGTTTCCTAGCATATCTGTATTTTATGTGATGATTGAAAAGCTTTTCTTGGCAGGTGCTATGGTGTATGCCTGTTTCCCAGATGCTTGGGAGGCTGAGGCAGGAGGATCAAAGGTTCAAAGACAGCCTCAGCAACTTTAATCATTAATTGGCCAGAATCAGAAGCCAGGGTGGGTCCCTCTTACTTTTTGTCATAACCCAAAGCTAGGGTGTTGGACTATTAAGGCAAGCAGATTGCTTGCTTCTGGAGGTAACCTCGTCTACCTCTTGCTGGATACCGTTGCTGTTTGTTCATGACTGAAGTGTTCCTTCTTTTTTTTTTTTATACTGCATTTTAAAAAACTTGTTGATGGACCTTTATTTATTAATTTATTTATATAATTTATTTATGCTGAGAATCGAAGCTTTGGCTTTGCTACTTTTTATATGTAGGTAGATATATTGTGATGCTAACATATAAACATCCTGAGTGAGTTTTGTTCTATTCCGAAATGATGCAATGAGTGTAAATTGACACTTTCTTTGTTAAGAGCACTTTGCCAGTGTCTATCAAAATTTTAAACGTACCAGCCTACTAACAGAAAATGCACCTGTAGAGATTTACACTACAGAGAAATTTCACATGAAAATTATGCATGAGGATGCTTGCTCTAATGCTGTGTGAAGTAGGGAAGACTGGAAACAACATAAATGTACATTAGTAGGTGACTGGTTAGCTCAGGTATTTACCAGTAATACAGAACTTCATAGCCGTAAGGAAAGAATGAAATGGATATTGAGCTGTTGATGTAGAATGATCTAAAAAACATCGGTAAGGGACTGCAAATTATGTTATTTACAGGAAATATTCTCCAGCTGTGTAAAAGGGAAAAAGAATTTAAATTCCCATTTGTACTTGATGACACATTGAAAAATTATGGAAAGATAAATGAAAAACCGTTAGTGTGGTAGCACCCTTTAGAGGGTGAGTGTCTGGGAATGAGCCATCTTTCTTTTCATTGTTGATCTCTGTCTTTTGAACTCATACCATGGAAATATTTTCCCATTTTAATTTTCTTAAAAGTACCCTGATGTTTTAGTGATTCTAGATTTTCTGTAGAGTCTCATGTTGCCATTAGTATTTAGTTCACCTTGTAAGTGAAAGTTTCTGAAGCAAATATGTACATACCCCTACCTGTACTCTTTTTACACTTTTGTTGTTGGTATGACAGTTTCCTATTTTATGTTTGACTCACAACATAAAGAAGGTTAAGACCAGAGCCCATCCCTTGTTAAATTTGTATGTGGGATGTAGAAAAGTAACACAGGTGAAGAATTCTGGAAGGGTGAAAACCACATTCCCATTGTTTCCAGTGTTACCGCAGTATGGTATTCTTTTAAAAGAGGCGTCACTTTAATATGTATGTCAGAAACATGTGGTGACTATTTATATGTGTATAATAGTTTACACACTTGTGTGTACTTTTTAAAACTTAGAAATAACCGAAGATGACAGTGATGTTTTAAAATTTAAAGCTGTGCTTGTCTGTTGCTGGTTTATGAACTGCAGTGGTAACCACGTTCTGTAGTTTTTGGTTCTGACATTGCCCTCTTCTTGTTTATTGAATTACTTATATTTAATTACACTTCTTGAGATTAAAATAAGTACATGCTGAAAATAAATAAAGCAAGCAAGTAAGTCAGCTTGTGAAAAAGCTCAAGTTTGTTATGGGACAAAACTTTTCTAGATCTATTAAAGCAGCCAGACATTAACCTCAGAGTCCCTCTGTACATTATATATGGGAGGTGACTGTCACACACCGGAACTCTGCCTTTTCTCTGTGCTCTCAGTTAATCAGTCCTCATGCTAGAATATAAACTGAGGCAGAACAAATGTTTTTTTTTTTTTTTTTCAGTGATTCCTACTAAATTTCATTTGGTTTTATTTCCAACTGTATTTAATAATTGAAAATTTCTTGTGGTTAGGAGTAGAATTTGAGATTTTGAACTTTTAAAGCTTTAAAACTGAAACGTGAAATTAGAGTGTATTTTTCTAATGGCTTTCTGTTAGTTCGGTGTTGCTTGTTTTAGAGGGGATGACTTTAAATTGAAGTGTGTATCCACTACAGTTGGAATGTCTTTCTCAACCCCTTTAAAAAGCCCTTCATTTAGCTATAGAGAGAAAATACAGAGCAGTGGAAAAGGCTAATAAGCATAGAGCATGTGAGCCTGCACTGTTTCCTAACTGGAGTTTGCTTAAAACGTGCCTGGGCACTGCCTGTGAACTGTTTGCGCACGTGTGCGTACAGAGGGGCAGGGTCTGCTCATTTCTGTGCCCATTGTGAGGCTGTCCTGCACCTTTATGCTGTTTCTGTAACAGGGTGAAGGGCCCTGAATGGAGGCCTTGTGTCCCACTTGATTTGAAATCCTGGCTGTTAATCTCAGGGAACCATAGGGCACCCAGCGGGAAGTCTCTGTGACAAGTGAAAACCTAGGATCTGCTGGAAACCATGGTTTGTGGGGGAGGGCAGTGAGGGTGGTAATAATCCCTCAGCCCTTGCTTTTGTCCCCCACAAGCCTAATTGTTACCCTCTGCTGGCAACCAGATGGAAGAGCTGCCTGTTCAAGTGTCCTTGGCTTGCATGTGATTACTCCCACCTCCTGGTATTGTGGTTACCAAATAAAACCCCGTGTAACTGTGATTGAATTCTCATAGGAAAATACAGTCCTGGCTGGGTGTTTTACATGTCTATTAGTTAAATATCTGATTCTCTCTCTCTCTCTCTTTTTTCTTTGATGGACATTTCTTTAAAAGTAATAAGGATTGCATGTGAAAATGCTGAATTGTTGGCATGCTTTTTATTTCAGAGTCTGCTTAAAGGCAGTTCACACCAACACTGAGCTTGCATTGGCTAGTTAAATCTAGTTTGTGCAGCTTTTATACTTTGTAGTACCAGCCTCTGTGCAGAGTTTCTTGGCATCAGAAAAGTCATGCAATTTAAGTCTATGCACTGTGAGAGAAGGGTGGGGCAGCAGAAGCTTTTTTAATAGGGTTTCTCTTATAAACCTTAATTTTCCAAGTAATATTTAGGAATTTAGTAGGAGAAGGAGAAGTTGTATATGGTGTTTTTTTAGTGCCAACACTGATTGAACTGACAGGGAAGGAGAGAAAATTTTATTTTATTTCTCTTTCTTTTTTGGGGTGAGGGGAATTCCAGTTAGAAACTGGTTTTTCAACCTTGTGCCAGCTGAGACTTGCTGTAATAAATCCTTAGCTTTGTGGCCTTCTGTTTCACTTCAGGTGCAGATGATAAGTAGAATGTTTAGTATCTGAGCCAACGTCAAGAAGTAGCTAGGGAGCTGGTGTACAGGAAGTGCGGTGTGGCATCACATTATATACTGCTCCTCCAGCACAGTGCTGAGAGTATGCATCCTGCAAAAATATTCTACAGGATGCCAGAAAGCCCATGTAAACAATACGTTTCTGGTCCCTCTGCAGGTTTTTTGGGGTTTGCTTTGTTCCCCATTGTTGATTTATTTTTTATTGTGGTTTTGTGAAAACCATGCCACATGAGCATGTGGACTTCTGTGCATGAGTGGTTATTGGTTTTGTAGAAACCCCAGGATACCCTGAGCTTAATAATAATTGATGCTGCTGGGTATGGTGGCATATGCCTGTAATCCCAGCAGCTGGGGAGGCTGAGGCAGGAGGATTGTGAGTTCAAAGCCAGTCTTGGCAACTTTGTGAGTCCCTAAGTAACTCAGCAAGACCCTGTCTCTAAATAAAATATAAAAAATTCCTGGGGATGTGACTCAGTAGTTAAGTGCCTCTGGGTTCAATCCCCAGTATCACCCCCACCCCCATGATGGTCTTTTGTGGGTAATTGAAGGAGCACATTAAGTGTCAGTTGATAATAAAATTTTCATAATTAATTAATTATTATTATTATTTTTACCTTTTTCTTTGGAATCGCTATGAGGGCTCCTCTGACCTTAAGGGTCCGCAGAAAGAGAGAGAGAGCGAGAGCATGTGCTGACCCCTTTTATTGAGAAAAGCTATTTTTTTTTTAATATTTATTTTTTAGTTCTCGGCAGACACAACATCATCTTTGTTGGTATGTGGTGCTGAGGATCGAACCCGGGCCGCACGCATGCCAGGCGAGCGCACTGCCGCTTGAGCCACATCCCCAGCCCGAGAAAAGCTATTTAAACGAGGCAAGGGGTCAGGTTTCAGGGGGCTGAGTATCTTCATGATGTCCACTGTCAGCAGGTTGACTGACACCTGGGTAGGCAGACCCAAGGGCACAGTAAGAGAAGGGGACACACACAAGGCACTTCCATGGAAGATTCTATCCTAAACAGGGCAAGGGATTATATTACAAAGGAACAGGTGAGCGTAGCTTCACCCATGGGGCTGTAGCAAGACACACCCATGCACAAGACACCGACCCTCGCACCCAAGAAGGGTGCCACATTTCTGCGACTGAGCGCCTCAGCACCCAGCCTGGGAGTGTAACTCAGTCATGTGTAAGGTTGGCCTCCCACATATTCCCCCTTTCTTAATATACAAAAAGAATGTAACTGGGAAATTTTATCTTTCAGTCACTTGACTCTTGGTCCAAGGTCATCACAATCTGCTATTGAAACACAAAAAGAATTAGTAGAAAACATATCTTCACTACACAATTAGTAGAAAACATATCATCCTTATAACACAATCAACACAATAAACTTGGATTATTATTACTTTGCCAAACACTTATCAGAAGATTTTTAATCTTTTCCTAATTTTATTGTAACGTATTGTTTTTGGCCATAGTAACAGACATTTTATTGCCATGGCATTTAGGCCTCTCCGTAAACCACAGAGCAAGGGGCCCACTCACATTATTTATTTGTCTCTCCATAAACCACAGAGCAGAGGGCTCACTCACATTATTTATTACATTGTCTTCTAGAACATCATTACTTAGTTCTCATCCTTCCATTAACACTTATCTGAACATGAAGGATCTTGGAAGTAATTTAAGTCAAACATTAAGTAAATCAGAGTTATTAAAAAAAATGATAAATACCCTATAGCCTGTAAAAATACAACTTATTGTATCATTAGTTATTGTCAGCTAATATTTCAGAGCTATAATATGCTGAATTTAATATTAAGGCTTTAAAACAGGTGTATGTCAATTAACCAGACCTAGGCAAACTGCTGGTCTCATAATCCCTAAAGTGACTACTTTAAATATTATTCCTTGTTTATTCAATTGCAGCCTTTGTGGCTATGTCTTAAAACTTACAATGTATAGATTTACTTAATGTTTGACATAATTAATTAATTTTTTGAGGTAATATTAAAGGCAGTTTGACCAAAATCAGAATTAAATAATACAACTCAACTCCCGAATTAAGCAACAGTGTGGTCTTGTTCTGCAAGAGTTTGGCTGCAGTTGACTCTTCCTCCTCCCCTTTTACTGACGGGTCACCCTCCTGTAAAATTCAAATGCAATGCTCAGTTTATAAGGCTTAATGAAAAAACCAGCTAATTTTATATATGTATTTTGTTCTGCTATTGATTCACTGTTTCTTTATTTTTTGCTTTCAACAAAATGCTAAAGAAATCACAGGTATAATGTATTTACATATTAGCGAAAATGTAATATTACTTGATACTGGGAAAAATTTTTGCTTCATTTTGATTACTGAAGAAATTTAAAATTCACTGAAATATTTATGAAATATTTTGTATTTGTATTTGTTTAGGACATGTCTCAGGAAGGCTACGGAACTAGATCTCAACCTCCTCTGGCCCCAGGAAAGCCGAATCATGAAGACTTGAATTTAATACAGCAAGAAAGACCATCAAGTTTACCAGTAAGACCTTAATTTACTGATTTGGAAATGTAATGAGTTAAAGATTTTTTAAAAGAACTGTTATTTTTGTACTTCATATTATCACATGGAACAGAAATTTCCAGGTTTCAGATATATTTTATGATTTATTAATTTTTTTGTAGGGCTTAATTCTTAGGAGCACTATAGTTCTGGATGAGTTTATTCCACTTGTAGGAATGGACATCTTTTGGGTAGGTTTTATTTGGCTGTTTGGTGTGTGTGCAGGCAGGTATTTCTGTGGTTCAATTGAGTTTTTTGTTTGTTTGTTTAGCTTGTTGTTTTTTGGTAGAGATACAGAGTAGGGGGTCTGTGTATGATGGAAACTTAAATTCCCACTGTGCAAAGTATATAAATGGTAGATAAACATCTGATACTAATTTGAATTATTCTGGGACTTTACATTTGTATGTAAATGCCACATCACCCAAAAGAAAGTAATTTAGTTAAAAATTTGGCAAATCAGCTTGTAAAGCATTTTCATCTGCAACTGGTAAATGGTGATTGAGTTGTATATTAGTAAGAGTAGCGGATACAACGTATCATAGTGATGCCTGAAAAGAATTCATTTTTACTTTATTTGCTTTTTAATAGAGAACCTAATTTATAATGAGGTTTTCTTTATTAACTAAAATAAGTCTGTACAAATAAATATTTTGCATTTATTTTCTTGTTAAAGAATTGTGACCTGAAGAATCATTGTTACTACTTAATTTCTGCTAAGGTTTGTTTGAGATGGGAGTTCATGATAGTTATTATTTTAATTTTGAATTTCAACTGTCTTGGCACTAAATAAAACTCGTCATATTCTTTCCAAATATCTGAGAACAAGCATTTGTAATGCATATGTGTTAGTGTGACATGTAGCGTGCATAAGGCACCCATTTTATGTTATACACATAGCCTTAGAAGAAGGTAAGTGAGGGCTGCATGAGGTGCATGTCTGGGCATCCGCTGCACATGGTTTTGAAATCATAATCTTTATATAGATTTTTATTTCTTTGGTGGGAGGGGGTAAAATTTATTATGGTCTTGTTTTGAAATTTGGAGTATTGTCTAGTTACTTGGTTTTTTGAAGGAATGAAAAAGGTAATGGAATCTGTTTTATACTAGAGGCTTTGCAAAGCAGATAATTATAGGTTGGTAAGAATGTAGAAAAGTGTGTGAAACACATGAACACTGTTCGTAAATTCAGCATTTGCTGAGTATTTGGAAATTGGCTTGTGGTTTTATGAAATTTAAATTGATTCATGGGAAGCAGGTGGACAGTGAATTTCACTTTTTTCCTCACTTGTTGCTTACTGTTATTGGCACCTAAGTTTGTAGGGTTGTCATTGCTGCTGATTGGTACTGTGACACAGGTTGGAAAAAAAATTTTTTTTTAATATTTTTTAGTTGTTGATGACCTTTATTTTATTTATTTGTATGTGGTGCTGAGAATCGAACCCAGTGTGTCATGCATGCTAGGCAAGCGCGCGTCCACTGAGCCAATCCCAGCCCCCAGGTTGGAAAATTTATCATAAGTTGGTAGCAATTTTCTACATATTCTTAAGCATGGTGTACAGCATGTACTACTGTTTATTTCCATTCAAGAACTTTAGTGTCTCTCCCTGGTGTACATACAGTTCTTGTCCTAGCTCAGTTTGCAATGAATGGGTGACATCCACTAACTCTACAAGGTAGCTGGGGTTGGAACCAGGTCCTCTGCTCCAGTGAAATGTACTTAAGAGGCTGGCTCAGGGACAGATGCTTTATAAATTAATTACTTGAAAAGAAGATGAAAGTATTTGGAGAAGTAAAATAATATATTCATCAAAAATTGAATTTTTTCTGAATTTCTATTCATTGTCTGCATGTATATGATGACTGTCTTCACAGTGATCACCTGCCTCTCAGGGGTACGTGTAGGTGCAGATTTTGTTATGAAGTCCTTACAATAAGAAATACCAGTTAGGGTGTTATTCTTTCTTTCTCATTTTCTTTTATTTTCTAACTCAGTTAACCAGGAGGCTGATAGACTCAAAAGCACTTTAAATTACATTTCAGTGATTTTTTTTTTTTTTTTTTAAGAGACCAAGGTTCCCAGGATTTATGGTACTAGCCAGTTACTGCATAGAGAATAAGCTGTAGATTATTAGCCAGTGAATCTAAAGCCCAGGTCTGCTGGGATTAACATTGGCTTTATTTAGATGAGCTTTAGTGTATCATTTTTCTTCACTAGGGTTTTACGTGTGCAAGAAATTTCTATATGGGGTTTACATATCTATTTTTGTTTACATGTATGCTTTTTGTTCATGAACTGTACATAATTTAAGATAATTATGGCTTCCGGGAGCCATTCATTGGTGTTCACTTATGGCTCTAATATGTATTTTCATAGTGTTACTTTTATTAAATACTTCATTCTCTTGCTTGGCCCCATTGATTCCACAGGGACTGGAAGCTGTTGTAATCTTGGCTGGATTGGCCATTGGATCCTCAGTAGAGCTACTCTTAAAGCCGTACTTTCTTTTCAAGTGCCAGTCACATACATTTTGTCATTTTACTTAAACACAACACATGCTATTTGTACCTCTGGTCTTGTAACTTGGATTTAAGTAAGTTAGAAGCCTTAACCTTTTAAAACATATAGAATAGTGATTCTAATATGTAATTTTGTGTCCATTATATATGAGACTTTTAACAAATATGTATCCCAAATTGTTATTTCATAATTTTTTTTGCTTATATTGAAATAGTTTTTGTAACATTTCTCTATGCAGTCATATTTTTTTCCTCCAGCATGTTTGTTACATGGTTGTCAACTTTTCATAAGAAATCAGGATGTTTCCAATATCCTTACAATAGATCTATAATTTGATCTCTCAGTTCTTCTTCTTACCATGCTTGAAGTTGTGTGCTTTGTATATCCTTAAGTTCCTGTGATCTTCAGTAGCTAATGCAGTTGTGTTTTCCAGCTGACTTAGCTGGATTCTCATATTGTCCACAGAAAGCAAAGAACTGATAAATTAATATGCATTCTCTTGTCTTGGGCCATGACCAGTACTGTTTGCTTTTTGCTTAACAGACTCAGACCTAATCTCAGAACAAATATCGCTTGAATTGCCCACTCACTTCAGTACCTTCTCAACATACAGCCTTTCCCTGCTGAGCAAGATAGGTCAGTCTGTATTCCTTAGTATTTCCATTATTAATGAATCTTAGCATTTAGGACATAATATGAAAATTAGCTTGAAGAGCTGCCTTACATTAGGGAATTATCACTTAAATTTGAGCACAATTTGTGGTTTTTCTTTACCTCTACTATTATAGGAAATGAAGCCAAAATTTAAGCAAAATACACAGTGGAAGTTCTAAAAGATGCTGTAACTTTTTTACTCCTTTATTTTTTAAAATATTTTTTTTTAGTTGAGAGACTTTTATTTTATTGTTTTTTAAAATTTAATTATATGTGGGGCTGAGAATTGAACCCAGTGCCTCACACATGCCAGACAAGTGTGCTACCGCTAAGCCCCAGCCCCAGCCCCTTACTCCTTTATTTTATAAACATTGAGTATATCTCCCAAGTATGATTTAGTACACTTTGTTTTGTTAAATCTTCATCTCTTGTGACATTTATTAATCATCTTTTTACTACTTACTTTTATAACTATCTTGGCTCCTTGGTTTAAACTGGGATCCTTTCTTGGTATTAGTTGTGTTATATTCAGTAAATATTTTCTTAATGTATATAAAATTATTTTGGAATAAATTCTTCCCCTTGTTTCAGAATTATCTTTTAATAGCTTAGGAATCTTTTTCATGGTGTTAAATTGACACGAGGAAAGCCCCTGCTCTGCGTGCTAATGACACCAGAATATGGGTGTGATAGCAGCACTGGCAAGAGGGTACCATTTTTTTTCTTAATATTTATTTTTTTAGTTATAGAACACAATACTCTTATTTTATTTATTTTTATGTGGTGCTGAGGATCGAACCCAGGGCCCTCGCATTAAAAAAAAAAAAAAGCAAAAGCCATTCTTTTCTTAGTGATATGTTTTTTATTTGTAAAAAATTGATAGAAACAATCATAATTTCAACAATTATAGTACAGGTAGATAAGTTCTTAATAGAATACTTATAAACATGTTTAAAAGGAAGTAAAACATGAAGGTTTTATTTTCTTTCATATTCAGCAAAACAGTGCTTCAGGGATGAAAGAGTTGTTAATATTCCCCAGTTTAGAAATAACTAATATGTTTTATCTTGCAGAGAGCTGGCACTGGTTTGCATCTCATGGGTGGTGGTAACTCTGTTCACCCAGGTCATGTTGGTATGGCTGTGTGCTCTGCTACGACTTGTGTGCTGACTATACAGCCTGGCTGTACTGGAAGGCCCATCAGGTCTTTCAAAGCCTCTTCCCTGTCCTTTCGTCCCTATATGGGAATATCTAAGGAGGTTGACATGAAAAGAGGGGTCTTCCCGAGTTAAGTGAAAACCTAAGTGGGAAAAAGTGCTCATGACACTTTTGTGTAGTTTGTCATTGGAAGGAAATACTGGGCTTCAGATAGAACAAATGTTTTTTGCCCTTTGTGAATGGAACGGGGTGGTAAATACTGGTAATTCTTTGAAACGGAGATGTTAAACAGAATATTGGAAGCCTGAAAGAGAATGATTAGAAAACTGTTATTACCAAGAATTATCTTCAGGGAGTTAGCCATTAGCAGTAAAGAACACAGTTTTTGCCTTTAATCAAAGAGGAGTACTCCTATTGGGGTTTTATTTGTTTCTTTGTTTTAGTCTGTAATGTTACTGGTGAAAGGGAAGATATGAATATTGATGGTATGTTAATAGGAATATTTGTAGATTTGTTAATAGATTTGCTTTGATTGGAAACTATTGAGAAATGCTGGGCAAAGCAACTTTTTAACTGGGTTTTGCTTTTTATCAAATTCTAGATGGTAATCCATAGAAATATAAGTTGAGACTATGTTCAACCTGTTATGTTAGTTTGGCAGGTTTTTGCAGAAGTTAAAAATCTACCAGATGTATGGCTGCTGAATGAACTCTTTTTAAACTTTTTTATTTGTAGCTTGAACTTGATTTAAATAGCTGTCATTAAAAGGTTAATAGTGTAGCTGTCTTTCACTGATTGATCCTTCTCAAATCGTTCTAAATGTTTAAAATATTAAAAGCTAATGAAAGAGAAATCTCAACTGTTATCCAGCTTCTCTCAGAGTTCAGGCATGAATGATACCTGCGCAGCAGAAAACCTAAGTTGCTTGTCATGCTCCCTGGGTGCCAAGAGCAAGGTCTCTGGGAGTCCTAGAGGGAGCCTGGGCCCAATAAAATGGCAGTCTTCAGGGCACGAGGGTTGGAGTGCCTTTGCAGGCTAGGGCTGCTGCATCTGCTGGAACATCTGCATACGTGCTTAGTTATTTACAAAGTTTTAAACTGAAGGTACAGACTTGTTTTGATGTTTTAGGGAAATTTTAAAGGGAACATACAGTACTTCAGTTTCTTAGGATTTCCTGTGTTCTGGAATCTAATTTTAGTTGTATTTTATATGGAAGCATTAATTCTTTTTTTTTAATTTTTTAAATTGTGGTTGGACACAATACCTTTATTTTATTTGTTTATTTTTATGTGGTGCTGAGGATCGAACCCGGGGCCTCGCACCTGTTAGGCAAGCACTCTACCGCTGAGCCACAACCCCAGCCCACATTAATTCTTTTTTAATCAAAGTTAAGAAGCACATGTAAGGGCCCTACCTGGGAAAAGTGACTCTGATAAATGTTTATTTTCCAACTGGATTATTTCGTTAAGATGTGATATTCTGTAACTTTATTTTCTAGGAAATATCCATGGCAGTGGTAGTCATTTTGAAATTAGACGACAACTTGAGCTTGAACAAATTTGGATGTGGGAAGGCATGTGTCTCTTTCAAAACAGTATGCCAACTTGAATTTTATTTGTTCTGTAAATTAACATTAAATGAAATCTCAATAGTTTGAAATTCTTCCAGGAAATAAAGGGACTAAATATAAGGAAAACCTTGAATAAACTAATATTTAATATTTGCATATAAACACAGAGTGTTACCAAATTGACATCTTCAGCCCTGGTAAAATCACTGGATACATTTATTATTTTTGGTATGATGGTATCACATCTAGGTCTTCGTGCATGCTGGGCAAGCACTCTACCAGTGAGTTACACCCCCAGCTCCAAAGTGAGATAGTTCTGAATTCCGTGTAGTGGAGACATTTGCTTAGTGGTAATACATTAACTTTAGAAAAAAAATGTTAAAAATCTTAAAAACATCTTAATTAAGCATAACCCTACAAAATTTTCCATGTAATATTCTGAAGACTTCTATTTTAAATATGGGGGGAAATTAATTTCAGGCCATTTTGTAGGACTATCAATTAGTTCCTAAAAATTAATGAAGGAGACTATGAAAAAATAGACACAAGACAGAATTGAAGATTAAGAAAGGCTGAAACCTAACTGATTTGCAGGATATTAGTTTGATAATAGAAGGATAATGGTGACCTGTAGTTGAAAAATGAGGCTCATTAAGGAATGATAAATGCAGATATACCTAGCTAATAGAAAAAGTCAGTACACTGTCTTTTTGCCCAACAAATGGAAGCCTGACAGGCTTTGACCCAACTTGGGGCTCTTGGGATGACCTAGATGAGGCCACAGAGGAACACTCTGTGGACACCTGGGCTGCCAGCAACTCCCAGGTTTACCTCAGCACCCACCTGTGCATGCCTGTCATATGCCCCTCTGGTCAGCAGACAGAGAAGGGACCACGGGATCGGGGAGCATTAGAGGGCCTGAGGCAGGAGGCAGGCTGGCTCCCATGGCAGGCTCACAGGAGGGTCACACCTGAAGCATTCCTGGTCTTTTCTTATTTTAGGAAGACACTCCCCCCCATTCCCCACCTCCCCAGTGCACTGGGTACTCTTCTGCCCCTGGTGCCCTTCCCTCTTCAGAGGGTGGCTCTCCACTGCCACTCCCCTGGGCCAGGTGGGCAGTGGCCACCCGGAGGTGGTGAAAGCATTTTTTTCCCCATATTATTCCTTCTTTGGTGGGAAATAGCTCTTAATTTACAGATTTTCACTTGTAGGGAATGGAAGGAGCACATCTGCTTCATCTAACTGGGAGTGTATAGGCAACGGGAGCTGGCAGCGGCGTCTGAAGACTGGTTGTTGGCTTTCGTGTTTCTTTGGGCCTGCAAGTAACCATTTTTAATATTAACTGTCACTTGAGGAGAAGAAATAGATACACTTAGCAAAGGTTCTGCCTGAGCCAAAATTTTCAATTCTTCCCCGTCACAATGTAGGATTTTAGAGGTGTCTCTTTCTCATCTTTTTCTTTTGCCTTCTCTAAATTGTTGTAAAATAACTGAATGGTCTTGTTTTCCTTTGTTTGGGTCAAGAAATTTTAGCTGAAAATTGTTACTGTGTGAAAGAAGATTATTGACTCAACAAGCCTTCAATTTTCCGTGAATAACACTCCCACCCCCTAGCTTCGGGAACATGCCGTGCATGCATTCTATTTTAAAATACAGACTGTAATTTAAAACAGGCAGTTTGATGCCCCACTGAACTTTGTTTAAGCCTGGAATAAAAGAGAGAAAAGCTTTAAGCCACAAAAAAGTGACTAAGCTTTCTCAACTAGTTTTCTTCATAATGCGTCTATTCAAAAAGAACACCTTCCAGGTACTACTGTTATGCCTTTCCACAGTACCTAAATTTTACCCATTTTTTAAAACTATGATGTGTGCATCTTTTCACTGTATTTCATTATCCTTTGAATTTCTGTAAAGTCCTCAGAGTAGTATTCACTTGTGGTGGAGTTGATGTGCATGTAGTACATGCTCAGTGCATGTGAAGAATACTAATTCTAAATTATATAAATAAATACTAATTCTAAAATATATAATTTTTAGCATTCACTTATTGATTGATGATTTTCTAGGGGTTTCTCGATTTAAATAATATCTGATTATTAGATTAGAATGACAAATATTTAGCTATGATATTATTTATCATTATACATATTATTATAAAAATTGTTGAAAGTGGTTTACATAGTTTATCTTCTTTCCTCCTCACAAAAATGAGCAGTCACATGACTCGAGTGGGAGAGCAGTGGCAACACTGTCTTGGCTGGGAGGTCTGTTCTAAGGAGGGTGATGCGAGGCCACTGCGCCCCATCTCCTCTGAACTTGTGGTGCTGAGCAATTTCTGTTTCTAAGGGACTTTTCCTTCTCAGAAAATTGACTAAGTTAGATTTAGGAACCCCAAAACACCTTCCAGCTAAATTTTATATGAAAAGCCATCTTTATTATGTAAGAAACAGCACTGATAATAAAAATGAACTTTGCTTTTGAGGCAGGTGCCTTGAAATCTTAAAACAAAAACAAAAACAAACAAAATCCCCAAACGGCTCTTTTCATGCCTCTTGGTGGCCACCCTCCCATCTTGGGTGCCCCTTTGTAATGGGAGTCTTGAACTTGTTCAAGGACTTTGGCCATGGGAGAGCCATGTACCTTCTGTGGACTCCTTTTTTCTCTAACATCCAGCAACTGCAGAGGTCCCCTCTCCCCTCCCTGTGTGATTCAGTTTGGAAGTCCTGATGTGCTTGTGTCTAGGAAAATCTAGGGGAAAGGAGATGAGTTCATGGGAAATGTCTAGAAGAAAGCATCTGTACCAGGTGTCTTTTTGAGTGCCTGATGAAGTGGAAGGTCAAAAAGTAAGTACAGGAAGAAACTGCGGGACTCTGAAGTCCAAACTTTGCAGATCAGAGGCTCACAATGTCAAGGACACCAGGTGGAGAGAGTTTTCTGAACCAAGATAATCATGAAGTGGTTGGTTTTAATTTCTTGCTGGTAGAGAAAGCCCTGCGATCTCTGTTCACTTCTAACACTCCAGGTTTATTTCCTTGGTTGTTCTATAAAGTAACACTGTGCTTTTTAAAGGGGAGATTTACCATGAATGGAAATTGAGCACCTCAGCAACATGAAAACTGCCATTGTCTTTAATGGAACTTGCGCCAGTTTCCTGGGTAATGCGCCCCCCCCCCCCATTTCTGTGTATTGCATGAGTCTTTGTCTTCTGTGTCTCCCACTTTTTCTTTTTCTTTTTTTTTCTTTGGCACTCACTGGCTTTGATTTGGGTAAAGTGGTGTGTTACTAATTATCTTACTCTTTTTTGTGAGAGAGTAAGGTAGTAACTCTTTGGCCAGTGGCAGATGTAAGTGTCCTCTGTAAAGCAGAGAGGCTGAGAGTTTGGGTCCAGGAAAGGGACAGTGATTGTCCTACCCAAAACCTCTACTCCAGCAGTCTTTGATGTTTTTAAATTTTCCAACTTAAGTAGGTGTCTTCCCTGGTCTTTACTTTCCATGGGTATTCGTAGCTGAAGAGCACAGTGTCTGTGGACGTTTTCTGATGACCAGGAAAATGTGTGCTTGGCCTTTTATAACTATGCCAGCTGTGCAGAAAATTTGACTTCAGAATAGCAATGTTCAATAGTTATTGAACATTATTTTCAAGAGTCTTTTATGTAAGTTAAAATTCAGTTAATGAACTGTGGAAACTACTTGTAAAAAAGGAATAAATATTCCTGGAATATAGTTCTTGCAGACATCTTAGGTGTAGGGGCATGAGCTTCCCTCCAGCTGCCCCTGTTCTCATATAGTTTGATGTCTGGGACGTTCAGGGTACCAAGATAAGTGAGTTTACTTATGCAAATCCTTCATTTTCAAAATGCCACTACTACTGCTGGAGGCAGGGAGGCAGTGTCAGAGTGTTAGCTCACCAGTGAGGTTCAATCTGGCTGATAAAAAGCAGTGGCAGCCAGATTCAGAGGAAGAAATTATCCAAATAAAGGGAAGGCTTGTGAATTAAGTATGCTTTTCAGGGTGTGTATGTGATGGTGTCAGTGACAAACACAGGGAAATGGTGGAAGTTGGTTCAGAAGAGAAAAGAGTGTCCAGGGATTTTATGACATTAAAAGCAAGTTCTGAATAGCTTTCCTTAAATTCTAAGACTCCTAAAAGGAAGCAATGTATTTTCCTTGCCTTGGGCAGAGACACTTCTTTATATTGCTTTGTTTGGCACACTTTTGAATGATTTAGCACTATGTTCTTATACGAATTCATTTTGGAGGAACATTTCTTAGTTTAATTTATAATTATAAATTATAATTTTATCTTAGTTTTACTCATTTTTTTTACTCATTAATTTTACTCATTATAATTTTACCTTCCTTTAAATATTTTTGAGTATGTGCTCATGAGTCTACCATACAAATTTTGTGACTGTATGTGCGTGTGGGGTAATCATGGCAGGAAACCTAGCTTTCTAACACTTTTGGGGCAGGGTGGGGGGGCAGTGCTAGGAATTGAACCTACAGGGCTTCACATGTGCCAGATGCCAGGCAAGCACTTTACCACTAATCTGTTTTTCAAAAGATGTTCTTAATTTGTAGAGATGAGCGTAGTGTTGTATTTGAATCCCAGCAAAGAAAGTGGGCCTCAGAGAGATTACACTGAACTCCCACAGGGCCCCCGTCCCTCCTTCCCTCATTCGTTCTCTCTTTCTAAATAAAGCCCTTTCCCCACTTTTTCTTCATTTTTTATAAAGAATTCTTGTTTTACTCACTACATGGAGAGCAAAGGTTTTTCTTTAGGGATGAAGAGAAAAACTTCTGGCTTATTATTTTATTTTATTTTTTAAAATTATATCCTTGCTAAAGATGAAATATTGTAGTAGCCAAAGACAATTTATGGAAAAAGACAAAAATGAATATTAACAAATTTTTAACATGAGTATATTTTTATGTATTTAATGTGATTCAGTTTTTTTATTTGTGTGTTTGTTTGTATGGAGCTCAAATTCCTAGGTGTGAAAACAGAGTCACACATGGGAGGAAACTTCCTAGAAGCTGGTCAGCCATGGAGTGGCCATCTCGGAATGAGTCTGTCACTCACTCATTCTATTCATTACAGCTCCTGAGTGTCCTTGTTCCTGAACATGTTCCCTCTGTAGCATCCCGTTCACAGTCAAAGCTAAGACCCTCAGTCCTTTGAAATAAAGCCATTTCCCCCATTTTGGTCAAAATGATCAGTGTTCTTGAGTAAGCAAAATGTGTTCAAATTTCCCCTATAAATATTTTTTATTTTTTATAGTATCTGCATTTATGCTTTTCTTTACCCAGCATATCCAGATGTTGACATCTTCAGTTCAAGGCACAAGTTCTCATGTTACATTTAACAATCATGTGTTGATTGTCTCTTATGTTAAAATTTGTATATTAGATGTAGGGATAATAAATGAAAAACTTTGAGTTATTTCACTAGTTTTAAATTTTTTTAAAACTATACCACATTTAGCAATAAGAAATCAACAAGAAGATATATCTATTTTCAGGATGCCTATTTTCAAGTTATTTAAAATATTTCAACATTCTCTTTTTATGAACCATCTTCATATTGCAGGATTCATACCTGCAGCACTTGTAACTTAACAGAAATGCTTTGCCATTTTGTGGAGATCGTGACTGAAGATCTAAGAGCTCTGATGACACTATCAAAATTATGGTTGTATCCTTTTAGTCGAATTTCAGGTGTGTCAGTTGTGTGTCTTCAGTGCTCGGGACTTCAGGGGAGGAATGATGTCCCTGTACCTGGCGGTCCAGTCAGGAGCACGTAGCATTCTTGTTCTACTTTCTTGCCGAGTTAACTGGACTTTCCTATTTTTTTTATAATGATGAAAATAAGATATTAAAGTTCTCGCCAATCTTTGATATAATTCTGACCCATTTGAGGGTATGAGCTGAGCAAGCGTGGTGGCTCTTGCCTGCAATCCCAGCTGCTCTAGAGGCTGAGGCAGAACACCTGGGACCAGGAGTTTGACACCAGCCTGTGCAGCATAATAAGACCCGGTTTCATAAAATCAAGATAGAGCAAAAAATATGTGAATGTAGAGGTGATGGTTGGCAGCGCCCTCACATGTACCTCTGAGTTTCCACTTGCAGCCCAGTGGCTTCGCCTTGAACACTGCATTTGGAGGAGAACAATAGCACACAAACTCTCCAGTTTAGTACGTGCCCTGTACAGAAGTGCTCTCTCAGTAAGGCTCTGTTCTTACTCTTGTTTTGCCCTCTACCTTTTTTGAAATTGTATTTAGTTTCTAGGGCTATTAGGGTTGCTTGCTTGTCCAATCAAATCCCACTGAGTCTCAGATTCCTTTTCTAGGAACAAGAGAACCTCTTCAGAAGGCCATTGAAGGGTCACGGAAATGTGAATGCCCGACTCTCGGCTGAAATTTTGCCTCATCAACTCTTAGACTGCTGCTCTTGGTTGAACCCCATACTGCATACCTCTTTGGATGCAGAGTTCATTAGTGTGAACACTGCTGGGATTCTTCTGTGTTCATTTTGATTTTTATTTTCTTCTTCATAGAAGAAACAATATAAATGTACCCTTAAAAAAAATTCCAAGGGGGGGAAAATCTTTATTTGGTCACTAAAACTATAAGATTAACTTTAGATACAGAATTAGAAAAACAGTAATTTTATCTTGACATATTTTTTAATGTTTGGCTAAAATATACCTTTTAATAAAACAAAATTTTCCAGTAATTTGCTGCTATGTTTGATTTGCTGAACTACCAAAACCAATGTTATGGGTGGGTCAGTGCAGATGAAGAGGTAACATACTCTAGGGTTCATGTAATGACTAACTTGAAACCACTGAAATATAATAAGTCATTCCAACATATACTAAGTCACTGGCTTATACTTATCTGCGCTCCAACCTTCATGCCAAGGTTGGACAGGTGTGTTCCCCCTTGGCCTGTGCTTTCCAACCTGTGGTATTATCACTAAGTAGCACAATCACCTAAGAGAAGGCAAAAGCAAACGCTCAGACAGAAAGACCTTCAGTGAAGTCTGCTTTAGATAAAGTCCTTAGATTTCTCAGATAGCTTTCAGGTTCCTGGGGCAGACGGCCGTGTTGCATAGTGGCAGTCCAGGAGCAGGCTGCTGTGAATGATAGCAGATCTTCAGAGGAGTACTGAAGGTGGTGAGCCAGGAAGTGGCCCCCAAGAGGCATATTTGAGTCAAATACCTTTTTCTGTTGTTCTGTTTTGGTGGTGCTGGGGATGGGCCTCACAGTCTTGTGCAAGCTGAGCAAGTGATGTACCCCTGAGCCTCATCCCCAGTCCTTAAATACCTAACATCATCCTTTGTTCAAAAGGTTCTGTAGGTTCTGTAATATAATTATATTATTATGGGAAACATACCTATTTGGATTCTTCCCTTTTTTTCATCCCAGTTGATTAGATGATGTTAAGTAAATATGTTGGAAATCAGTGGTATTTTGCCAGGACCAGCACCTTGCAGTTTCTTGTCCTTGTCCTGGCTTTCTGACAGTGCTCTTTCAGAGAGTTTTATTGTGTTCAAACCGTACATAAAACCCAATCGTAGCTAGTGAAAAAGTTCCTGGGAAAACTAAGGAGGAAATACACATGACTTTACAGTTGTCACTGGGTCAATAACGTTTTATTTTTCCTCAACATTTTTATTGACTGTCTTATCATTTCCTTGATATATCATAGTCATCACACCAGTTTTACTATTGAATTTACCTACAAACCTAATTTCTCATTTTAAAAAATTATAATATAACTAATCTGACATGTATTTTTCAGTCTCCCTGATGAATTGTTTTAATACTGTGTCATTCTAATATAAAATGTGACCCAGATATTCTGTAATTTAGTGATCAAAATTTTAAAATAAGTTCCTTTATGAAAGGATTTTAAAACAGTTTGGATGAGAAATTCTGCTTTCAACATGTTTCTCTGAGAATTATAAATTGTTCATTTTTTAATTTACCAGTGGCTACTTTTAGTGCAGGACTCTGTGTGGTAGAGTGCTTCCATGTCCTGTGATGTTTTCATATAGGGTTTGAAACTTTGGGGCTTCTAAGAGGATTTTAGCTGACCTATAGTAAAACATTTGTATAAATAAAGACTACTTAAGTAGATTATAAATTGTTAAAAACTTTTTTGAAAAACAGAGAAGCAAACCTTGATAATGCAGTTGCCATGAATGATTATTAAATTTAAGGCTGCATTTCCGACTCCCATGGTAAAAATCGAGGTTACATAATGATTTCTATAAAGTGAAATATGTCATTTCTTAAGGAGGTAATATCATTTTTCTTCTATTATCTTGTAAAATGAAATATTCTATAAAGAAACATAAAATACTGTTGTAAATATAGTGAATAATCATATCAAAATATGGTTTTCTTAAAAAAAAATACAGTGTTAAAAAAGTTACTTCATGTTATTTGGGATGGTTATCCAGGGCCTAAATTAGACCCTGTCACGTAAATGAATGAGTGAGTGACTATTTTTTTTTCTATAACTTGCTTAACTGCTTTAACTGTCAAAATTATAAATCTAGCAACTGTGTCCAAAGCAGTCATTTATTGAGTCCCATTTTCATTTCATTGTAATTTTTAAAAACAGTCACTTTATAAGCATAACATATGTAGCAGGATGAAAACCCATTTAGTTAAGAAATGTTGAACTGTCAACAGATTCCCCCCCCCCCTTTTTTTTTTGTTGGCGGGGCGTGGTACTCAAGGGTAGGTGTGTGGCTGATGTTTATTTTGTAGTTTGGCATTTTTCTGTCATAATTTTCATGGGAGGAGATTGCTGATTCTTTGTTTATAAGATGAGACCTCAAAATCAATTGGTGAACCCAGTGAAGGCCTGAGTTTTACAGTGGGTGTATTCCACTAAGGGCTTAGTAGGCCACTATTGCAATTCTACCTGCAGCAAGGTTTATGTGCTTTATTTTTCACGGACTTCTTAACTTAGGTACATTATAAAATCCAGTTCTGTTCCTTAGGGAGAAAGTGTAAATCCATAGCCCATCTAGCTCCTTTGAAGTTTCATGGGGAGGAAGACAAGAGCCTACTAGATTCCCACCTCTTACTTTTAAGGCTCTGTTGCTCCTTGTCATGTAGGAACTCAGCCTCTGGGTGTATTTTGATTGCTCTGCCTTATACTTTAGCAGCTGGCTAGAGACCCAACAGGGGCAAGTGACACCAGCCCTGATTTGATCTGTAGCTGTCTTCCTGGGGTGGAGGGAAGTGGGTCTGCCCTTTAGCATTGGGAAAGGGGCAGTTGTTGTGTCCTTTTCTTATACTGTCCCAAGGATAGCTTTTTTTTATTTTTTATTTTTTTGAGCCCCAAGCCATATGGTAGGATTCAACACAAAGAGACTATATCATACACTAATACACTATATTTATTTTTATAAAATAACATTATAAAGTAAAATCATATTCATTTGGTGGCCTGTCTAGTCATTCATAACTAATTTCAAGTAAAAGAATATCCTTGAAGTTTGTCATTTTCCTTGTAGAGACTCTTGAAAAAGACCTTCTCACTCCAGCTCCACTCTTCATTGTTTAATAGTCTTGGGAAGGTAACTTGTTCAGGGTTTGGACACTGTCAGCCATGGGGCTCCTGCTCTGGAAGACTGTTCAGCTGCACAATTATGAAACAACACTGAATCAATTGTGTTCATTTGTGACATTTAAAAAGAAACCCAAAACATACAAATTGGCAGATTGTTTTTCAGAGTTTTCCCTTCCAAGGGCTTAACAAATAGCTTGAGTATGCTAAGATGGGATGGGGTGGTGGAAAAGAAGAGCCCAGGGTCAGGCTGGCAGCGCTCCTAGAGTTCCGGTGCTTGCTCAGATTCATTCTGCTGACCTAGCCAGCTCCTTGTACCTAAAATGCTCTTACAAATGCTGGAGTTTCACAAATGCAGAAGTAGCAGTTAGGGGGTGGTTTTGCAAGTCCCTTGGAACGGAACATTCATGTCGATCTTTAGTCACTCTTACTTTGAATGGGAAAGAAGATGGTAGAAACTATTTTTATTTTCTCCTGGGAGCAAGAAAAAAGGAAGGTGGAACTCTGTACTATGTAATTAAAAACAAAAACCAAAACTGGATTCCATTGAGATTCTGTCTTGTTTACTTTTTGTTTTGCTCTTTCTGTCTCCTGCTGTGTTCGACTAAATGCAAGTCTTCCCCCAGGAATAGGAGAATATGTGGTACAGTCCGCCTCATAACCTTCCTGGATATTTTTATAATTTATCATCAGCTGACACCGCCTGGGTAGAATATTCTTACCACTCCCTCTGGCTGCTGGAAGTCTGAAATTACATCTTTGTCTTTGAAGTCAGGCATACTGTTAGCGTTGCTATGGTGACAGGGTGGGTAATGGCCTCCGCAGACAGGAGATTGGTATTTAGCGTTTAAACGCTGCTGTACACAAGGCCTTGATTTTTAGAGTGGTTACTGAATTATCCGCTTTTAGTAAATGTTTAAAAATTACATTTTTACATGGTCTTACTAGATTAATAGTCATGGTTTATTTCATTTTAACTGCAAGGATAAAAGCATGATTCCACTAAATGGGTAGCTCTTTTCTGTTTTGGTTTATGCATTATTAACGCCGGCTTTCCTGTTTTGCTTGTAACATTTTATAGGCTTTTTCAGACATGCAGTCAGATTTGCTCTGTTGCTCCTTTGTTTTTTGGACTTAACCCATTATCTGCTTGATCTCGCACGATTTCTGAGGAGATAAAGTTCTAAGGCATTGTGCTTTAAAAAGTATTAAAAATGAAGTTTTAAAAAGCCAGGTAATGTTGAATCGTGAGTCTTTCCCCCATGACGTGTAGCAGTAACTTCATATTAAAAGTGCCCTCCTCTTTCAGGTTCCTGGTTAGCGCCTTGCCTGTGCTGTGCCCTCCTCACATGAGGGCTTGAAGGAGAGACAGATCACAGACATAGGAACTGTGGGACATTTAGAGAAGGTTTGGTTGATGTACCTAGAGGGAACATTCTCACTTATTAAAATCTGTGTGTTCTTAGACCAGATCCTTATACAGGTCCTATGATTTTTGAGATTTATGGCTTATTTAGAAAAAGTGGTGCATCTTAAAGGTTCACGTGGTGTATACAGGTCCCTGCCTACCTGATACATAAATTGCTTCTAATATCATTTTGAATGCCTCATGGTATAGAACTTACCACTTCATGAAGTATCTTAGTTATGCTGATTCAGTTGGAAAATCCATCCTTAGATTGAATTGGAATGTTTGCTTGGACCTGGGTTCTACTTTTGTTTTCTTAAACTACACAAATCTAACTCCCTTTTCTAAATGATGGCTCTTTCGATATTTGAAGACAGTTTTTTTTTTTTTAATCTTTCTTGTGTTTCAGTATGCTAACTAGGTCTTAACTATTTTCCCCATTATGTGGTTCCAAGTTTCCCTATCCCTCACTTTTTGTTTTCATTTTTAAAAAATATTTAAAAAATTGTCAATGGACCTTTATTTTATTTATTAATTTACTTATATGTGGTACTGAGAATCGAACCCAGTGCCTCACACATGCTAGGCAAGTGCTCTGCCACTGAACCATTATCTCAGCCCCTCATTTTTTTTTTTTTTTTTTTAAGAGAAGGGAGATTCCTGGGAAAGCTGGGAATGGAACCACCATTTGACCCAGCTCTTGCCCTTCTCGGACTATTCCCTGAAGACCTTAAAAGAGCACACTACAGGGATACTGCCACATCGATGTTCATAGCAGCACAATTCACAATTGCTAGACTGTGGAATCAACCCAGATACCCTTCAATAGATGAATGGATAAAAAAAATGTGGCATTTATACACCATGGAGTATTACGCAGCACTAAAAAATGGCAAAATCACGGAATTTGCAGGGAAATGGATGGCACTAGAGCAGATTATGCTCAGTGAAGCTAGCCAATCCCTAAAAAACAAATACCAAATGTCTTCTTTGATATAATGAGAGCAACTAAGAATAGAACAGAGAGGAAGAGCAGGAAGAAAAGATTAACATTAAACAGAGACATGAGGTGGGAGGGAAAGGGAGAAAAAAAGGGAAATTGCATGGAAATGGAGGGAGACCCTCATTGTTATACAAAATTACATATAAGAGGTTGTGAGGGGAATGGGATAACAAACATGGAGGGAAATGAATTACAGTAGATGGGGTAGAGAGAGAAGATGGGAGGGGAGGGGAGGGGGGATAGTAGAGGATAGGAAAGGTAGCAGAATACAACAGCCACTAATATGGCAGTATGTAAAAATGTAAATGTGGATGTGTAACCGATGTAATTCTGCAACCTGTATTTGGGGTAAAAATGGGAGTTCATAACCCACTTGATTCTAATGTATGAAATATGAGATATCAAGAGCTTTGTAATGTTGTGAACAACCAATAAAAAAAAAAAAACCCATTTAAAAAAAAAGAGAGAGAAAGGATCTCATTCTTTTGCCCTCAAAGGCTTTGGTTCAAGCAATCCTCCTGCTTCAGTCTCCCAAGTAGCTGGAACCACAGATGTGCACCACCACGCCCAGCTTCTACCCCATTCTTAATTCTTTGGTACATTTCATTTTGTATAAGTACCTCTACATATGGTGTCCACTACCAGACTGAATACTCCTACAGTATTGTTGGTAGAGCCAGCGGCCACCCTGTGCTCCAGATGTCGTCATGTGACTTATGAAGGTAGGTGGAGTGGCCAGGGTTTACAGCAGCTGTGTCAGGTTCCTGCTGCTCTGATGCAAGGTACTTCTAAGGTGCGCATCTCATCCCTCCTGTATCCGAACTGAAGTGTGCTTTTTACATTTTCCCTTACTTACTGCTGTCTGAGTTGTTTCAGGCCATTGTTCAATCTGGAGAAGATCTATTAAGATTCTTAATTCAGTATCTGTTTTGTTTAGTGTGATTCCTAGCTTTTTGTATCATTTATAAGTTTATATTTCAGAGTACCTGTTAATGTAAAAAGTTAAATCTGCTAAAAACAGAACTATTTGACATTTCAGTTACTTCCATTCACCCACCAAGTGTATTAAATACGGAGATGCTTACTATCTATTCCAAGCCGTAAACATATCGGCCATAACACTGTCCTAAGAGACTTTTTCAGAGGCTGGGAATTATTCTGGAATTCATAGCAATTAGGATGATAGTCTTGTTCTATATATCTTATAGAGCTATTTTTCAAAATTATTAATGGTGGGTTACATATGACTTTTCCAAAAGGTATAAAGAAAGGCTCTCTAATAGTAGAAAGTTAAGCAAATTTGCTATTGAGATAATTTTATTTTCATCAAACCAAGTTTTCTCTATGAAAGAAGAAAATCTCTACCTTTCAACTAGTTTCTAACATCATTTTGAATGCCTAGTTAGAAGTGATAGGCCTCAGTTCCTCTCCGTGCCCAGGAAGATAGCCAAGAAAAACAAGAAAAGGTAGGAGAACCTGTGTCCATCCTAGGTGGCCCCTGGACACAGAGCCTAGATGTCATGTGTCAAGGTGGAAGATGGTGTCTATCCCCTGGTCTCGGGGTCTTTGCAGTTAGTGAGTTTCATTTGAGGGGCCCAGGATTTCAGGGAAGAGGACTGTTGGTCCCTGAGGTCTATGGCCTATCCTGTCAGTGTGAACAGTGCGGATAGGGACCTACCCAGTTTCTTCATTTCTCAGTGTTCTTTTGTATATCTGACAAAAGCCCGTACTTTACCTTCTACCACCCACTGTCCTTGTAGCTGTCCAGGACTGAGAAGGTACTAGAAAGTAGACCAGTAAAAACTGGCCTGGTCTTCTTGGGATCTAAATGTTGGGGAAGACATGCACTGGGGTCTGGTACTGGAGACTGCTGAGGGCACCTGCTTCTGAAGAACAAAAGTTCTCAGTCTTCTTGCTGATCACTGCTTTGGGCAGGGTCACCCACTTGGGCCATCCAGAAAAGACCTTCTTTCTTGAATGAATCTCAGGCCCTTTGTGTGTTTTTGGAGGACAGACACATAATTTCTGCTCTGACTTGTAATTAACTGTCTCCCCTTCCTTTGTTCAGAAGCCAGGGATGGAGTGACTTCTGAAGGATAAATAGATACCTGGGAGGCAGAGGACTTACAAATTAAAATTTGGCAATAAGTGTTTTTTTGGGGGGTGGTGGTGGTGGTGAGAGTACTGGAGATTGAACCCAGGGGTGCTCTACCAACTAAGCTACATCTTCAGCCCAGTTCCCCTTGAGACAGATTCTCACTAATTTGCCAGAGCCAGCCTTGAACTTGAGGTCATCCTGCCCCAGCCTCCCAAGTTCAGGGGAATGCAGGTGTGCACCACTGCGCCTGGCGGACAGTAGTTTTAGTGATGGGCAAAGATGAGGGGAAAAACAAAACAAAACCACAAAACACCAAAGTCTCAGATCAGTTCATGGAGTGAGAGTCTCTAGACTTGTTCTCTAGTGATCGTCTCCTTGGTCATCAGGAGACCCCTTACAACTGGTGACCAATGAAGTTTCTCTATTTGGCCAGGGGATTTGGCTTGACTTTGGGGTAGGTTCTCCACTGAAATCTTAATGAGATTCCCATTGAGTATATTTTTACACCCCTTTTCCATGAAGTTTGATTGCTGAGTTTATGTCCTGTTTATGGCATTTGGAGGACAAATATGGGAGATTGGTTCCCCGTGTATAACAGAATCTGGATGCTCCAGTTCCTTAATAAAACAATGATCTTATTTGTATATAATCTCTGCATACCTTCCCATGCACTTTGAATTACCTAGAGGTTACTTTCTTTATTTTTTATTTTTGTTACTTGAGATTGAAACCAAGGGTGCTTAACCACTGAGCCACATCTTCAGCCCTTTTTATTTTTTACTTTGAGACCGAGTCTGAGTTGCTTAGGGTCTTGCTAAGTTGCTGAGACTGGCCTTGAACTTGTTCTCCTCCTGTCTCAGCCTCATGTCACTGGGATTATAGTCATGTACCACCATCCCAGCTCTCTGTGTTACTTGTAATACTTAATAAAATATAAATGCTGTATAGTTGTTATTTTGAATTATTTAGGGAATAATGACAAAGGTAAAAAGTCTCTACATATCCATGACAAATTATTTATTTTTTTTCCAAATATTTTCCATATGTGGTTGGTTGAATCCAATCCACCAATGCAGAACTCTTGGATACTGAGTAATGGGGTCTTTTGGATATTCTAGATTAGCACTGTCCAATAGGAATTTTGGCAAGTATGAAAACATTCTATGTCTGTGCTGTCTGATACAGTAACCACTATATAGTGCTCACCAATTTGTTACATAGCACTTGAATTATTGCTAGTGGGAGGAATTGAATTTTAAATTTTGGTTAAATTTAAATAGTCACACATGGCTAGTGGCTGTCGTGTTTTACAGTGCAGTTCTAGATTATGGATGCTATATACACAAGATCTTATTACAGACTGGGTTTTGGTGAAAATAACTGTGTGCTTGCATTAGGACTTCCAAGTTCTTGGTATGCGAGTCGTGATCTGCAGTGCATTCTGAATCAGCATTTGAACTGTGTACACTAGCATCTGTGCAAGTACATAGGAGATTGAAGGGACAAATATATTTTAGATGTAATTTTTTTTCTGTGTATTTCAGGGTTTTGACACATAGGCCCAAAACTAAGATTCTAGGAGTAAGAATTCAGTGAATGGATGTATGCACTTGATACTGTTTTCTGGTTAGAAAGCTGCCTTGCTTGCCCATCTTTGTTCTTCATTGTTTTTGTCTGGGATTTCATTTTTCTAAATTTATTGGAAACTTATTACAGAGGTGGCTTCCTTAAGGATCTCTCCTGGATGTCCTCTCCTCCCTCCCACCTCCACACTAATGTCAGGGGCAGTTTTAGCTACCAGGAGGGCACAGACTCAAGGCAAGGCCATGGTGTGCTTCATGGGGAGCAGAGCATGCCAGGTGGAGGGCGAGGTCCTGCCTGCCAGCACCGTGGTGCGGGACGAGATGTTTGGGCCCTGGTGATGGCGTGTGGTTGTCTGAAGGCTATCACTTGGCCTCAGGACTTAGATGCCATCTTAGAGATAGTTGATTTGGAGCCCATGGCTTTCAAGTGTCCCTGCATGTGTATGATTGTGTCTGTTGATATAATGAAGATATTTTTCTTAAAGATTGAGATATCTTTTCTCCCATGTGTCTTAGGTAATTTCATACATAGAGCATGGGAATAGGTGGCAGTCTCAGGCCAGCATAGGATTTTTCATGTCCCTGACTTTTAGGGCTGAAATCTGAGTTTGCTGAAAAGACAGGAGCTGTGGCTCAAGCTGCTGGCCAGTGTTGCTGGCATGTGACTGTCTTGTAGCCCTCTCTAGTGCAGCTGCCTAAGCTCTATCTGTTAGGGAATTTGCATGGGGTACTGCCTTTTGTTCCCATTGAGGAGAAGCCCTTGGTTTGCTTGTCAAGTGCTCAGCAGAATTTTCGTAAGGACGTATTTTACAAACAAAATGATGTAGTTGGGTATATTTGAATTCAAATACTATATCCACAATTTCTAATTCAGTTGTCACCTGCCTCCAAAATCCAACCTCAGCTTGTTGTCTGTATGCTTTTCACTGAACCACTGCAGTTTACCAGTGTTTGCCTCCTGGTGGCCAAAGGTTAGAGACTGACCGATTTTTTTCTATAATCCATAGCTGGGAAAATCTTTTCATTGTTAAACTGCTAACTGCTCTTCTCTGTCTCCTCTTCACAGAGAAGGAAAACCACTAGAAATGAGAAATATAGTTTCTCAATGTTTGTTTGATTCTGTGGCATACTGTATTTTCAGCTTCAAAGTAGATGGATGGCTTATTATTGCTGGTTCTTACTCATTTAGTCTATAAACCTAATTTGCTTTCTTTATGGTGGGAGAAGTGGATTTATGAATTCATTGTGCCAAGCTGTTCCCCAGTCTCTGTGGAGTGCTATCGTGATGGATGTGTTCTTGGTTTGAAGAATCAAGAGTGCCTGGGATGGTGAGGTGTGCTTACACCACACATTTACCCATTTCACTGAAGGATAGCTAAAACGTTCTCCAGATGTCTTTGGTGTTTCTATTGAATAACTATAATTTTTAATTACAGTCTAGTTTTCTCTTTTGCAAAATACTATTCTTTTTGGTGTAGGGAGGGTCAGAAATCTGGGTTATTTCTGTTTTAAAAAGCTCTATGAGAACTAAGGAGTGATTGTTGTCCAGTTAATGAAGCAAAGGCACAGGAGACAGTGAGTCCAGGAACAAGAGGGAGTTGGTTCACTAATGAAGCAGGGTGCTGTCAGAGGCACTGAAGAGCAAGGAGGTACCTTCCTCTTCCAGCCTGCTTGTTGACTGGGACTTTCAGTTAAGTAAAATCATTAACTTTGCATATGTGTCTCCATCTAAATACAAACCCCAAAGGCTGTTTAATTATCATACTTTTGTTAATAAGATTATGGGAAAGTTATTAAGCTAGGCTGTGGGTCTGGCACAGAAATGTGTGCAGAGTGAAAGACTGTCCTCTCTTTGGAGAATACCTGGTGATCTTTCTTAGGTGCCTGCATGTGGTGCCACTGCACTTTGCACTGTTAAGTGTGAAAGCCAGAAAATGATCATGACCTTGCTGTTGAATTGGCCTTGGGTTGTTCACGGTACTTAGGGTTTTGTTCCAATGGTCTCTTAATAAGGTGGATGTCATGTCTTATCGTTAAAATATTTTCCATAAAATTTTAGTAGTTTACTTAAAAATTTATGAAAAGTCTTTTAAAAGGGTAAGAGTTGAGGCATTAAGTTGCCATACTTGGAGTTAGAGTTCTTCTTAAACACATCATCAGTTTTAAAAATACAGATCCTTCACTACCTCCCTTTACAGATAACTTAAAATTTAGCCCCCCCTTCCTGAACCCACCTGGCAGTGAGTGGTTTGCACACATGCCTCTTTCTGTTTTCTAGTGTGGCTGCCTGTATTTACTGTTTGAGTTTTAATTCAGAGTTGTCCTTGAGAATCTCCACTGCTTGATTGAACCCAGAATATTCTGTGCATCCTAAACTACTTTTGTGAACGTTTAAAGCAGTATTTCATGCACCCTTGCAATTGCTAATTTTCTTTGCTTGAAAACAACAGGAATTTCTGACTTAATGGGGAATCCTTAGCTATGTGGTGTGGCATCAGTCTGTGTGAGGACACCCTTCAGGGACTCAACAGTACCTCTGGATACTGCTGTAGAATTACTCTTCTTAAAATAATTTATCCTAGGGGCTGGGAGTGTGGCTCAAGCGGTAGCGCGCTCGCCTGGCATGCGTGCGGCCCGGGTTCGATCCTCAGCACCACATACCAACAAAGATGTTGTGTCTACTGAAAACTAAAAAATAAATATTAAAAATTCTATTGCTCTATCTCTCTCACTCTCTCTTTAAAAAAATAATAATTTATCCTATTTTATAGTAAACAAAAATATGTTTTCATTTGGTAATTATATTATTTCAACCACCAAAAAATAATGTGCATTAAATTTGCTTTATTGACAAAGTATTTTTCTTAAAGTACTATTTATGAGCAAATGCGTTTACTTTGTAAGGGTTTGGTTGTGCATTCCATAGAGTCATTTTCCACAGTGTGTGTAGCTTTTGCTATAGACATAAACATTAATGCAACTGTTTGAGTGGCAGTCTTTGCATGGTCTTTTAAAGTATTTAAAAGGGATTCCTCAAATGGGGAAGAATGCCAAATTATTCTCTCTCCTCCTAAAGAGAAAGAGAAACTACCAGAATAGGAACCAGATTTAGCACAGTCACACACAGGGTTTTAGAATTATAGACAAACAGTTTCTCATCTTTTTCAGGGCATGAATATAGAAAATTTACTTTGTTAAAAAGCATAATTTCTTGAACATTTTGCGAATTAGAGCACCAGGAAGTATGTAGAGAAGAGTGCACTGCATTCCTGTCTCAGTAAGGGTGCTATTAAAAAAAATGCAAAATAGTCTACCTTTTTACTTTGTTAAAAAGGAAAAAAAAATTATGAAGTGGAAGGTTGATTCCAAATTTGAAGACTCATGTATTCTCACAGAAAAGGACCTACCTTTCTAGAAAAGAAAGAAAGAAACCCCAGATTTCAAACCCCTCAGCTTTTGAAGAGACCTGTGCTGCTTACTCTGATGAGGAAGTCTTACAGGGCATGTGCTTCCACAGTTGCGGTGTGTACCCTGTGGCCCCGTGCCCAGCACACGGGGGCCATTCAGCTCAAACCAAGCACCGAACGCTTGGCATTCTCGGCCAGGGACCAGGCCTTTGTGCAGATCATTCCAACTGTGTTTGAAAGGGTCATGCAACCCCCACAACTTGATACCTGCAGTTTAGGGAGTAAAAGAAATTACCAGTCGGGCTGTTTGTGAAGTGGCACAATGCTGACTTTGTCTGTTCCACCTCGTGCTGCAGTGATGTCCTGCCTACACCTTGGGTCTGGCACCTGCTGAAAGCTGGCACCTCCGGGCCCCAAGTCCTTCTCTGTGTGCTGCTGGGGAGCATGTGCCCTTGGCCCTTCACCCCATCTTGGTTCCTGTCTCCACTTGAGTGACTGCTTGATGGAATCCTGGTGGGCAGTTTTGGATTAGGAATATTGGAAGACTATGCCAGAAGGCAAGATTACTCATGCACTGTTAGGATTTGCTGTTGCTTGAGGCAGAAATATATGGGCACAGAGGGTTAAAGAAGACTAAGGAAATAAGAAAAAAAAAGCTTGCTCAGTGATAAAAGTTTTCTCTTTAAAAATAGCTCTCTTTAGTCGTTATCTTATGGTATATATATGTTTATCATTAAATTGAGAAGATTGCTGTTTTCTGTATTGATTTTTTTTCTCTGCATATATTCATGAATAATTCTTTTCTTTTAGAAAAAACATGGTCATATCCTATGTACTATTTTATAATTCACTTGAAAAATTAAAACATGGTATTTTGAACATAGTTTTATTACAGTCATTTTTCAGTGATTGCATCCATAAGAAGTAAGCCTATTTAAAAAAATAGCAAGCTTAAATATACTGTTCAATTAAGTGTTGCATTTTAAAATTATCTTTTTTGTAATATTGATCTTTAGTCTTCATAATGACACCTGGGCATTTAAAAAATTCGGAGTAATATTTATTACGAATAATAAAATACTGCTTTAAAAAATCAAAACCATTGAAGTGTTAGTCTGTTTTATAAACAAGACTTCTCAAAAACAAAGTTCTTCTCAGTATGTTTATTTGAAATTCTCCTTATTTACAGAAATTGTCTAATGTTTATCTTGTAAAACATACATTTTAATGTGCTTATGAGGTATTTCTTCTGGGGAGGGCATATCATAATCTCGAACGTGATCTATGTGATGGCTTGTGTGGGTTCTGGAAACAGTTTTTTGTGCCTTTTTGCTTGCCAGTTATGGAAAGGAGCTGGAATTAGCACGTGCAGGAGAAATTCTTCACTCAACTTGACTGTTTGCATCCCAGAACCTCTGTCACTCCTGGGTGACCTGCACTTGTGGGTTGCTGTTCCTGACTACCCCACAACCTCGTGCTGCCATGTTAACTCGTCTTCTGGTTTAGGCTCCTGCAGACTGCTAGCTCTCAGAGCTCCCAGTGACATCAGTGGTTTGTGACTTGATGGATATACCACACATGCTGTTCCTTTCCACATTAGAAAATCGGGTGCTGCACGTCTTTTTGAGGACTTATTGGTACTGGTGGGTACACCCTAGACACTACTTTGCTTACTAGACTAATATCCAAATGGAAGCTAACAGTTGATTTTGGCATTTGACACCTAAAATCCTACTGATTTCCTCCTGTGACTTAAAAAAAAAAAAAAAACTCTTTATACTTACATTCTTAGGCTTCTGGCAGGCTAATTTAATATTCTGTATGGAAAATCAGGATTCTATTATTTGAGAGGTTTGTGATTTTAAATTATTTTGTGATAGCATAATTTTATGCGTAGACTCAATAGAATGTTATGTGTGTTTTTATGAAAATTTTAAAGTTGGAATTATTACTGATTTTCAAAAACAGATATTTTCAAACATTTTTTTTGACAACCCTAGCTTTAGTTGATGTATAGCTTTTCATACTTAAAAGATTTATTTTTCATAAATATTTTAGGAAGATTTAGTAAGGTTATATTTAAGTCTTATATATGTGTTTTGTAGAGGTTTTATCTTTAGTATTTTGAGATAATCATCCTTTGATTCTTTTTATTTTAGCTTATAGGAAATGAAAAATACATAAACAACCTAAGTGTCAATGTAGATGAGGTGCTAAATAAATTGAAATAAGCACCAGAGGACATCTGAATGTGTTAATCTTAAAACTGCATGATGATTTCAGTGTTGTGAAAGGTTAGCTTTTCAATTGCAAGACTTAATTACTTTTCAAATGAATATTTCATAACAGTTGATTTTTTCCTTGAATATACAGCTACATTCATAGTCTGTTCCCCATGTGGTAGAAATGGAACAGCTGAGACCAAGAGTTTCTTATTTTTATTTTTAAACTGCATATTTAAAAAAAAATTTCAGTGTTCGGTGGACACAGCATCTTTATTTTTATGTGGTGCTGAGGATCGAACCCAGGGCCACGCGAATGCCAGGCGAGCGCGCTACCGCTTGAGCCACATCCCCAGCCCAAAACTGCATATTTTTAAAGGCTCAAAGTAGTAACATTATTTGGCAGAATTTTTCCTGCCATTAATACTTTGTTGATTCTTACCTGGAATGTTGTGGCACAAGTTATGTTACTTTCCAAATTTTCTACAAGCCTCACGGAAGCGCCCTCTTTCATACCCTTGCAGCAAGTTGTTCTGCAGTAGCCCCCACTTTATCCTAACAGCATGGAAAGTGGGTGGCATTTAAAAAAAAAAGTGACCTGGAGCCTGGCATGGTGGTGCACACCCTTAATCCCAGCTATTGTGAGCAGGAGGATTGCCAAATTCCAGGGCAGCATGGGCTACTTAGGGTGACCCTGTCACAAAATAAAGAATGAAAGGGCTGGGGACTGAGCTCAGTAGTTCAACCCCCAGTGCAGGAAGGAAGGGAAGGAGAGAGGGAAGAAAGAAAGAAAGAAAGAAAGAGGTAGGAGAGAGACTTGGGTATTGTGAGTTGCTCTGCCCAGTTTAGCAGGATTGCTGGAATAGATGAGATCTTCAGTGCACATACATGTATTAGTTGTAAAAACCATAGGTTAAATTTACATTATATTAAGTTTAAATTTTTAAAAAAATTTCTAGTTGTAGGTGGACAGAACACCTTTATTTTCTTTTTCTTTCATTTATTTATTTATTGATGGTGCTCATGATCAAACCCAATGTCTCACGTGTGCTAGATGAGCACTTTACCACTGAGCCACAACCTCAGCCCATACGTTTAAAATTAACAAAGGGGGAAAGTTATTGTAATATAATAACCCTTAGTTGCTTCTTTTTCTAGCTCTTTAATATTAAATACAGTTTTGAAATTTTGAAACCTAATGTAGAATTGTAGCTTGCTGGTTACTTGGTGCATGTCCTTTGTGAACTATAAAATTTTTTATTGCCCAAGACTATTTTTACATGTGTATTTGCAATTCATAGCAGACCATTTAATTTATTTATCTTTACCATCAAGTTTGAGGATTTTCAGAATAGATTCAAAATTGTTGTCCTTAAAAAATGGGCAGTATATACTTGTTTAATTACTAGGATGTATTCTTTTTTTAAATATATATATATATATTTTTAGTTGTAGTTGGACACAATACTTTTATTTCTATTTGTATATGGTGCTGAAGATTGAACCCAGCGCCCTGCAGGCCAGGCAAGCACTCTGCCACTGAGCCACAACCTCAACCCTAGGATGTAATCTTTGTATATTTATCATCTGTGCTTTTATATACTGTTGGTGAAATAGCAGCCATGTGGAGAAGACTGGCCTCAGGGCAGGGCAACAACTTCTCATAACATCTCTAAGACACTTAGGATCGGTTGTGCCACGCACCTCCTACCCCCCAACAGGTAACATCCTGGTAATTTATCATTCACTAAGACAGTCCAACAACTGAACACTGTAGTTAACCACTTCTTGCTTAACTTGAAATCTACATGGAGATTTTTGAATGGGCAGATAGTACTTTAATGGTGTATTGCTGTCCACAGCTTTCCAATATTTGAGAAGGCACACTTTAAAAATCTTTACTTTCTAATTTTGGTGATGTAAATACTTAGGAGCAGTGATTTTTAATTTAGGGAAAAACTACAGTACATACATAGATAACTTTTAATAACCTTTGGGCTGAGTTATTATTAAAAGAGCTAGAAGAAGAGGCTATTACAACTTGCTTAAAAGTTGTCTTTGCTCTTTGTTAATGCTGATAACATTTTCTTAGTTTTAGTTGCTTTAATTAGAAGTTTTAGCTCAACATCATTAGAAATGCATAAACCTAGTCTTTTGGGAGGAGTATGACATTGTCATAGTATCATTTACTTTAAAAAAATCTACCTTATGTTTGAACATTGGAAGATACATGTTCTGAGTACAGATTAGTTTTGAACAGACGTGTGCATGTACAAATATGTAGGTACACACAGATTATTCAGATAAGATTGCCACTGGTTTCAGGGCAGCAGTCACCACTGGGAATGTCTTTAGGTGGACATGAAAAGGCCACAAAGATAAATCAGCCCTTACCCATTAGGTTAATGAATGATTTAAAGATTTGTTTCTTCCTGACTCTTCCTCGTTTTGACCAACTTTCGATGCTTTGTGAAGGATAAGTCAGCGTCTATTTGTGTATTTGGTACATACGATTTGTTTCTTTGCTTTAAAATACAGTTTTTGTTTGGTACTGGGGATTGCATTAAGGGGCACTCACCCACTGAGCCACATCCCTAGCCCTATTTTATATTTTATTTAGAGATAGGGTCTCACTGAGTTCCTTTGTACCTTGCCATTGCTGAGGCTGACTTTGAACTCAAAATCCTCCTGTCTCAGCCTCCTGAGCCTCTGGGATTACAAGCATGTACCATTGCTAAAATATAGTTATTTTAATTGATCCTATATATTCCATTTGAAATAAAATTTTCCAATTTGTTATGGATTAATTGCTATATCATTCATTATTATTATTATTATTATTATAGTGAAAATGTGAGTTTTTTACTTTTGTGAATGTGTTTAAAATTGTATAAATTGATGATTTAGTTGAAATGATTCTTATAATGTAAATTTGTAATTAAAACTGAAAGAGGTATTATTTGAACCTCTTTGGGGGGTGCTGATGATTTTGAAAGTGGAGACAAAATTCACATAGAACTTGATTCATCCAGTAGCATTCTCTGTTTCAAGTTTTATTTAAATTCAGTCAATCTTTGTAGTAGATATATGTACAATTCAGAGCTGTATAGATTTGGGGACACTGAATTTCTTTCTTTTGTGTCATGGGAATGGGCTGTCTGTTTTCTACCTTGGGTCACAGTCACTTCCTAGTTCCTGCCTCCTGCTCCCTGACTCCTGGGAGTGTGCCCTGAGCTGCACCTTCAGTGGCCACCCAGCCACATGTCTTCTCCACTTTGGCCCCATCTTGACTGCTACAAGGCACCCAAGAAATGATTATTTTAAGCTGTTAGTCGGTAATGATGCTTGGTAGCCAGTATTTTAATTTTACTATTTTTTGTAAGTTGATGTAAAAATTCAAATATTTTGTTCATTTTGCCAGTGTTTTACAAAGCCGAGGGGAATGGGAAATTAAGAGTGGGTATTAGTGAGGAGAAAACTATCTGAAAAATGTAAATCAAAGATATAAAACATTTGGGGAAGATAAGTAGGGAAATTCTTTTGTCTTAATTAACTATTCATTGCCTCTTAGCAAGAAAGTAAATTCTCCTTGGAGATTGTGGTTTAGAAGGCAAATGAAAATGAACATTTGCTTTCCATCTTCATCCCTCTTGTCCTCTGCGCCATCATGCTCTCTGGCCTGGAACCCCACCTAATACCCCGGTATCCTTAGCTTTTGCCCTTTGCCATTGTATACACTTTAGACATTCCCTGGGTGAATGAAGGATTCCCCAGAATCTGAATGTTCTTGTCCTTTCCCTTGCTTAGAAACCATTGTCTGCTGAGGTTATAGGGTCTAGGTTTGAATCCTGATACCAACAATTCTAGTTCTGTTATAGGAGCAGTTCATTTGACTGTTAATTTTCACTTTTTGTTTTGCAAAAAATGGGAACAAAGGTTGCTCTCCCACAGGGTCACTCTATGAGGTAACTTGGACCCGCTCATAGAGTGCCTCAGTGAGTGGTGGCCTGTTTTTGTAGTTAAGGTTACTCTGGCTTGAGGCTCTGTGCTGGCTGCTTACAGTGATGGAGGCTGGCCCTGGAAGCAGGTCTACTCCCTGTGAGTGGAGCCCAGGCAGCTGCATTGGGCATGTGGGGTGGGGTGGGGTGGGCAAACACGTGGGAGGTGCCTAGTATGCCCGGTAGGGATTCCCATTGGCAAGGATTGTTAGCTTCCTCTCAGATTGGTTCTTTTTTGCTTGAAAGTTTTCATAGGCCAAAAATTTTATTTCAGTTAGGTATATTTCTGGAAAATGCATTCGAGATTCCAGACAATATGAATATTGTAATTTATTTGTAAATTATTTTAGGAATGGACACTGACCAAAATATATACTCTGCTATTCATACCTCAGTAGACTTATATTTGTGTATATCCACAGAATTATCTAGAAAATATTTTATATGGATGCAAATCTCTGTTCAGAATGAGTCTAGGCTGCATCCCTCTGCAGCCTCTGCATGGGTGGGGGTGTCCCCGTACAGCAGAGCTGGTGTGTTTGGGTTTCCTGTGCACGCTGGAGTGTTAAGACGCTAGCTGGTGAGAGGGGTGTAATCTGTGCTGGGAACACAGAGCAGAACTTTGTTTAAGCTGCTGAACTCAACATTGTAGGGATTGTGAGGCAGCATTTCCTGGATTTATTGAGAAAAATCGGGAAAACAGTGAGCCTCATAATAATAATACAACAATTGGTTTACATATAATAGTTACTCCAAAGCCAAGTTAATTAACTACATTCAACCTTAGTCCACTGATACTAGTTTATAATTAATCTATAATATAGTTGTGTGACTTAATACATGTGAGTGAGTAATGTGGCCAGGGGAACTTAAAGATTGTGCAACATTTGTTAAAATAAAGGCTTAATAGCATGTTTCACCAGTATATTCTGATTCTGAAGAAAAGATATAGATTTATAACTAAGAAACCTCAATAATTTCTTTTCTTCTGTCTTGTTTGTTTTATTCTCTAAGCCCTTGTGTGTTGACTGCCATCAGATGGAACAGTTCTAGGTTAAAACTATTCATATTTGTAAAGTAAATCAGTCTTGACCTTTTCAGCATCAATTAGTGAACTATAGAATGTAAGAATTTTTATTTAATTATTAAGAATAAAACCTTTGGATTTTTACATAATTTTTTTTTAATTAAAATTTTCTTTTGATTTTTATCTTTATTTTTTTTGGCATCTCACCATTTTCTATTGCACTAGAAATATCCTCTAACTATTTAAGCAAGATTGCTCAGTGAATCTGCCATGATGTTTTAAATTTTAGAGTATTACAAATCCTTTGTTCTAAGCTATTTTAACCCTATTTGATTAATGCTGCCAAAATTTTGCAATTGACTTTTGTAATTGTAATTGACACTGACAGGAAGCATCCTTTTGGTTCATGGAACAACTCTGTGTAGCTAATGGTAACAGAATTCTTCAATGTCCAGTATTCCTTCTGCCTTGCCCCTCTATCTTAACCCCCTCTGCACTTACTGCTCTGATGGGTGGTTTCTTTCTTTTTTCTTTTTTTTTAAAGGGGGGGGGGGAGAGAGAGAGAGAGAGAGAGAGAGAGAATATGAATTTTTAATATTTTATTTTTTAGTTTTCGGCAGACACAACATCTTTGTTGGTATGTGGTGCTGAGGATCGAATCCGGGCCACACGCATGCCAGGCGAGCGTGCTACCGCTTGAGCCACATCCCCAGCCCCTGATGGGTGGTTTCTGAATGACAGCTGTCAGTGCTTGGCTTGGAGGAACCATTACTTGTTGGATCTGCTTTCCCTTCTGCTTGGCTTTGATCATCTGGGTTTTTAGTAGGGAATGTAATTTTGTTCCAGTGACACTTTGTGTAAAAGTGTTGAACTCTGGCTTCCTTTGGTTCTCCACTATTCTCTCTGCTGCTGGCTCCAGGGGAGCTTAGGTGCCAGGGGAGCTTAGGTGCTTGTCACAGATAGGAAGGTTCACCACTGTGTCCTCTTTCATCTCAACTGTCTTGTAATTCATTCTTAGGGAAGAAGAATTGAAAAAATGTTAGAAATTTGGGGGATTTGAATTCTAACAGATTTGGATCTGTGCATTCTGGTTTACTTGCTTTGTGATCCTGGGGAAAATTATGTTCTTTTAAATTACAGTGTCCCCAGTTAAATGAGCCCTTCTATCCCTTCCCTGTTTCTGTTCTTGCTTTGAATTGCCTCCTTCCTTTATTGAAAAAGGTCTCGTGAGCTGAGTAAAGAGTTCAGCATAGTGCTGTACTACAACAGGAGCCAGTCAGTGTGTCCCCTTCTTATTTGACTTTAGTCCCTTGTCTTTACAGTGGACACACTGACATGTAACATAATATAAAGGAATTGTTGAAAGAAATGGTGCCTGTGTATTTTCAGAGAAAGTATCTGAGCTAGAAATGTCTGACAGTGAACAGTGGATGAGCTTAGGAATGGGTGAGTTTTCCATTGTGCATAACAGGTCACCACTGATTTAGAGATTTAAAACAACACCCATTTGTTATTTCACAGTTTCCATGGGTAAGAAACTTGGGCATGGTATAGCTGAGTACTATGCTGAAGATTTCCTAGGCTGACCTCAGTATGTCGCTGAAGCTAGGATCTTGAGGGTTGGGGCCCTCTTTATTTTGGTGCAACTCTAGATACTCATGGCACCTTCCTTCCTTAAAGCCAGACACTACCACCCCCATACTGACACTACCACCCCCATACCGATTATTGAACCCAGAGCCTTGTGCATACTAGTTAATTTCTCTACCACTTAGCTATATCCCCAGCCCTTTTATTTTGAGACAGCCTCACTAAAGTGTCCAGTTTGACCTCAAACTTGATCCTCCTGCTTCAGCCTCCCAAGTAGCTGGGAGGAGTTACAGGCCTGCACCTGACTTCTGACCCTCTATACTTAAAGAGCTCTACTAATTAGGTGCAGCCTACCCAGGATAATTTCCCTTTAGATTAACTGAAAGTAAACTGATTAGAGGCCTTAATTACATCTGCCAAGTCCCTTGACCTTTGCCATATAATGTAACTTAATCATAGGTGTAATGTCTCAATATATTCATAGGCCCTGCCTGCACTCAAGGGGGTGGGAGGGATGTGCAGGGTGTACAGCAGCTGGGTCTCTTGGGGTGTCTTAGAATCCGTCTACTACAGAGTGGGAATAGACTTTGAAGGACTTAACATTCCTTGGCTGATATAGATCTATATTTAAACGTTTTAAAATCATACATAAAAAATTAAAACAATTCCTTTTATTCACTTGATATGCTGTTACCCCATAGAGTTCCTAAATGACAATTAAAAGACCTAAATTCTAGAAGAAATTTTAGCCAGTATGTACATAGTCAACAATAGCAGTTTTCAAACATTCATTAGCATTTTTGATGTGTCATTCAGAAATCAGAAGGTAAATAGTCTAGACTGGTAAGTGTATTGTAACTGGGGTGGGGTGGGGACCACCAAAGGGCCAAGGGAAGTCCAGTGCTTGACCCAGGGTCACAGCCACAGTGGTGAGGGCTGGCTGGCCATGAGCCGCCCACTCATCTCTTCACCTGTATCCCACAGCCTTTGCTTTTTTGAGTATAAAATTGAGCAAACCTATCGTATGAAGAATATTTATTTTAATAAGATCATGTCAGTGAAAGATTTTCTTTAGTTACCAGTAGAACGTTAAAATATTTTAGTAAGCACATAAATGTAAATTTGGGCACCATAGTTTGAAATCAGGATTCTAAGCATGTGGTGACACCTCTTTCCTAGTTAGGCGCAGTCTGCCGTATCTTTTCAGTTAGGCCCTTACTCTCTCCTTGGTAATCTTTGAATTCAGGTGTCCACATGAATTATAGCAGTCTCTTCATGTTCAGCCAGGTATAGCCAGCAAGACCAGTGGGCAATAGAAGTGGGATTGATTACAATTCAGAGATACTTCTTTCTTTTGAAGGAAATAAAGAATCATTTATTTCTGTATTTTTTTCTATTTATTTGATTGGCATTCTTGATGTTTGGTGTTACCAGTATTGCTGTTTTTGAGACTTGTTAACACATCATGGTCTGTGCAGCTCCCTTTATATCATGCAAGTGAGGAGCTTACCCGAAGCTCTGTGCTATGCAGTACAGCAGCCACCAGAACTGTGGGTCTAAGCATGTATGGTTATGAGCTCTCACAAAATTGTAATTGTATGATCTCTAACCCCTCCCTTCACATTACCAAATTCTGTGCTTTATTGTTTGCTTTAAAGTGCAGCACATTGTAAAGCATATACACTGTTATTTTATTTGTAAGTTTCTAAGTTGTGTATCTCTCTTTATAATATCTTATTACTTTTATGCAATGAAACCAATTTTTTGATTGGTTTCAACAGAACTCAATTTTTAAGCACTTTAGAATAGCCACTATGAACTTGGAAGCACATGAAATTAATAAAGGAAATTCTATTTTAGTTTATATTTTTAGCTTCCAAAACTGTTCTTGCTGTTGAGTAAAATGAAACTTGATTTATTTGACATGAATAATGGTGACCACCCCACCCCACAATGAGTTTTGATTCAGTTTGTTTTTAACCAGTTTATTTCAATACTTAAAACATCACATGTACTTTACAATTCCTGCAGAACCAGTCTTCACTAAGACTTTGAATAGAAGAGGAGGAAACTAAGAGATACATTTGTGGTGTGGTGAAAACATGTGCTGTGGTCTTTTTGTTTTTTCCTGTCCTAGAACTTCTAGATTATTCTGGTTAGTTTTTATGTGACCTGAATAGAGGTTCTCTTTTTCTCTGAAAAGTTTTTCCTTGTAGACCATTTTTCTACAAAATTTTGCTGGGCTAATTTAGGTGTGATTTCCCAAGGGGGCACCTGACTTGAACACATCGTTTTATTTATTCAGATATTCACAATGCCTAGGATTTCAGGAGACAGAAAAAGAATATTGGGAGAGTGAAGTGAAAACTAGTATAGTTTTGAATTTTGAGTTTTTTCCTGACTATATTTTAATCGTATCTAGTAAAGGTTTATAGTCTAAAGTTCAGATTCAACACATTTTCAGAATTTTAAAACATATGAACTCTTCTGGGAGCTTTAGTTTTATAAACCTTGTAATAACAAAGCCATATGACTAGTGAAATCATTATTTGTACTTTTTTGTTTCTCTTAAAGGAAATATTATTGATTCTTCTTTTTGCAGCATATTGAGTTTGAAAACACCAAGTTATGGTTATAACTTAATGGTTTTATTTTTTTGATTATTTGTATTTTTAAGCCATACAGTATTTAAAGTTAAGGTGCATACTTTTTTAGGCACAATGTTATTGTATACTTAACAGACTACAGTATAGTGTAAACATTTATATGCACTGGGAAACAAAATATTTGTGTGGCTTACTTTATTGTGATATTTGCTTTGTTACTGTGGGCTGGAACTGAATCCACAACATTTCTGAGGTGTATTGTAATCTCTTACTTTTATCCTAATGCTCTTTCTTTTATTTAGAAAAATATTTTGACCCATAATAACTTATGGAGTACAGTGTGGTGCTTTGAGGCATGCTTGCATTATGCGTGATCAAGGCAATTAGTATGCCTTTCACTGGAAACATTCATCCTTTCTTTGTGATGAGATCATTCAAAACCCCTCCCAGATGTTTTAAAATATATGTTACATCATTGTTAGCTGTGGTCACTCTAGGTATAATATGAAATCAGAATTTACTCTTCTAAGCCAGGCATGGTAGTGCATGCTTGTAATCCCAGTGACTGGGGAGGCTGAGGCAGGGGGATCTCAAATTTGAGGCCAACCTCAGCAATTTAGCAAAGCCCTAAGATACTTAGACCCTGTCTCAAAAACAAAAAGTAAAAGCAGTGGTTAAGTACCCCAATACCAAATCAATCCCCAGTACCAAAGAGAAAGAAAAAACAAAAACTTACTCTTCCTAATTATAATTTTGTGTCCATTGACTAATCTCCTCCCTCTTTCCACCATTCTCCCTAGCTTTTGGTAACTACTGTTCTTTTCTATTTGTTGAGAACAGAGATCCATGTGCTATAAGATTGTTGTACTATGAATAACCTCCTTTTCCTCTTTTGCCTGAGAGGCTAATCCTGTGGAGGTCAGAGGGGAAGGAGGTACCATTTTGCCCAAGACTGAAAAGGATAAATATTAAATTGTTCCTTGAAAACTTCATAGAATAAAAAGCAAGTTTAAATGTTAACCTCAGTCATCTTCCCACAAGACAGACCATCATGGCAGCGACAGCATATGTCAAGTCTCCAGCCTGTGACTTACCTTTCATGGATTAGGGGCAGATTGGTTTTAATTCAGTGGGCAGCAGCATCTGGGCAGTAGAATGTGTCAGCTGTAATTTGTTGTCTTTTTTTTTTTTTTAAGAGAGAGAGAGAATTTTTAATATTTATTTTTTAGTTCTCGGCGGACACAACATCTTTGTTGGTATGTGGTGCTGAGGATCCAACCCGGGCCGCACGCATGCCAGGCGAGCGCGCTACCGCTTGAGCCACATCCCCAGCCCTGTTGTGTTGTCTTAACTGTTGCTAAAACACAAAGTTTCACTTTTCTCTGCACACTTTCAAGCTTTATTATGCCATTTCTCTGGGAAGAGTTTGAAAGCAGCGTATGTCCTTTTCTACCTGCTTCACCTTTTTGCTATTGCTGTCATGGGTTCATTTCTTTCTGCTATAAATCCCACTGCATGTCTGTTTTAAGCAACATTCGATGGCTACTTGGGTTCTTTCAACTCTTTTGGGTGGGTCGGTATGACAGGATTGAACTGAGGGCACTCAACCACTGAGCCACTTCCCCAGACCTATTTTGTATTTTATTTAGAGACAGGGTCTCACTCTCTCGCTGTTGTTGAACTCGAGATCTTCCTGTCTCAGCCTCCTGAGCAGCTGGAATTACAGGTGTGCACCACTGCATCTGGCTCTTTCCACTTTTTGGTTATTATGAATAGTTCATCCAGGAACAGTGGTGTGTAAGTCTTTCTGTATATATAATGTTTCCATTTCTCTTGAACAGATACCTGGCAATGGAATTTACAAGGATGTGGGATTTCTGCCTACCTGACATTTTAAGAAACTTGCAAGTGATTTTAGGAAGGGCCCATAGTACCATGGATTCCCAGCAGCAGTGTTCCTCTCCAGTCTCACCAGCACAGGTCCTCTCTCTCTGGCCACAGGCCATTCTGAGGGCGTGACTGGGGCTTGGCTGTTTATTTACCTAATACCTAATGGTGTAGCACATTTAATGTGCATTGACCATTTGTGTACCTTCTTTTGTGGGATATTTATTCACATCTTTTGCCTATTTTAAAATTGGATTATTTTGCCTTCTTGATATTTAGGAGTCTTTATATATCATGTTCTTTATCATGCATATGATTTTCAGATATTTTCTAACACTTGGGCTTATCATTTCAGCTTCTTAAAGGCGTCTTTTGAAGCAAAAAATACTTTCAGTTTTGCTGAAGTCTAGTTCATCATTTTTGAAGTTACTTGGGCTTTGGGGGTGACACGTATGATTGCCTGTTTTTGAAAGGTATTTCAGTGGATATAGGATTTTAGTTTGACAGTATTTTCGTTTCAGTTTTGTAAAGATACTGGTGTCCATGGTCTTCTGGCTTTTATTGTTTCTGAGATGTCTTTCTTATTTTTTGTTGTTCTTCATGATTTTTTTTCCCTCTGCCTCCTTTCAAGCTTTTCTCTGTCATTGGTTTAAGACAATTTGATTGTGATATGACTGCTATTTTTTTGTGTAGGGTTTTGTTGGCTTTTTAGATCTGTGCTTTATAGCTTACATTATTTGGAAAAACTTCAGCCCCCCCCCCCTTTTTTTAAGGCACTTTCTATTTCTCTTTTCACTCTTTCATAGAAACTCCAATTGAACCTGTATTAGACCACCTTTTTTGTGTGTTGTGCCACCTTTTCTGGATTGTGCCCTCAGTTTCATGTTTTCTAGTCTTGTCTTCTGCATTATATAATCTGTTGCCGAATCCATGCAATGTATTTTTTTACATGAGACATTCAAGTTTTCATCTCTAGAAGTTCAACATGGGTAATTTTATATAGTTTCCATATCTTTACCTAAAATGTGCATTTTCTGTACTTTTTTTTGAACATACAGAATACAGATACAACAACTGTTGTAATGTTCTTGTGTGCAATTCCATCATCTTTGTTATTTATCTATATATTTTAATTTAATGATATTTCTTTTTTATTTGTGCCATATTTTCTTGCTTTGTTGCATTTCTGATAATTTTTTATTGGGTACCAGACATTGCACATTTTACCTTGTTGATTGCTAGATATTGTTCTTCAGTCCTGCAAATATCCTTGAACTTTGTCAGCTGGGGTCAGAACACTGTTCAGCACCAGTTTTGTCCCACTGAAGAGGCACATTCTTTCCAAATGCTCTGTGCAGCTTTCTACCTCTGCCTGCAGGTCCTCTTCAGCATGAGCCCTGAGGATTTTTTGTCCTAATCTTTTTGGGTGGTTCTTTCCCCGTGCTCTGTGTTTCTTTACACACATGTGAAATACCACTGAGTGGAGCACGCTACCTGGACAGCTCCCTGATTTTCTTTCTTGTCTCTGACATGCTGGCCCTTTTGGCCTCCGTTGCCTTTCCTTATGCAGTCCTGCATACTGCCTGGCTCTCCCTTCCTGCCCAGGAGCCTGGAAGCCCAGAAGCTCACTCAGGGCAGTGAGTTGGGGCTGTCATAGGGTCACAGGGTGTCATAGGGTGATGGCCTTATTTGACTTGGTTTGCTCAGGGTTCAGGGTCCATATGACCTGATGTACAGAGTCTTGAAAATTGTTGCCTTACCTACCTTTCCCAGTTGGTTTAGTTTGAAGGGGAAGGGTAAATGCTGTTCTTGTGACAGGAATGAATACCACAAGAAAGGAGTGGGGGGCACACGTTCCTTCCTCATGACTGACCCCACAGGGCGTGTGGGCAGAAGCAAGGGCCAGCCCTGAGCTCACACCAAGGACTCAGGCTTTGAACTATCTGAGACGGTGGTGCTAGAGGTGGTTTCAGTGATTTAAGCGTAGCTCTTAATATAGAAACACAGAAGTGCTTTTAAGAGCATAGACTCCATCTCATCACCTTTAAAAACCTTTTTTTTTTTAACTAGTAAAAATTATTTGAGATTATTGTTTGTCAATATGTACAAAGTTATTCTTAAAATGCTATTTTGGTAGGTGGGCCTTTAGTTAAAATCCAATTTAATCCTATAGTAGGAGTATCTTTGTTTATAATTCAAAAGAGAATATAACTTCAGGGTTTTGTTAGTATAAAATAAACCACTACCTTAGAGAATCATAATTTTTGTCTTCTAGTACACTGACTGTATTTACTAGGAATATATTGCTTTTTCTTACCACATAATTTTTAGACCTCCTTATGATAATAGACTCAGACTGTGTTTTTCTTTCTGTTTCAAATTCTCTCTGTTTTATATTCAGATGGAGGCTGACTCAAGCGCATATAATACTTTACACTTCTTAAGTTTAAGGTAATACACCCATTTTAATATTATTGAATTGCTTACTGCATGAAAGATTCAAAGTGCCTTCAGCTTTATGTCTCTTTTTAAAACAAATAATCCTACAATCATTAGTACTGTTGTTAATGTCACCTGGTTGTGACCTAAGAACTTTTCTATTTTGTCCTTACTAGTTGTATATTTATCGTGCAACAGAATCATTTGAAAGTTCTCAGTTCACAAAGAATCCCTGGTTGCAAACTTCTATCCTTTCTAGATCTGCTTCCAGTGAACCCTATTTCCCTTTATAGAATATCCTGTTAGGCACACTGACTCAGCTTTAGACTCTCCATGTCCTGCTATGGGGAGAGAGTACCTCCCTAGTGACAGGTGTGGGAGGCCGGGAGGACAGGATGGTGCTGCTGTAAGAGTGTTAGAAATTACTACTTGTTCTACCTGATGCTGAGCTTGGCAACAGCTCAGAAACCTTAGGGAGTTGCACAGAATACAAGCAGGATTATTGCAGTCAGTTTGTCTTTCCCTTCAAATGATGGTGGCAATGTGGACTCTCCTTTTTGCCCCCAGGTTAAAAGACTTTAAAGAAAATGTGTAAAACATTAGTATTTTCTATTTAAAATTCCATAGAACTTCTTGTAATGCTTAGATTCATAACCACAATGTGGTTATATTTGATTAGTGCATTCTCTGTGCCAGTCAGCCTGTGAGTTACTGGGGACATAGAGGTGAGTTACTTGGTGCTTTTCCTTTAGCAGGTGTATGGATCAGCAGCAGAGGCACCCCATACAACAGTCAAGCAATGAACTCCTCTTCTGTCTTGGCTGAGACCCTGCAGGATCCCAAACAGGGATCTTACAGAGTTGTGGGGGGAGGCCTTTGAGACAGCTGAGGGGTTGCACAGTTGTCCTAGAGCCTGGCATGCTGGGGAAGGGCAAGTGATTTTCACAGAGGATAATCTTGGATTGTATTTTCAGAAAAAAACCCTCTTATAGTTTCCAAGGGATCAGAAAAATTAAATCATTTTAATTTACTGGAAGAAAAAAATTTATAATAAATCTGTTTAGTATTTATTTTGATGATTACATTTCTTTATGAATTGTCTGATCTCTGTTGTCCTAACAGTTGGATTAAAATACTGTTTTGGCTTGTATAATTTGTGACTTGGCAAAAAATGGAAAGGCATCTAATTTCCTGAGACTTCCAGCAAGTGTCCTTCACTGTCTCATCCTGAGAGTGACCACACTGCCATTCTGGACTATTAAAAAGCACCAAGTTTGTCTCTTCCTGTAAGATTACCAACACATCTGGATGTGGTGCCACACACCTGTAATCCCAGTGGCTCTGAAGGCTGAGGCAGGAGAATCTTACAGCAACTTAGCAAGGCCCTAATCAACTCAGCCTGTCTCAAAATATGAAAAAGCATTGGGGATGTGGCTCAGTGGTTAAGCACACCTGGATTCAACCCCTGGTACCCCCAAAATCAAACACACACACACACACACACACACACACACACACACACACACACACACACACTCTAGATCCTTCCTCCACAGGAAGGATGTTTTGTTTTCCTGAGGGGTGGTAGTAAAGGGGGAAATAGGAAGTCATTAACTGAACCAGAAAATGTAGAGCCATCAAGTCTGTGGAATGAAGCTTTGGAAAACAAAAAGGAGTTGAAGGCACATGTGTCTCTTTGTCCTAGGATAAATTGTAATCCAGGTCATCTAAGTTGTCAAAAAGTCTAGACAAAATTTAGAAATGTATATCTATCTAATTTATAGGTGATATAAAAATACAATGGAATTCTCTCTGTTTCTTTTAAAAATGTACATACACATTTATACAATCATTACTGTATATTATCTTTTAAATTCTTCGATCTTGGCATTATTTTATGGCATTATTCATTTCTTGTTAGATGAGTGTTATCACTTGTTTTTGTGTTTTTTTTTTTTTTTCCCATTCTTCCTGGTCTTCCCAGTATAATGCAATCCTAAATTTTTGGTCAAGACTATTACTGTTTTCTTTATTACATTTTAAAAGTAGTGTTCATTACTAAGCGAGGTATTATACTATGCTCTAGTTATATTTCCTTTGTTGAATAACTTTTAGTTTTGCCTGGATTTACCAATTGCCTCATTTCCCCCCACTTGCTCTATTTTCTTTGAAAATCTGGTTCTTCCTGTACCCTTCAACAGCTCTGCAAGACAGTTTCTCACACGGTCATATTGTCAGACATATTTTTCCATTCTGTCTTTCTTAAGAGATAGCCTTCCCTATTTCCATAGTCTCTTAGCCCAACTTGAAGAGGCTGTTAAGCTTTAGATGTGTGCAACTGTCCCCTGAATGCCCCTTCATTATTTTTCTGACTCTTCTTGCCTCATATATTTAGATCTCCTGTTTCCTAGACCACTTGTTGCTTTGATTGTGAACATCCTTCAGTGACTTCCTGAGAAAGTGTGAATGGGAGGCAGCTTTTTAAGAACTTGTATGTTTAAAAACACCTTAACCATTATCTTTGTTTTTTTAGCTAGATATTGTAATATAGGATGGAAGTAGTTTTCTCTAAGAATTTATTTAAAAAAAGAAAACTTTCCAACTTCTAATATTACTGCTTTCAAATGTTTCATGTTATTGATAAATTAGGTGCTGTTTGATGACCAGCCCTCTCTTTATATATGTTCTACTCCTCCATAGCACTGGGAGGTACTGAGATTTTTCACCTGCGATGCTCTGAAATACAACTCCGTCTTTCTGTCTTGACTCTGTTGGACACTAAAGTTTATTCTTCTTCATTCCTTGACAATTATCTGCCTTGCAAGAGTTATTTCATAATTTCTTTCCCTGTTTATCTAACTTTCTTGAAATCCTGAATGTTGGATATACTGGGCTGATGGATCTTTTCTTGCCTCCACTATTTCTCCCTTCCTTTATGACTTCAGCCTAGGAGATAACCCTAACTTTATCTGCTAATCTGTTATTTATTTAAATACCTTTTATTTCAAAATGTCTCTTATACTTTGTTCCTTTTTCATGGCATTCTTTGTTTCATGGATGCAATATCTTTTTTTCTCTGAGAAGCAGAATTATTTTTAAAAATTGTTTCTTTGCATTATTTCTATTTGTTCTGAATCACTCCTTTTACTTTGTTACAATCTCTTTTTTTGCCAGTGGCTTGCTCAAAAATGTGAGGATCTTGTTCATGCTTAAAAGTGATGCACATTAAAATGTGGATTGGAAGCTCTCTGCGAACTGGGCTTGCGGACTGGTAGGCAGTTCTTTGAGGTTTTTATGTGATCTGCAGCTTTTTCTTTTGGGATTCACTTTCTTTTTTTGGAGTAGGATTTGAATCCAAGAGCACTTTACCCTTGGATATACATTTCCAATCCTTCTCATTTTTATTTTGAGATAGGGTCTAAGTTGCTGGGGTTGGCCTCCAACTTGTGATCTTCCTGCCTCAGGCTCAGAGCCACTGGGATTTACAGGCATGTGTCACCATGCCCAGCAGGACTACTCATATTAGTGTGTGGGAATCTTTCTCTGGAGTCCTTTATCCAGAAAAGACCTGTGTACTTTTCTGTTTGTGGACGTGGTGAGTGATGTTTATGCCTGGCTGTTGACATTCCAGAGCTGGACTAGGGAGTGGATTTTAGGCTCAGTGCTAAGCACTCACTATCAGTATGATATGGTACCATTTCACAAACTACCCCACCCTTGTGAGCCTGAAGTAGTTCTTGTTCCTTGTGTTGGGAGAGACTACCTCACTGAATGGAAGTGGGAGCGGGACAGTTCAGTGCCTCAGCTTTAGGCTTTCAGTAACTGTCCCAGCATTTAGCCTGGCTCTTGTCATTTCTTGAGGTTTCCAGGTGATGCCAGCTATATTGATTGGTGTCTGATTGACACCTTGTTTTTTGTGCTCCTCAGACATTTAAGATCCACCTTCCACCTCTCTGGTTGATTTTTCCTTTGTTCATTTTGAGCTTTCCCACCTGCTTACATTGTTAGTAACATTGTGACAGCTAACAACTCACCTCAGAACTTCATTTTATTAAAGCAGTCATTTTATTATCTCACCATTTCTTTAGGTCAAGAGTTGGGGAAGGTGAGGTCCTGACAGGCCCTCCCTCAAGTGATTGCAGACAGGGGGCTGGAGGTGGGGAGCCCTAGGGGATTGGTCGATCATCTCCATGGTGTGTGGGGCAAAAGCGTGAAGATTAGAAAAGGTAAAGCTCCAGAATGGGAGTGAGCCAAGGCAGATGGGCCGTTAGCTCAGACTCATTAGAACTGATTCTCATTCAGCTTCCCCTTTTCAAACCTCTCCCTAAATGTCTCATCAAAATAGAGTTTCCCAGGTCTGGTTTTCACCCCACAGTGTTCTCCAGAGCATTCCTGTGGAAGCAAGGGGGGCTCTCCGGGTGGGTGCGAGTGCCCCAGGGCAGCTGCTTTCCACATCAGGACTTGGATCTCCAGAAGCCATTTTTGGTGTCTCCAGGCTCTTGGGAATGCTGGCAGGTGTTCTCGATGATTGGATGTCACTGTGGAGGCAAAACTGAGATCAGTAAGTTCTTTGGACGAAAGCTGCTGTGGTTGAAGTAGTGGGCAGGGTGCGGTGTGGAAGACTCTAGTGTGAACTGGAAGGGAACCACCACATTTTGCTTAGGCAAAAGGAGTTTATCTCGGAAAGAGACTATTTTCTTGTGAGTAAGGATTTCAACTCTGTGGCTCTTAAGAATGGCTACATTTTGACATTACTTTATGGAAAGAGAAGCAGAGCTGGGGTTGTGGCTCAGAGGTAGACCGCTTACCTGAGCCACTGGGTTTGATCCTCAATACCACATAAAAATAAAATAAAGGTATTGTGTCTACCTACAACTAAAAAATGATATTTTTTAAAAAAAAGAGAAGCAAAGAGATGTGAGAATATATTGTGATTCTGTAAGAATTGCTCAAATGAGATTTGAAATTGATAGTACCTGTTGGATGGTCCCTTTCTAAAATCAGTATAGTAACATCCCTGCTTCAATACACATAGCTGGCAAAAATCAGTGTATTTAGAGTCTGGTTTTTAATTTGGAGAAAGCGTTCATGTTCAAATGAAAGTATATGAATCTGGAAGAAGTAAATCTTTAAACTCTAATTGCACGACTGCAAATTTAATTGACACACGTTTAAACATTGGTTGTAATGGATCATTTGCCATTTAAATGACACTAACGACCTCAGTTAACTTGTGTTTTTGTTTTGCTTTGGCTGTTTATTTTTTATTTTATTATTTCCCCTTAGTATTCAGCTTCCCATCAGTAAAATTTTTCTTCTCACAGAGATAAACAATTATCATATCAAATTTCTCTTCTTATTATTAAAACTTTCACACATATATTGGCATATACATTTTGTAGTCTGAAAATGAGAACCATATTGATAATAAAACTTGACATCTGCACATACTTGCAGAACACAGTACTAGAGGAGAACTACTTTAGTGTGGTGGTGCAGTCCACATTGTCTTTGGAAACTTGATCTCCAAGTATGTTCCCACCCGGGTCAGACCCTGGAGCCCACACACTCACTTCTGAGTCTGCTGTGTGCAGTGGGAGCAGAGCTGAAGCAAAACCTGTGCTCCTTTCTTTTGGAGATGCTGTGTCTCATTGTACTTGGTTGGTTTGGGTATTAGAGCATCTTTACCTCCTGCTATTTTTCTGTTAGTTTTTGTTAATTTCTGGCAAATTTCCTGTACCTGAAGGCTTTGGTCTTTCAGGTTTACGACCGGAGAATAGATCTAACTTTCCCTTTTGGAATTTTAAACACAAAATTTTATTTCTGTTATAAGTTTTGTTTAATAAAAAGAGTTTTTTGAAGTCTCCAAAGTTTGGTTAGTTGACTATTTTTGAGCATATTCAAGGTTTATGCCTCCTACAGAGGAAGATCTCCAGCTCAAGAGATACCTTAGTAGTACTGGGGACTTGGGCTGGAATCCTGCTCTACTGTTCACCTGGATAAGCTGTTAAATGTCTCTGTGCTTCAGTTTTTCCCGTGTAAAATGGGGCAGTAGCACCTGTGTCTTAGGTTCAGATTAGAATACAACTTGCTGCGAACACTGTCTGCTCATAGTTATCACTAAGCGCTTGCTGTTGCTGTCATTAAAGAGCCTGAGATCCTTATTACACACCACAGTATATTTCCCTGGATCTAATATTTTTTTTAAGGTGAATGCTACCATTTTTGAAGGAAAATTAACTCTGAGCAAAATGGTAGTAAAAGTGATTAAATGATTGAACACAAACTGGCTATTCATCATAAGCCGTTTATAAAATGCTAATACAAAGGGAGAAGCTCCTGTCTCTCTTCCATTCCAGAGAGACAGCTAATGTCTCTTCCTTTGCTCAGATTTCTACATATCTGTAGTTTCCTGCTTTGTCCACTTGACATTACTTATATTTCCTTAGCCCAATGTTTCTTGGTTCCTGTGCAAACTTAATATGTTCTCATGCTCGATAAGAGATATTATTAGTACATAAGCTTGGTCATTGAAAGGCCCGAATTAGTCCTGGCTTACATTATTTACTCTTCAGGGTATCATCCTTGAATCCAGAGTTGTCTCCTTTTGAGCCCTTGTTTTTTTGAGTTGAATAGTATCTGTACTACTTCCTGTGGTTTTTTTTTTTTTCAGTACACATGTGATATTAATGTAGTTAATCTATAACAGATTGTGTGTGTGTGTGTGTGTGTGTGTGTGTGTGTGTGTGGCAGCGATGGTGGTGATGATAGAATATTATGGAAATGGGCAAAACTTGCTCATCTTTTGTTTCATTCTAGCTTGCTTTTTGTGTATATGGAGGACCCACTCCAAAAAATCTGATATACAGGAAATCTGAACTTGTCAGTGTTTTAGAGAGTGCTGAAGATAGAGGGATTACTGCTCAAGGATTTAACTATAGGTGGGCTTGCTTCTTAAAAAGTCTGGGAGGGGGGACTTGAAGAGTGAGAAGGGAGCCTAAGGGGATAGAATAAGAAACAGACCAATAATATGATAACTGTTCAAGAACAATCACTCCCAAACAGTCCACACTGCTGGGCCAGGGATTCAATTTACCTGTGTCCAGTCTGTGCAGTGCTTCAGGGAACACTTCTGTTGCAATAAGACTCAACGCTTTTCCTCCATCAGTGCGAGGGGCTTGTGGTGTGTAGACTGTCTATTGGTCTCTTTTTGCAGTGAGGGGAGGGGAAGGAGGGAAGAGGCAACCCCATAGTCCTTCCATGGTGAGCCTGCCATGTCTTGCCTGGTGAGCAGGGCAGCACATGTGGACTCTTCTGGAAAGTGAACAGTGTAGCGAGCTCACCTGCCAGCCAGCCCTGGTTACTTCATTTCTTGGGCATCTGAATACATTTAGTCATAGCTAAGTAGTTCTAGTTTCAGTGGGGTGGTGAAGTCATTGTTAACACACTCGGCATTCTGAGCCATCCGATTGAGAGGGTGATTGGCTTTATTACTGTGCACTTGGAGCAGGAAATAGTACCATAGCTTTAACCTGCACCAGACAACTGTAGGCAGTGGTAATGAGACATGTCATTCTTATAGTCAGAGAAAGATGCTATAAAAGTAGGGCAGATTTCTTATTTTTGTCACTACATATATTCTCCACTAGCTTAAACCATGGCTACATAAGGGCCATGCTGTCACAGCAATCCGATCTCTATGTTGGTGTTGATCATTTCCTCATGCTCACTTTCTCTTCCTCTTCTCCCCGACCCTGTGTCCCTTGCTGTTATTACATGGAAAGCTGGGGATGTCTCCGCCCCACCTCCCCCCTTTCTTTCAGCTCCCTTTTGCATTTAACTTCTGGGCCTTGGTCTATCCTTTTTCCTCCTCTTTATCCTCTTTTTCTTCCTCCTTTTCCTCCTCCTCCTTCTGTGATGCTTAAACCCAGGTTTGATCCTTTTTGTGATGGGTCAAACCCAGGCCTTGCGAGTGCTAGGTAAGCACTCTATCACCCCCCAGCTCTTAGTATTCTTACTGTGTCTTTTACTCCTCCATTTGTCTATCACATTTGCCCTGCAATTCATGCCAGCTGTGCTGCTTCTCTTCTCCTAGTTGTCTTCTACCAAACACTAATGGGGAAAAATTGCAAAATTATGGTTATCAGTGTTTCTGCTATAGAGGATCATCCTGTATCCTGGCGGTCAAGGTGAAGTGAGGATCCCATGAAGATCCCAAGCAAAAGGAAAGATAATGACATATTTTAGCAGTCAAAAGATAATGTATTATTAATCTCTTCATTGGCTGAAATTCGTAAAAAGGTATTCTGATTAGTAAGTACCATAGAAGAAAAATGAAAAACAGAAATAAAAGTTGAGAAAATCTTCTGTTTAACCAGTCCATCAACCCTACAGTTTGTGGGATGCTCAGTTTCTGAGTCTTCTAAGGACAGACTCCCATTGATGTCTGTGCTCCTAAAAGAGTAAGCTCTGCACCTGGCCAGCCTTACTGTGCCGGTCTGCATTTCATGCTGAACTGCACAAAGCCAGGGCATAAACTGCAGTTTAAAGTTTTGAGTAAACTGTTGTTTATTAAAAACTCTGAGGTCACACACATTGTGGGTTTTAATCCCAGTTGGGCCATGTAATAGCTGTGTGGCTATAGCCACTTCACTCACCATTCCTAAACGCCTGTGTCCTCACTGGAGAGGGAAGGTGATGCGTGAGGAAGCAGTAGGCAGAAGGCCTGCTCAGCACTTACTGAAGTGGGCCCTGAGCAAGCACTGCAGCAGGAGTGGCCGCCGCCACACAGTAGGCTCTCTCACGCAAAGGGAATCCTCCCACTGCTGCCATGTGGGGAGAGACTGAAGACTGCAACCTAATATTCAATCCAAGACACGGAAGCGCACAATTGACGCCATTGACATAGTTCTTGCCGAATGTAACTTTTAACCTTTACAGTGAATAACGTAAAATTTCTTACACAGAAATTTTTAACTTCTGGGGCAGTGGGACATGCCTTAATCCCAGAGACTCAGGAGGCTGAGACAGGAGGCTCTCATGTTCAAGGCCCGCCTTAGCAACTTAGATCCTGACTCAAAATAAAAAATAAAAAGGGCTGGAGAAGGCCAGGGTTGAGGCTTAGCGGTAGAGCGCTTGCATCGCATGCGTGAAGCACTGGGTTCAATCCCTGGCACCACATAAAAATAAATTTAAAAAGGTATTGTCTCCATCTATAACTTAAAAAAAAAAATTAAAAAGGAGGAGCTAGAGATGTAGCTCAGTGGTAAAGAACCCCTGGGTTCAGTTCCCAGTACACCTCCCCCCAGGGTATTTAACACAAATTCAGCCACACTTGAGGCCCTCAAGCCAGTCTGCCAGGCACTGGACTTACTCTTTTGGGAGCACAAACATAAATATGAGATGGTGTTTGTCCTTTGAAGACATACAAGTCTAATGAATTATAGTCTTTGGACTTGTTAGGTAGCAGATTTTCTTAACTTTTTAAAATTTTAAAATTAGTTTTAATTTGTTATATGACAGAATATACTTTGATACATCATATATAATGGAGTATAATTTCTCCTTCTTCTGCCTGTACATGATGTAGAATCCACCGGTTGTATAGGGTAATAATGTCTGATTCATTCTGTTGTCTCTCCTACCCCCCATACCCCCTCCCCTCCCTTCACTCTCCTCTACCTAAAGTAACTGTTCTTCCCTAGCACACACATACCCACTCCTCTGCCAATTATGAATCAGCATCGGCTGATTCAGAGAAAACATTTGGCCTTAGTTTTATAGGATTGGCTTGTTTCGCTTAGCATGGCAGTCTCCAGTTCCATCCAGATTTTTTTAACTTTTAAACTTTTTGTTTTATTTCATTTACTTATCATAATTACATACCAGAAATGACTTTTGAAAGTTAATCATATTTCATAGCCAAGACGATTAATAATTATAATTGCAACAACAACTAACATTGATTGAGGCATTACTTATGAGCAGGCACTTTTGCAAGTATTTTACACATATCAACTCATTTAATTTTCACAATATTCCTAGGAGGACTGTTATTAATCCCATTTTATCCTGAGGTTGTAGAATTAATAACTTGCCCACAGTTGCACAGCTGATAAAAATGGCAGATAACAGAATTGACACCCTGGCAGACTGGCCCTTCAAAATGTAACTGCTAGCTGTCATTCATGATATCCTTTAACAAGTGGGGATGCATCGGTATATATTTCTAGGATTGCCCACCATTTTGCAATAATTTCAAATTAGAGACATTTTAGAGGGAAAGTTCATACTTGTATATTATATCATTTTTGAATTTCAATTATTTAAAAGGCATGTTGATAAATACATTGTCAGGGCATTGATTTCAAATGTATTTTAATTGGGATAATTTGAGCTTAATATTTTTATAAATATAAACAAGGTAATATGTAAAATATTCTAATTTTTTTCCGATTGTTTTTGGTACTTCAAAAGTTCCATTGAAATTAAATGCAGTATTTGGAAACTGCTCTTTATTTTGTACTTGGATTTACTTCTCAAGAAGATGTTTGTTCAAGTATATTTCTTAATTCTGAAAACTGGCCAAAGATATGTAAGCAAGTTTTATTCATAATGTAACAAAGAAAACAGTTTTTTTAAGTTAATAAAGTTGTGAATAATAATCTTGAACACAGACACTTATTTCATAATTTCGATTTCTTTCCTGTAAAAATAGTTTATGCATAGCATGAAATGCTACATACCATATGTATAGCTTATAATAACTGTGTCAGACATTATATAAACATAAATTGCACTGAACTTACACTTTAGCTTTTGGGTTTCTGTATTTTCTACTGTAAAAAAATTAACTTAGTGTAGACAAAGGCTTTAACAGACTTGTATTTGTGTACCCCTTCATTTAAAAAAGCTGTTTGGTACAATGACAGTTTTGTTGTTCCTTTCCAAGTTTTAAGTTTTGCAGGAAAAAAAATGAAAGTATTATATATTCATATTTTATGATTTAAATGCCCCTTTCAAGTTGTTTACAGTCATAATAAGATCATAATTCTGTTAAAAAGCATATTACTTTTGTATTTATTTTTCACAGCCTTTGAATCAGAAGATGGTTAGTTTGTGTTCAGTGATTCTATAGCCTGGTTCTAAAATGTGTTTCGATTTTGTTTCCATTCCTTATCAGAAAGAGTGCTCAGGGGGCAGAAGGACAGAAGGCTAGCACCAGGGCCGCACCTTCTGGAACAGGAGGTGTTCAGAATGGCCTCCCATCTGTCAGGCCTGGGCATGCTGACACTTGCAGCAGCTGTCTTGTTCTCCAGAGCAGGCACAGCCGGTTGGTGCCCAGAGACCACTGGACCTTGGGGAGCTGCCCTGGCTGTAGATCAGCCCCAGGAAACTGGCAGGGCTACTGTGGTGCAGTAGTCAAAGGTCAGTGTCAGGTACGGGCTTGTGAACGAACCATCAGTTACAGAAAGGGTTACAGAGGACAGCAGCTCCATATCATTCATATGGCAGTTTGAGACCTATTAGAGCCACTGTGATTTTTAAAAAATTCTGTGAATTGAAGACATCTTAGTAGTAGGTCTCAGATTCAAATGCCCCAGGGAGTGGTAGTACACACCTGTAACCCCAGCAACTCCAGAGGCTGAGGCAGGAGGATTGCGAGTTCAAGGCCAGTCTCAGCAACTTTGCGAGGTCAGAAGCAATTTAGTGAGACCCTATCTAAAAAAAGGACCACGGATGTATCATCATAGTAAAGCGCCCCTGGGTTCAAATCCCCAGGACCAATAAATAAGTAAATAAATAAATAAAATACCTCTTCAGGGAGTTGAATCTTTCTAACTTAAGTTTAACAACTTTCAGCCATAATTGTATTTATGTATATTATGTATATGATTATGTAAATTATTTTTTGTATTTGTTGTTATGTACCATATGCATATAGTAATTAAGGGAGAGAACTACTCACACTGATGGGTGTTCTTATTGTGATGACAGATGGAAAGTTTTCTTCCTTTCTAACATTGGGGATTGAACCAAGGGCTTCATGCATGATGGGCAAGCGCTTTTCCACCGAGCTTCTTCCCTAGCCCTTTGAATTTCATTTTGAGACAGGATCACACTCAGTTGCCAGGTTTGGGATCCTCCTGCCTGAGCCTCCCTAGTAGCCGGCATTACCGGCGTGTGCCAACATGCCCATCAGGGAATTTTCGTTTTCTCCTCAGACTTTCAGCATAAATATTTTGTTAGATGCAGGGTGGAGATTCTGATCAGATGGTACTTCCTATTAAGTGAGATATATGTGTGACCTCATTTGATGCCAGTTTTCAGATAGACGTGATGCTTAGGTAGTATACAGGTGTTTAGGGTTATAATAATATATTTTTAAAAATTCTCTGAAATATTAATTATTCAGAGATGCCACTATGAAGTAATTTACCTAAAGACAGTGCCAAAGCTGCTCTAATGTGACTATACTGATTTTGAACCTTTCTGAATGCAGTAGAAATAATATTTATTCTGTTGACAAACAAAAGTTAGGAGTATTGCTCCTTAGTAAATGGTAACAAAATACTATTGTTTCTTTTTGAAGTCATCTATTGACTGTGACCATTTACTTATGAACCTATGGATAGTACATTCTAAAATTTGTAAAATCAAATACAAATTTCAGGTATTACTTTTTCATAAAATTATACTTTATGAAACATTTTTTCTAAATAAATAATTATTGACACTTCCTCATACACTTAATTCTGTCAGATGTATCAGGCAAACGAAAGGCTGGGGAGCCACGACAGAGAGGGCAGTGCAGGATGTAGGGTGTAGAAATGGAGGTGCATGTTTTAAAGCTTTCGGACATTTTTCATGGATTTCTTTGTTCCCTTTACCCAAAAGTGTTGCTTGAGAATATCTGAAGCCATGACAGTAGAAATAATGACTGATTAAATATCCCCCCCTTCCAGTGAGTCAGCTGACTTGAAGGGTTTGAGTGGTCAGTACTGTAGGCTAGTTGTTGCCATCTCACCCTGCTGTCCTGTGTTGGTTAACATTGTCTTTGTATCAGGCGAATTTCGGCAGAACTAACTGCTCGAAGGTTGTGGATAGTCTTAAGCAGAATGCTCTAACGGGCTCTAAGTGGAGAGCATCATCTCATCCATCTACACTGTGAGGGGGCCATTTGAGTGTGTGTGGGTCTTCACTGAGGAGTGCATGAGACACCTTTATTTGTCTGCTCTCTCCAGAAAGAAGAAATGATGCAAACAAACAACTACAGAAACATCAAAATACCTTTACAAAACCCTTTTTCCAGGTGAAGTCATTCTTTGCAAAATTTCAAGGAAAATTTTAAATGTAGGGTAGATTCCCATTTCTATTTCTGCTGTGGCTACTGGCTGCCTGTTACGAGTCACGTCATGTGCTCTTTCTTTTTTCTTTTTTTTTTTTTTTTTTAAGAGAGAGTGAGAGAGAGAGAGAGAATTTTTTATTTATTTTTTTAGTTCTCGGCGGACACAACATCTTTGTTGGTATGTGGTGCTGAGGATCGAACCCGGGCCGCACGCATGCCAGGCGAGCGCGCTACCGCTTGAGCCACATCCCTAGCCCATGTGCTCTTTCTAACCCTTGGCCACCCTCTCACCTTCCTAAGACCACTGGTGGTTTCAGAGGCAGGCTGCCTAGCATCTGTCCCCACCGCTTCCTCCAAAGAGTGTGTAGAGGTCCTCTCACACCCACATAGACACCGTCACTCCCAGTTGTGCCCCAGTGTCTACAGCAAGGGACATTAGGGTCACTTTTACCATCCTACCTTGCCACTTGAGCTTGGAGACTGAAGGTAGACAATTCCTAAGGCCATACCTAAGCCTGTGGGCCAAGTGGCTGACCTTACAGTAAACACTCCATGGATGCCCCTTTGCTGTACAGGGTTATGAACAGAGGAAGAGCCCAGACCTGTGCCAGGCAGCACCCTCTGTAAAAGAGATTACCAGAAGTACCAGAGGAAGAGGGCTCTACCCTTTCCTTTGGAGTTCCCAGGTCCAGGCACACCAGGGGGCTGCTGAAGTAGTAAGGTAGTCATCCTGGGGAAATTTACATATAACCCATGAAAAGTTAGTCTCATTTCCCTTTTTTCTTTATTCATTTCTCACCAGAAAGAACTTTGTTTAACTGTGAGGCACAAAAGGAGCCAGGAAACAAGGGGGATTTTAAATTGCTGAGCTGTAATTACTTTACAGATTGACCTATACTGTTGCCTGTCATGGGAAGCAGCTGATCAGAGATTGTCAAAATACGTAGTAGCATTTCGGTCACTGTGCAGAGCAAGCTGCACTTCAAGGATTAAGTGTTTGCTAGTGAAAAAGCAGTGGTCATATAGATGAGTTCGTATCTGTCTTGGGTCAAGTCCAGGACTGATTAGGAACTGAGCAGTGTGACTAGGTCCACCAACCTGCTCCTGAACTAACCTTTGGAGTTCCAGTTTTCACTTACGTGGACCCTGCCAGGGTTCCCAAGAAGATGTACTGAGTGACAGAAAACCAGGGGATTGAGCTAGTGTTGAGGCTGTGTTAACTACTATTAGACTATTACCACATTTGTTGGAAAATCTGCAGCCTGGTTATATGTTCCTGCAGTGCTGACGTGGAGGTGGGTTATCACGTGCAATGCAGTCAACATTGGTGAAACCCAGATCTCAGCTAAACCATGAGCCATTTTATAGTTTAAGCATGTCCCATGCGTTGCGTAGAACACATTACATAGAACACGTTGGCAGCCCTATCTGAAAAAGGAGTATACTTTGGCAGTGAAAAGGGGCCTCCCACCCTTAGATGAGCTGCTGAAAGTCTCAGGACCCAACACCCAACTGGGACTCTCAGTTTTTAGCTTTGCAGAATTTTTAATCTTTGTTAAGTGCAGACTCAAGCACTGTGTGAGTAATAGGAATATTTCCTGTCCCCCTATGATCTTCCGTTTTCTTGATTTTGTTCAGAAGCTTGGGTAGGAGTAGAGATTCCTACTGGTGTGGATGATGTTCATTTGTCTCTAGAGCTGGCAGCATAACCAGAAGGACTTAGCTGGAAGTCTGGCTCCTACACAGGCGAGGATTTCTTTTCCTGTAGTGAGGGTATCTTGATAAGAACTCAGTACCTCCTAAGGGATTTGTGCAGATGCCATCTTCACAGTGTGCCTGGTTTGAGGCAGGGAAAGAAATGGGAGAAAGCATGTGCCTCTCAGAGGCAACTGTGGCTGGGTCCTGGCTCCCACCTGCATTTGCCATGAGAACTAGATTTAGGTTTTCATGCCCCCGGGGCCTCAGTTTGTTAGTCTGTAAAATAGGGATAATTTATGCTTTCAAAGGGTTGTTATAGAATTCAAAACAAGTAAAAACCAAATCAAGATATGCAACAGACTTTCATAAATTGTGTACTTCAGAAATGAAGGGTATTAAAGCTGCTAGTTGCATTTTGGTTTTTGGAAGTTTTATCAAGTGTTTTTCTAACATTTGAATTTTAAGCCTTATCTATGCCTCATCTTGAATTAGATTTTTGCTGCGTAACTGTTATTAACAAAATTTGGTAATTGGAATTGTGGTTTTATAATCGCATTAAGTCCACACTAAATCAGCATCCTAGATTGATCTTAAAAGAAAAAAAAATCCGACGTATGCCTGAAATGCGCATGTTACTAGACAACCCTTGTAAGCTATTCCAATGACTTAAAAGTCACAGTGAAAATATGACTATATCTTGGAAAGGAAAAAAGAAACAGGTGTAGTTTTTACAGCATATGCAGTGGGTAAAGTTGTCCAGTAGACTTGGATTTTAATGCCCTTAAATATTTTGTTTCACAAGTACGTGAATTGATGTAGTCCCTGCAAATATCAAAATAAGTGTAAAATTTATGTTCTTAAAAATTGTAATTCACTGTGCACATTGTGTTAGTATTTTGCATAAATGTGATGTTTTCTCTCTTGGACAAAGTTTGAGGGTCTGGATGTGAGGTGCACCTCATAACCACGCAGTTTGCTTTGTCCCAGTTTCCTCTCATGCTCTATGCAAGAACCTAAATCTGTGGCACAGCTTTTCAGTCTGTTTCCTGTCATGGGAATGTCCAGGGACTGCTGATATTCTTTTGGCATGTCTTTTACGTTAGTGTTAAAATCCAGTTATTTCTCCTGTCATTGTCACTAATTCTTATCTTTAATTAGTCTGCCTTTTTATCTTAGAGTCATCAAGAGGTAAAAAATGCCAGGCATATTTATCCTTCCTATATGAAAGGTAAGAAATGTAGAAAAAGTCTTATTTACAAAGTTCAGATGGCAAGTAGTGGAGCTGAGATTTAACACATGCATTTTTTTAATATTCATTTTTCAATTGTAGTTGGCTGCAATACCTATATTTTATTTATTTATTTATTTATTTTTATGTGGTGCTGAGGATCAAACCCAGGGCCTCGCACGTGCTAGGCAAGCACTTCACCGCTGAGCCACAACCCCAATCCTAAACACATGCATTTTAATTTATTTTGAATATTATTTCAATTTTATCATAATGTTTCCCCTAAGAATCCATTATTTCCTAATTTGACATTGAAATTTATAGTAATGTAAAGGAATCCATATGAATATCTAGAATATTGGTGTGAACATTTTATTTTTATCTCTAAATATATAATTTCCAAAAGATTTAGTAGAAGACTGCACTTGCCAGAATAAACTGGAAGCATAAAGACATCATTATCCTAGGAAGTTGTTTATCTAAAATTGTGAATCCTTCAAAAATGTTAGTATAATGTATGTGAATAAGTTATCATGGGAAAACATTTTTGGGTGTGTCCTTAGGTCTTTCAGTTAGTGTTTAAGAGAAATCACATTGTGCTTGAGATTGTCATTTTGGTCTTCCTGTTGGTCACAGAGTACTAGAGAGTATGAATTTCGGGTCCAGTCCTGTGTGGTCATTCTCACAGCTGTGCTTCTTGCTGAACAGAAAGCAGCTCTGAATATCTTGTGTTGTGAAAATGTAGTTGCCTTGATTTAGCTTTTCCAAGTTGCCTCCCTCTCCCAATCTCTTTCCTGTTCAAAAGAAGTTGAGAAAAATTCAAAGAGGTGAAAAGGAGTAGCTCAGGAAGGACAGCTGGAGAGCCTGGGGTGGGAAGCTCCTGCGGTAGCCAGCCTCATGCTCACTGGCAGCATCGGCCCCTGGAGACTTTGTGCATCTCTGCATTCAGTCAGGAGACCCATGGAAGCAGAAGTGCCTGGCTCTTTGAGGAAGTATAACTTGGTCTGTTGAAAGCCAACCACTGCATCTACTCTGTTCTTCTCATCTGGGATAAAATAGTAACTCCAAGCTTATTTATTCTGCCTGAAAGAGATGAAAAAAGCATCTTTTACCGATTGTGGTGGAATCTGGCTCTTCAGCAAAAATTGCTAAGTAGTCTGTGCTGCTCAGTGGTGTGAAGTGTGTTCCAAGCCCTTCAGCAGAGCTCCTAGAAGAAATCTGGAATGGGAGAAGAAGGAATTTTTATATGTTCCTTTCTTCAGTGATGATTTTAGCCTCATGTGACATGTCCACAAAGTTCCTGGACCAGTAGCTTCCAATCAGGAGGCCATGGGGGTGCTACAAAGAACACTGCAGTCCAGAGACTGAACGCACACTGAATCCTGTGCTGCCAGGCATTGGGCTCTGCCACTGCTTGCATGGAGGAAGCTACTGCAGCATCAGTATCTTAGGGCTTCATTGAATAGCTTCACAGGAGCTGTTGATGCTAGTGACATGCTGTGTTGGCTGAGAGCATGCAATTCAGAGCCAAAGACAACCAACTAGTGAGTGAAGGTGCAGAGGCTTCTTGATTTATCTGGGTATGAAGGCACAGTGACAGCATCTTACTAATAGTACTCTTTTGGGGGTCTGAGGCAGCAGTGAATAAGCCCAGCATTGGAGTGCCCAATAAATGTGTCCCCTTAGTCACTGTCATTGCTGTCATTATTTCAGTCAACAAGTTCAAGAGAGTCGTCCTCACATGGCAGCTCAAGACATGGTCGTTCTCTTGATTACTTTTGACGATTGGTTCGATATGCTGGTGCTGGAGGTAGAAGGGACCGCAGGCGGCAGAGCACGTGGCCGGGAGCTGCTGCCCACGTCCGCCTTGCCTGAGTGTGCCACTGAGTTCATCAAGTCCTGGCTGCCGATATGCTCTGTGGCACTGGGGACACAGTCATGGAAAGACAGCCACACTGTTCTCTCCGGCTGGGTGCTCATGGGGAAGAAGACTTATACATGAAGCAGGCAATATGGGTGTCAGGAAGTGATTACAACCATACACAGAATTTCGTATGGGGACATGAAGTAAGGGTGCAGGTGGCTCATTCAGAATAGCCGCACAGGGAAGACCTCAGGGGGAAAATAGCTTTTAAGCAAAAAATGATAGGACCAGGAGCCAACTCTACAAAGATCCCGGGGAGCACATTCCAGGTAGAATAGCTTAGGAAAAGGCTCTGATGGAGGAATGGCCAACCCTGGAGGCAATAAGAGAGGTAGGGCCAGTCTTACCCTTCAATAAGTTCTTAGAAAACCAGTGGTGGTTTGAGAGTTTCTGTACTATTCCCAAAAAATTCTCCAGAAAAATCAGTGTGAGATAGATGTGAACAGTCTACTTTGCCTCTGGAAACTTTATCAGGTGGAGAAAATGTTGTGTATTTATTTGTGATCTGAGAAGAGTGAAGTATTTGTGGAAACATTCTCTGTGACCCAAAGGTACATTGAGAACAAATATTGTGGAATTTTATGTCATATGCTACAGTCCCCAAATAATTTTAGAGTTTTCATCCTAATTTTGAGTATCATTATTCACTTAATACTTGGTATACTATTGGGGTGGAGTGGTGGCCTTGTTTTCCCACCATTGTTGAATATTTGAGAAGTAGTGATTTCTCCAATAATTATGATGAATTTATGCTCTTTTCAAATACCCATTTCTAATAAAAGCATATTTGACTAGGAATGTGTGCCTTGACATCAGTCCATAGCATTTTATTTCTTTGTTTTTTAAAAATTTTTAATTTGTTCTTTTTAGTTGTACATGTAGAATGTATTTGACATTTCAAACATACATGGAGTATAACTTCCCATTTTTATGGTCCTGCATGATGTGGAGTTTCACTGGTTGTGTATTTGTATACGAATCTAGGAAAGTTATGTCAATTCATTTGACTGCCTTTCCTGTTCCCATCTCTTCTCCCTTCTCTTCATTCCCCTTTGTCTAATCCAGTGAATTTCTATCCCTGCAACCCCACATTTATTTTGAATAACATCTGCACATCAGAGAGAATATGCACCCTTTGGTTTTGGGGATTGACTTATTTCACCTAGCGTGAGAGACTATGTATGACATGTTAAATACTTGAGAAAGCATTTTCTCTTTGTGGTCCTCAGGACCAAGGCATTCCTGTTGCCACACAACCAGGAAATGGGGAGGGTGTTGCAAACTTGGCTATAAACCTGTATTTAGGTTACAGGTTCTTTTTAGAAGGTTGATCTTGGCAACAGCCCAGATTTGAATGGTCTCGTTTCCAGATGAAGATGGCAGTGCAACTCACGCCAAGTGCCTTGTTTGTCACAGTGCTCTAGTGGAAAGGTGGGATTGGGTCTTCCCCAGCTGGAAACTGGAGTCTCTGTCAGGCTCCTCCCAGCAGGTTTCCTGGGCGCCATTCTGGTTCATTTTGTACTACTTACCTACTTATTTAGGGGCTGGGGATCCAGCCAGGGCCTCATGTAGGCTAGTACTCTACCATTGAACTATACCCCCAGCACTTTTTATTTAATTTTGCCATGGGGGTCTCCCTAAGTTGCCTAGGCTGGCCTTGAACTTGGATTCTCCTGCCTCAGTCTCATTATTATTTGGGATGATAGGGGTACACCATTATACCTGGCTCTCATTTTGCACATTTTATCTGAGGTCACATGTGCTTCCCTAGAAGGAACAGGTCTCCTTTGGCAGGAGGAGAGCAGCCTAAGACGCTGACTTGAGAACCAGGTCCTTTATCTTCTCCCTTCTGCATTGCTGAAGGCCAGGGAAGAAGGCTGCTGAAATTTGTGATTAAGTATTTACAGTGAAATGGAATTTTGTTTGATATTTTATGCAGTAGTGCTCTAAACTATACTTGGTTACATTGCCCCCCCCCAAAAAAAAAAATAAAGTAAGGAGAGCAAATTAACATTTATAGTCCTAGGCTCAGAAGCACTTAAATGCCAGCTGAGGACAGAGGACTCACCTCTGTTTGTCCTTGGTGAGCAACTCCTCATCACTTCAGCTCTTAGGAAGGCAGAGCCTGTGTACCCTGGGGATGGAGAGGGGAGGTGATGCTCCCCTGTGTCCCTCAGGTGTTCCTCTGCAGGGGAGATGGACTGAGTTCTGAAGATGGATTACACACTGCCTCACCAGCTGAGGGCTGAGCCTCCCGCCTCCAGGTGGCTGCCTTGTCTGAACAGTGTTTATGATGGGACATTCACATGAACGAAGATGCTGAAGATGCATCTAAGAGTCCCCTCTCCTGTCCTGATTAGGTGCTGTGTGTTAGCTGTGGCAGCCATATTTCAAAGTACTTTGTAAATCTACTCCAGAGAAGCACACTGAGGCAGGTGTAGAGTGGAAAGTGGAAGCTTTATTAAGGACAGCAGAAAAGACTCCTCCTGGAGGAAGAAGGGGACCCAAGAGGTGGAAGGGGGAGGTCTTCCCTCTTTTACAGCTAAGGTCTTCATTCAGCTTTCCTGCATGCATTTCTGTGGGTGTTCCTGTCCTTTGTCCTGTTATCTTGCAGTGATAGAATGTAGGTGGGGAGACCCAAAAGGTGAGGGGCAGATGGGCCTGAGGAGTAATCTTGGGCAGGAAGGGCCTGAGGCCTGCTTTTGATTAGCACCTCCCCATTTGCTGGGAGCTGTTTCATTAACATTTCTTTGGGATGGGCTCTGGGCCTTGGGAACATTAACATTTCAATCTCCCGAGTGCTGTTCTGCCTTCCCGTGCTCCATTCTCAACATGGCCTTCATTTTTCGATTTTACTTGATATTAGACCCAATTTACCTAACTACACTAACTACCTATCTTTAAATCTGGCTTCAAAAGGATGGCTGAAAGTAAACCAGGACTTGGGGGAAGATGCCCAGTTTTCTGACATGGCTTCTCTGAGTGGAGAAGGGTACCCAGAAAAAGGAGCAAGTTCACTTTTTGTTTGTTTCTCATTTTGCAAAGAAACTGACCATCTGCAGTAATTGTTAGTGGTACCTAGAAGTAGCCTTATGGCCTCTCCTCTGACTCCACCTTTTATCAGTACAAATCTAAGAGTAACTGAGCATTAGGGCGGATCCTGTGTTTTCCATAGAAAGTGTCTCCAGTTTTCTCCAAATTGGGAAACTAAATACATCCCCTCAAAACACTCTAACCTCTGATACTGTCTTGTAAATTGCATGTTTGCTAAGTGTTTAGCACTTACAGTCACTCTGCAGCCCTTCAGTTGTTCCTCCTGTGAACTTGTCAGAAACAGATCTAAGTGATAAAATACCATAATTTTGCTTGATTTCACTAAATGTAATTTCTTAACATAAGGACTCAAAGGAACACTGAGACCAAGTAGATCAAATAATAATTTTATTCAACAGATTTTAGAAATTCAAAGCAATTGTAATTTAAAAGATAAAAATGGTGTCTTTCATAATCCCACAGAAAAACGTCAGTTACCTTACTTTTAGAAATGTGTTCAGAATAGTTGTGAAGTTGAATTTGGCTTCATGCACCCAGCACCTTGTCTTAATGTCAGAGTATTCCTTGTGGCTTGCGGGGGCAGTCTTCAGGAACACAGGTGCTTTTGTGCTGTTCTGCTTGCTAATTATGTTCATTTTCAGCAGTGGCTATCAAAAAGAATCTAATGGGTGCTCAGAATGGGAGAGAAATATCTATGCAACAGTAAAATGTGCTCTTAGCTGGTTTTGTGTACATTTTAAGAATTTAGTGGCATTTCTGAAACAAAGATTTATTTTCATCTAAAATAATAGTAAGTACTTGATTGTCAAGAAGAATACTTATCTTTAACTGGAGATGAAAATCCCAGGCTGGGGGAGTTGGGAAGCAAGAATAGTATATTATTTCTCCCCAGGATGCATCTTCATGATCTGTCCTGAGCTTTGAAAGCAGTGGTTGCTTCTCCCCAACTTTGTTCCCACTCTCCTTATTCCCACACCCTAAGTTGTTTCAGCAGATGAATTTAACACAGTGCATTTTAAGTTCATAAACTAGCAAAAGAACTTGAGATCTTTTAAAAATGCTTTTTCAGTTTTGATCTCCACCTCCACCTCTCTCTGCAGTCTTCCTCCCTGCTACTCCCTAACTGCCAGAGTTTAAAGCACTAGGATTGTTTTACATATTAGCTTTAACTTTGTTTCCTAGACTTTGGAATTCCCTGTCACAGCTACCTTATCTGTTGGGTCAAGAGGTTTCATTTATTGAGTTTCCTCCTGTATTCTTTGTCTTCCCTCTCTTCCATTCCCCTTCTGATTCTTGCCATCACCACCCCATAGAAGGATCCAGACAAAACAGAAGCCTTTGCCCTTAAATGGCCAGTTCAGAGGCACCCTGTCTTGATATTACAGAAACTTATAACACATGTTGGCTTAAAAAAGATCCTTGCCTCAGAATTCTGATTTTAAAGACCACATGGAGCCTGCATGGGGCTCTCACATTGCTGTGCACTTACCCGTGGCTTGTGCATCAGCGCTGTCATGTCAGGACCTCCTTGTGTTGCAGGCATTCTATTAAAATGCTGGTGAGGAGTGATGCAGTAAGACATGGCTGACATGGGGCACTTGCTGATCCCCTGCCCCAGCCATACTTGCTCCCTCCTGAACACCAAAATTGCCATCCTGAAGAGAGAAATGATGTTGAGAGTTATAGCACAAAGCCAACACGTATTATTTAATTAAAATACCACGGTGGTACAGAGGTGTCCTTGGAAGGGAGTACCAATTTCAGTTCTGATTAACAGTTGTCCTTTGAATATGCCTAGGAGAATATCTTTAGTTACTAACCTAGATACCAATAAATACATACTTTTAATTTATTCCAATTAGTAATCATTAGGAAATATATATAGGCTTTTAACATCTGAATGAGATCAGCAAAAAAAAAAAAAAAATGCAATCAAAAGGAAGAGTGTTTTCCTTCATTCCTGGGAGCAGCAGGCAGTGTTTATCATGGTCTGAGGAGGAGCCTGTGCAGTTACCTGTTTCTTTGAAGACTGTCAGCACATAGCTGCAATTTCTAGGCTCAACATTTTATTTCAGAATAGAAGTAGCAAAAGAGGAATTGATTCATAAGAAAAATTAACTTGCCAGAAATTTTTTATCATGCAGAAAAAAATCATAAATTACTACTGTTTAAATGGAAATGCTTATCTAAATTGTGTGTATGTGTATACAGACTCACACAGACACAGAGAGCTTAGTGGGTACCATAGAAATAACCCTGTCTTTCATCTTTGTAGACACTTTTTTGAGCATCTTTCCAGAGGAAATGAACCAAAACATTGGGGAAGCAGAAGGTCATTTTTAATATCTTTATTTTAACTAGTGAAAAATTAGAAACAACCAAGAGGACTCATGGAAGGGACTGAGTTAATGAAATTTCCAATATCCCTTCAAGTGGAAATTTTATATACCTAAAAATAATGATTATAAAGACTTTTAGGAAGTTGGGAAAATGCTTGTTTAATGTTGAATTTAAGTCAGGAATTTCCCCCAGTTTTCTAAATTCTCCATATTTATACTTGTGTTACTATAATAAGAGAAAGTATCCCAAAATATTATTTTCTGCTTTGAAGTGGCTTAGTAGTGAAGATTGCTTCAAGACTAGGGCTAATGATTGTAGGCACTCAAAAGCTTTAGTTTTCTTTGTAGGCACATTAATGATTCCAATGCATTCTGTAAGTGCCTTTTTTTTTAATTGGTCCATTATAGTTATACATAATGTTTGGATTCTATAAGTGATTTGCTAACCGTTGGTTGAGAATTTTTCAAAGCATTTAGTTTGGGAAATAATTATAATTAATAAGAGATATATTAGTTTCGTTGATCTTTTTTTTCTTTTTTGGTACTGGAGAGTGAATCTAGGGGCACTGAGCCACAGCCACAGCTCTTTTTTGAGTTCTATTTGGAGACAGGGTGTCACTGAGTTACTTAGGACTTTGCTAAGTTGCTGAGGCTGGCTTTGAACTCGTGATCCCCTTGCCTCAGTCTCCAGAGCTGCTCGGATTACAGGTGTGTGCCACCATTCCCGGCTAGTTTCATTTTTTTTTTCTTTTCTTCTTCCCTCTCTCATTCTTTTCTTATCTCCTCCATGTCCCCTCTTTTTTATTATAATAAAATATATATCACATAAAATTTGCTGTTTTAGCCATTTTTGAGGGTGCACATTCACCTTGTTCTGCAGCCGTCACCACCATTGTCTCCAGAATTCTTCATTGTCCCTGGCGATATCCTGTACCCATTGAACCCTAACTCTCCCCCAGCCCCTGGCAACCCCACCTGTGTTCTGTCCTCTGTGTTTGACTGCTCTGGGGACCTCCATGATCTTTCTTTCTTTTAAACCCTGCTGCCACTAAGGATTGATTATCCAAACTCTTCACTTTTCCCACAGTTACTGTTTATCTTCCGCATCCCGAGGCTGTGGTATGGTGCACCAACTTGGAAAGCAGGAATCTGTTTAGATTTACAGTCTACTTAATACAAACAAGTCAAGCCTTACACTGGTTCTGCAGTCAGGGACAAGTTGTATTTTAAAAGGCAAAAAAAGAAAAAAAAAGAAAGAAAAGCAGCATTGCTCTTAGGAAATGAAAGTGTCCATGTGATCTGGAGCAGGCTGCACAGAGTATAATGTGCCACCCACCTGGAGGGGTTGGTAGACAGAAAGAAGATCCCAAGCTCCAGGTCTGTCTTGAGGACCACATTTTGTTAAGTTTTTGTGGTGGTGGTGGTTTGCTTTTGTTGTTTATTGGGCTCAATCCCTGCCTTCCCTGGTCTTTGTAATAAACCCCTTGCTGGCACTGGTCTGTTGGTACTGTTCACTCTTTTGGAATGTAGCCTTTGTCCACGAATCTAGAAGGGTGATCTGGTTCATGGTCCACTTAGGTTAAAAAGATACCTGGCCTTGCACCCTGCTCTGTTGGCTTAACCCAGACACAGTCTTCTGACTAGCACCTCATGGCTGTGGTTGTTATCCCCTTGACTGTGGCCCCTTTCAGAGAAGGGATTTCGGGCAGATGGGGGACTTTGAGTTATATGGAGATGGTGAGAGGCCTCATCTGGCAGTGACATATAGCAGTATTGATGCCTATGTCACCTTGTTGAAGAGAAACAGCGGGACTTAAAAAGCACACTACAGTTTTGATTAAAATAGAGGGCACATCAAGGGAGGAAGGCACAGGCAAAGGAGTGCACCCAGTGGCAGTGGGGTACTCCTGAAGGTTTGTTTGTTTGTTTGTAGTATTGGAAATTGAACCCTAGGATGCTTCACCACTGAGCTATATTCCCAACCCTGTTATATATTTATCATTTTGATACAGGGTCTCACTAAACAGGTCTTATATGTACCACCACACCTAGCATTACTTAATGTGTTGAGCCGAGAACTGATGTATCCAAGGCTGTTAGGTGTCAGGAACTCTTACAATACCTGGTGACCTGAGAAGAAATGGCTACAGAGGTAGGGAGGCCAGCTAGGAAACAGATGCAGTAATTGAAAACTTGGCCTCTAACTAGGTGATTGCACTGAGTGTGGAAAGTATAGCTCTCATAGGTGAGGGGCTTATGTAGAAACACTCTATCGGGGTTGTGCACATGTAAATTCATTCAGCAAGGATTTATTGTACATTACCTTGCTAGGTACAGGGTTCAGCAACACATGATTTCCTAAACTTCACCTAATATAAGTCTCATCACCTCAGGTAGTCTATTAATGTTTAACTGTGAATGAAAATATTGTTAACATACTATTCTAAGTGTTTTACATACATTCATCTGTGCAGTCTCTTACAAAATGTTTTGCTGTCATTAGTTCTATTTACAGAGGTTGGAAACAAGGCATAGAGAGGTTAGGTGACTCCTAGCTCAGTCCCATGGGGCAGGATTTAAACACAGGCCACCAGGCCGAAGCCTATGCCTGGATCCACCTCTTTAGCAAAGAATGCAATGGAATATAGCCAGCCCGCAGTCCAGGGTCTGAGATGGTCACCAGGTTCCGCTCTGCTGGTTGGCAGTCTAATTTATGAGACAGGCAATTCTTCTCCCTTCTCTTCTCAAAGAATGTTAGAGCAACCCGGAATGAGAAGGGAATTTCTATAGAGTGAACAGTTTGGATTTTTCTCAGCAATGTTGGGAAATATAAAGTGAGCTTACTCCTCCTGCTCACTCTGGTATTTACTCAGGATTTGTGCTTTTCTTGCTTTTCTCCCTCCATCCTCAGGTAACTTTGAAAACAGCAGAGCTAGTCTTTACTAATGACCAGCATATATTCTAGACTCCTTCCTAATTTTGTAAACATTGATGTGTTTCAGTTTCATTGGCCGTAAAAATAACCATTCCGATGCACACAGCTTCCTATCGGTGTAGGCAAGACAACTTGTGTCTGTTTATCTAAACTGAGTCCTGCATGTGTGGAACTGAAAGTCTTTTCTCACTGTGGGTGAATCCTTCATTCAAGGAAGTGTGACCTCATGTTTCTAGCTAGGAAGTTGCTACTTCACTGTCCTTACTTCTGGAGAAAATCTATAGATTGGAATCCATAATAATAGCCACATAGGAAATTTATTGGTTTAACTTTTTAACAAAGTATAAGAGAGCACTTCTGTGGTTAATTGCACCTGGTTTTTGCTACAGCCTGAAGAAGTTTTTAAGGCCAGGACACCTCTCATTTTCAGGTTTCTTCTGTTTTCTGTGGGGTAGGTGTGGAAGGGGCAGAAGTTAAAAGTGTGTGGAGAGGGAGGGGATGAAATCTCCAGCTTTGGTTAAGAGAGCCAAAAGCAAATTATGTAGTGGTTGTGTTTTGATTAGTTAACGTCACCTGAGTGTGGAAAATTGAAAAGAGCTTAACAGGTGTGAAGCATTATATTATTTTATGTGATGGGAACTTTTATGATGGAGCATAAAATGGAAAGTGTAATATAAATTCATTTTGAAGTCTTTAAGTAAAGAATTATCTGTCACCAGAAAGTCACTGTTTTATGAATGGTGTTATGAACAACTTTTACCACAGTAGACACAGTGGCCAATAGTTTAATTGTAGGTGTGTTCATTTATTTTAGTGTGATAATGTCTGATCATATTGGATGATTTGTCTTTTATTATAAATGAATTTAGGTTTTAAGCACCATACAATTCATTACTGTTGACTTTATTATATTTTTTTATACCTGTGTTATTTTCCCCCCACAATCTATGAACAAAGAACCCATAGATGCAGGAAGCATAGTGTATTCCAGTTCTGATGAAGAAACCTATGTCTAGACTTCACTGTAGACCATCAAAACCCAACAAGTCACGAAAGCAGTCAGGGAAAAAGAGGAGGTCACCTTACAGAAATAGCCACAATGAGCAGCCTCCTGGAGTTCCATCGAATCCAGCAGAAGCATGTCTACAAAGGAAGAGTTTGGCAAAATTATTTCAAGTTCTATTCAAGAATTATTGTAAAAGTAAAACATTTAGAGATAAATAATGACTAAGGTGTTTATTACTAAAGACCTTTAAGTTTCTCTAAAAATAACTTCTGTAGAAGTTAATCTAGGGGAAAAGAAAGTTAACCAGAGGGTTTAACAGAACGTCTGGGATGGAGGCAGGAACAGTATAGTATATCACATAGAAGAGCACGTGTGGGTGACATCCCAGGCAGTGGTGTATGCCCTTAGTCTCAGTTACCCTAGGGGCTGAAGCAGGAGAATGGTTTGAGACCACTCTGGGCAACATCTCAAAATGAAATTTTGTTTAATTTATGAAATAAAAAACAGAAGAATTGAAATGCTATTCAGAAAGAGAATATAACTTGGAAGAATGGAGATTACAACTAAATTCCTGGGTTAGGGATGTAGCACAGTGGTAGAGCACTTGCCCAGCATGCTCAAGGACCTGGGTTTGATCCCCAGTGCCACAAAACAAATAAGCAAGCAAAACCAATTAAGTTTCTTCTACTGTCTACAAAGAGAGCTTTTTTTTTGGGGGGGGGGGTAAAATTTGTATGGTAAATTTTCAAAGAAAATCATTAAAAGAATAAAAAGAGGGCTGGGGATGTGGCTCAAGCGGTAGAGCGCTCGCCTGGCATGTGTGTGGCCCGGGTTGGATCCTCAGCACCACATACCAACAAAGATGTTGTGTCCGCCGAGAACTAGAAAATAAATATTAAAAATTCTCTCTCTCTCTCTCTCTCTCTCTCTCTCTCCTCTCTCACTCTCTCTTTAAAAAAAAAAGAATAAAAAGATTGGAAAAATTATAAAACTGCAACCAAGAGGAGAAAAGATAATATAATGGGATTCTACCAGTCTGATAGTGATCTTCCAAAAGCCAAACAAACTACTGTCAACTAAAGCAGCTCAAAGCTGTTGTCATTTTAAACATCATTAGACCCAGTCTTAATTATGAAATTCTGTAAACATTCATAACACAAATTGTAAAACTTAAGTAGCTTAAACTCTACTGTAAACTTTTTTACAGTATTGATTGGCTTAGAGAACTATATCCAAGTGCATTCAAAGTTATGAAGGCTTTATTTAGTGTTCTACAGGAGTTTCATGAATTGTAAAGGTATTGCTTCCATTCTAGCAATGGTAGGTGCATATCTTGTGAAATGGGTATTTTAAATGAAAACATGGATGAGGGCACATAAGAATAATTGCTGTGGATGCTGCTCATGTTCATGTTTTGTCACTGAATCTTTGTATTCCCTACTCTGAAAATTTAATAATACTTCTTCTTTAATGAGCACTGCTGTGGTCTAGACGTTTTGATAGTTGCTTTACTCATTTCTTATTGACAGTCCTCACAACTCTGCACACATGGGTGTTATATTGCCCCTTTCACACATTAAAAACCAGATGTTCCAAGGGATTATCCCATTCAAGGTTCCACAGCTGGCAAATGGCAGATGAAAATCCAGATCCATGTTTGCTTGACTTTAAATTCCCACATTCCTTCCGCAACAGGTTGCTTCCTAGCTGTTCAGGTATTCCTTTCAAAGTGAACAGAAGGATTTCCTTTTGGCTTTTTTGTTAAAATGTGGGTTGTCTCTCTGAGACACAATGCTCTTGTTGAAAAGAGCAGTGTGGAAGACTGTGTGGAGAGATGTCTGTGATACCCTGAGGCATGCTTAATTTTCATTGTTTACTTATTTTTTTAGGTATTGTGGTACTGGGAGTTGAACCCAGGGGCACTCTACCACTGAACCACTCCTCAGCCCTTTTTAGTCTTTACCTTGAGCAGAGCCTTTCTCAATTTCCAGGCTGGCCTTGAATTTGCAATCCTCTTGCCTCAGCCTCCTGAGTTGTTGGGATTATGCAACCTTGCTGGGCTTTGAGGTGTGCTTTTAACAAAGCCCATTGTTAGATCTTTTGTGTTATTGACAGAAAAGCCAAATGGCCTGAGAGCACTACTCCAAAGTCATAGAAAGGTCTTGGCTGTCAGGACTGGTAGCAGTTATGCCCCCCTGGGATGGAGAAATGTGACCCAGAATATCTTTCAGACCCTGTCCCATGATTTCAGACCTTGCAACATTGGTGAGCTGCATTTTCACTGTTGTGTGTAAAGAGTGCCGGGTTTCTGTTCTTGCGACTAAAAGGCTCAGGGGTCACTCCAGTTAAACTGGGCTAACTGGGCTGCACAAAATAACCACACAAGAGACACAATACCTTCTTCTTTGGGGTCTCTGTGAAGGCTCCTCTGACCTTAAGGGTCCTCAGAAAGAGAGAGAGAGCATGCGATGACCCCTTTTATTGAGGGAAGCTATTCAAATGAAGCAAGGGGCCAGGTTTCAGGGGGCTGAGTATCTTCATTGATGTCCACTGTCAGCAGGTTGACTGACACCTGGGTAGGCCACACCCAAGGGCACAGTAAGAGAAGGGGACACACATAAGGCACTTCCATGGAAGATTCTATCCTAAACAGGGCAAGGGGTTATATTACAAAGGAACAGGTGAGCAGAGCTTCACTCCTGGGGCTGTAGCAAGACACACCCATGCACCCTCACACAGACAGCGACCCTCACACCCAAGAAGGGTGGGGAAAGCTCTGCCACATTTCTGCGACTGAGCGCCTCAGCACCCAGCCTGGGAGTGTGACCCAGTCACATGTAAGGTTGGTTTCCCACAAAAGAGCACAGGTCTACATGTTATAAACATACCTTTGTGGGTGCCACTGACTTCCTAGCCCTCAACAGCCAGTCATTGCTTTGCTTGGAGGAAGATACCTTCCAACTGAGTCCCATTCTCCAGGAATTGGAATTCTTGGACTAGGCGGGAGTGGCTCCTTGAGCATGCAAATCCCCATAATCCACATTTGCTCATCCCAGAGACACTAGTTGTTGTGTAAGAACTCCAGTCAGAAGAGGCCACTGCCCTGGAGCCAGCCCCCACTCACAGTGTCCTCCTTTACTGCTGAGAAGTTTAATAAGAGCTTTCAATAATCATAGATCTGATGATAACATATAGTTAGGAAAGAATATAAAATGTCAATGACGGGGCTGGGATTGTGGCCCAACCATAGAACGTTCGCCTGTCACGGGCAGGACCCAGGTTCGATCTTCAGCACCACATAAAAATAAAAGCATTGTGTTGTATTCATCTACACTAAAGAATAAATATTAAAAAAGTCAGTGACATTGTTTATACTTAGTATATTTTTATATATAAAAATACATGTTTAGGCTGGGGATGTGGCTCAAGCGGTAGCGCGCTCGCCTAGCATGCGTGCGGCCCGGGTTCGATCCTCAGCACCGCATACAAAAGATGTTGTGTCCGCCGAGAACTAAGAAAAAATAAATAAATATTAAAATTCTCTCTCTCTCTCTGTCCCCCTCTCTCTCTCACTCTCTCTTTAAAAAAAAAAAATACATGTTTAAAATATTTTGAATAGAGTCAAATAATATGTATTAAAATTAATGTCTTCTTTCTTTCCGTTTAATATGGCTACTGGAAAATTTAGATTTACCTGCGTGGATCACATTTGCACTTACGTTTCTATTGGATAATTTGTCAACCAAATTTATTTACCTGGGGCAGTAATTCTCGACTTAGTTGAAAATTGGAATCAAACTGGGAGCTTTAAAATTACCTCATACCCAGGCTACACTACAGATCAGTAATTTTGGAAACTCTGGAAATGGGACCAGGCTTCAGTAAAGTTGACTGTGTTACTTTCTTTAAAGCTTCTATAAATCTGTGACTTTTCCTCCATATTTCTAGCTGTCTTATTTAAATTTGTTAATTGACCAACTTTGGCTGTTTTTTTCATATTTAACCAATTTTCTTTATTGCCATTTAAACTTACCACTCCTTGTTGATGCACTCTACAAAGAATTAAGCTGATACTATTTGGACAGGCAGTATTTCACCATGAGAAGAAGTGAAAAGCGGTGGGGCAATCAGGGTTTCAAATTATTCTGCATAAAAAAGGATCCATGGAAAAAGGCCATAGCTGAGTGGACCAGGAAGAGGCTAGTTAATGAAGCTTGGAGTTGGCCTCCAAGAAAAGTGCCCAGAAGTAAAATTTGAGTTTTTAAGAATGTGGGGTCCATGTTGGGTGCGTGGTACCACCACTGACTATGCAGGGGTTGTCCTTGTCTTCAGTGGGTGGCAGTGTCTCTATTCCTAGAGGGAGTTGGTACTCATTGAAGCACTCCCAACAGGAGTATGAGAGCACCAATAGAGCAGATTATGAGAGCTCCGTTCTCAGCAGAGGAGTGACAGAGTCACTAAAGACTGAGAATACATGACAGGGGTTAGAGCTACATTGTGCGGGCTAGGTAAGTGTACTGGGGGCTACCTAAGGCCTCCTAGTAAGGACAGGCTGCTGATGCACAGCTCACCTGTGCTCCAGCTACCCATGAGTAGAAGACATTATTAGAATGATAGAGTATGGTACAAAAATTATAGCCTGGACTCAACAGCCCTGGGCTTTAATCTGATTTTCTCAACTACGTATCACTTCAGACAAGTCACAACCTATTTGGCTTCCAGAATCCTAATCCATGAAATAAGAAGTTATATTCTGTGTATCCTGTGTTCCTTTCAGGCCTGCAAATATCACTAAAATCACCAAAATAACAGTGAAAACACAAATGTGGCCAAGTAATATGTATGGTATGGTACTTTAGAAGGTTGTGTTTTTAAGTAGGTACGAAGTGTCAGAACAACTCATCTCACTGTTTTAACTTTGTAGACCACATAGTATGACAGGGAGAAGTAGTCAGTGCCTGTAAAGCTAGACCCCTGCTTAAGTTACCCATCTAAGGAGATTTCATGAGCTAGCCACTCCTTCTCTAATATTTAGATCCAGTACTTTGTAAAGTATCTACCTAGCATTAATCATTGGACATGGAGTGAGGGTAGGAAAATGATTCAGTACTGAATTGTTGCATCCTGCAGTTGAGGCCTTTCTTGAGCATAGTGATAAAAAATAAATGCTAGGCTCACTACCACTGCTTTGCATCTGCCTCATTTGGGTAGTCACCAAGACATTCATGGCATTAGTTAACACTGAAAGCAGGATCCGTCCTGGGTGTCCAGTATGTCTTTTGTTCAAAGTGAGCTTGGTATCCAACACTTACATTACATACAACATAGAGGTTTTGCCTGAGTGTGTTGTGAGTGAAGGGTACTTGCACACAGTCTCATGAACTTTTTTTTTTTTTCCCCTTCCCCTAAACTAACTAGAAACTGATTGCAAATTAGGTGTCAGCACAAAGACAATTCAGTGGCAGACCTGAACAAAAAAGAGGTGACAAGAGAAATCAATTAAAGGAGTCAGCTGCATGGGTCTGCTCCATAATCCCGGCCAGCACTATGGGAATCTTACTCTCAGCAGCACCTTGCTTGAGATCAGTGTCTTGACTCTGTGCATTGCCAATGCACAGAAACAAAACCTTTGGACATCATGAAGTTTGTGATGGCATTATTGAATACTTGAATATTTGCTGGGTTTTTTTGTTTTGCTTTAGATGGATCAGCAAATAAACCTGCTTTCTTTGGGAGCAAAAGAAAGGTTTGAGTCTTGGTTAAAGGCCCCATTGTATTTTCCACTACTGAGTCCCAAGGAGACAACTCTTAGACACTATTGAAGGAGTATGTGACTAAGGGTTGGCCAACCATGAGCTATTGCCTTGGACAAATAGACATCAGGGTCTAGCAGTGTTGTCAGTATTCTGTGTCCATTATTGGAAATGCTTTCTGTTGTTCCACCTCATTTGGTTCTTACCTCTTTTACAGCCCTGGTTCTCCACTACCGATTCTGTGAACTAACCCAATACTCTTTAATGAATTTACCTTCTGTTTTAGTCAGCTTTGCCTAACTGTGACCAAAACAACCTGACAAGAACATTGTAAAGGAGGAAAAGTTTATTTTGGCTCTTAGTTTCATAGGTTCGGTTCATGGTTGGCCAGGGTCATAGCTCTGGGCCCAAGGTGAGGCATAACATCATGGTGGAGGAAAGCAGCTCAGGACATGGCAACCAGGAAACGGAGCTCCACTCACCAGGGACAAAATGTATACCCCAAAGGCACACCCTCAGTGTGCCACATTCCTCCAGCCATACCCTACCTGCCTACAGTTACTGCGCAGGTAATCCGTATATTTTTAAAATTTTTCTTTTTGTAGTTGTAGATGAACAGAATGCCTTTATGTATTTTTATGTGGTGCTAAGGATCGAACCCAGTGCCTCACACATGCTAGGCAAGCACTCTGCCACTGAGCTACAGCCTTAGCCCCCAGGTCATCCATATTAATTTACTAATTAAGTTATATCTCTCCTTAGCTAATCATTTTTCCTTTGAAAATTCTTGTATTTCTCACACATGATCTTTTGCGGGCACCTCATATCTAAACCATAACACCTTCCTCGATAAGTTGACCAAACTCAAACTCAATTTCTTTTCTTTCTTAGAATGCTGATTGATGCAGTTCACAAATTAGCTACTGTATAAGTTTTAAAATAAGAGCTGTGCTGTGAATCATTGTTAACTTGGGTCCTGATAGGTAATTGAGGACAGATAGTCTTGGTATGCTTAAACGTGTTAAGACTTATTTGTAATTGCATTGCTGTGAAATGTAACCCCCCCCCCTTTTATCTTACCCAATATAGCTACTAGTACCTTTATGGATATAAAGTTTAGCATGCAAGTTCTAGGTTTCTGATAGAATTTCCATGTGCAATATAGTATGGGAGGATGTTATCAGTTCCGTTGAATTAATTATGAATCCCAAGTTTGAAGAGACATTTGTTTTCAGATAAATAGGAACTTTTAGAGTGGCATCACAACTCTAACCTTAAGTCTCCTTTGCAAATGAGAGAGTAATAAGTTAAATATGCATTGTTTTACTTGCTCAACAGAATTTATCAGTTGCCTTCTATATACTAAACACTGTACTTGGTCTGTATGTTATGTCAGGAATTAAAAAAATGAATAGCACAATATTCCAGTCTCTATCTTATAGGTATATACAGGATAAAGTAGAAAACAAGTAATCAGATCACTGTAATCTAGTAATTTGAAGAGTAACTAGCTAAATTGATTGAGGATATCAGCCTAGGTAAAGAGATGACCTTGGATTCCATATACATCTTTTGTGTTCAGCATATTTCACACAATGTTCTGCACATAGTAGATACTTAGGAAATGACTGTGGAATAGCTTTGAACTGTACCTGTAGAATAAAGAACTGAAGAGAACCTAAATTGAAGCATTAATGTTGGAAAGTGAGAAAATGATATGGTTTGTGATTGCAGTATTAAAAGAGACACAGGTAAATTTCAAGCTCAGATTGGTAGTTTGTCAAATACTGAGAGACAACAGAAGTTGCTTACAGATCAGTGGAATAAGAAACAAAACCAAATTTTGATTTGTTAAATTAAAGGTTTTTTAGGGATATCCTCATGATACTATTCAGTATGCATTTGGAAAAGTCTGGTTAGTCCTGGAGCTCAAGGCGACAAAATGAAAGTGAAGTTTCAGGGTTAGTCAAAGTGTTTCTTATTCGAAATCCTGATCTTGAATGTGATAGGAAGCTCTGTGCAAGATCCATGGAGAAGATAATACTTCTTTTTGAGGTGCTAAAGGTCAAATTTAGGGCCACAAAACTGCCAGCCAAGCACTCTGCCACTGAGCTACACCCCTGTGTGGAGGTAATACTTTTTTAAATTGATATTTCCAGAGCTAACTACATTATTATAAAGGCAGCACCCCTCTCCCCTTTCCAGAAGCAAGCCATTCACAGCCCATTTCTGTTAGGAGCAGCTCGTCTCCTCATGGAAGAGTGTCATGAGAGCCTTAGATGTCATTCTGTCCTGCTTTCACTGTTCCTCCTGGTGAGACGGGGCAGTTGTGGGAAGTGTGCTCTGCCTTTATGTCAGTCATAGCCGCACTCTTGCCCCAGGTATATATGTGTCCCACCTCAGAAAGACAGCTCTCATGTGAGGCCTGCTTCTCCAATGCCTTCAAGACTGGAAAAGTTATCTTGGGGCTTCTTGATGTCACTGGAAAAGATCGTCCCTGGAGATGGTTTCTTACACTTGAAAGCATGTTTTCATTTTGTGCCAGGGAGGGGCTGGTAGAAGTTGCTCTTTCACTTCTGACTCCCAGAAGACATTTGGACCAGGTTAATACATTTGGTGGTAGCCTGGCTTATGTTCACATTTATCAAAATGCAATTGTCTGTTATTTTTGCATTATTAGGAATGTTTCATAGTTAATCTTTTTAGCTCTCCTTTGATGCTTTCTGCTTTATTTACATACCAATAAGGTAATCACTGATATCCTTAATATACAATGAGTCTAGTTTTAAAAAAATACAATGTGAATTTAAACTTCAATACTCAACCCCAAGAATTGGGTGATTTATTTTGTGTGTGCACCCGTCCAACACACACACACCCACACACACACACACACACACACACGCCTTATCCAGTATGGGTACTAAGGACTTCCACCAACCATGGCTAATCCAGTCCAAAATGAGATGTGCTGCAAGTATAAAGTACGCATGGAATTTTGAAGACCAGAGCAGGGGAAAACCAAAATACCTCATTTTTTTTTCTTTTTTAGTTGTAAGTGGACACAATAACCTTTATTTTATTTTTATGGGGTGCTGAGGACCAATCACAGTGTCTCACTCGCGCTAAATGAGTGCTCTATCACTGGAGCCCCAGCCCCAGCCCATCATTAATTTTTATATTGAGTAAATATTGAAATGACAACATTTGGAGAATATTGGGTCAAATAAAATAATTAAAATTCCCATTCCTTTTTCTTTTTACAATGTGACTACTAGAATATGGTAAATTTAATATATACTTACTTTATATTGTGGTCAGTGTTGCTCTAGACACTGCCTGCTACACTCCAGCCCACCTCACATGGTGATCTTCATTTGTAGACGAATTATTGATTGATTGCTCTAGTTTCTAATGCCATTGCCCTGTGTATAAGCCTATAGCAATCTGAAGGATTCTGGTAAGTTTAAAGTCATGAAGAGTTTTGGAAAGGGCCAGAATGGAGAAACTATGACATTTACTGAGCTATTCCAAAGGAATTCTTCAATCAAGCATCTTTTTGAGAATTTTTTTTTCTAGTTTGTTTTGGCTATAATTTCTATTAAAACAACTATTATATTTTATGAAATACATATTTACTTTCTACTTTGTTCTCAAGGGAATCAAAGTAGTCAGTTGGTTAGCATTTTTTTTTTCTTTTTTAGAACTTGATTTGTAGTAAGATGATATTTGCTCTTTGAGGAAATGAGCAGTATGAGTAAAAATTCCAGTGAAGTAAAAATTCATATTTCTCTAGCTGACTGCTTAACTTTCGGTGGGGGGGTGTCTTCTGAGATCAGACCTCATTTATCTGAAAATGACACTGTCAGTCATTTGAATAACAATCCATGAGTAAAGAGAACCTCACATTTAGAATGTGCTTTTTGGAATATGCTTTGAAGTTAGAAGTAAACAGCACCAACTCATGCTGCTGTGGCACAAATGTTCTGAGCCTAAGCATCCCTGGAGTGGAAATTTTGTTAATAGGAAGAAAGTACTCAACAACAAATAGTAAGATTTTAGAAATGGCCTCCTTTTTTATGAAAAAGAAAACTCTCTACTTCCTGGAGACACTATGGTATAGCTACTTAATAGTTACCCCTCTGCAAGTGGGAAGAACCTTCAGGCCTCTGCCCCTCTCCTGTTTATCAGTGTGAGGACTTGTATTGCTGGAGTAGGAGCATTTCTGGGTTTCCAATCCTCTCCCTCATATTCACATAATTACGTAGCTAAATCAATCTGTAGCATATTTTCTAGGGGTGTTGCAGTTGGGAGAATTACATAAATGCACAATCGATGAAGCTGGCCTTATGGATCTAATGAGGAAACTAGATCTGTGTGTGTGTGTGTGTGTGTACGTATGTACGTACGTACGTACGTACGTTCGTTTACATATAAAAAAATAAATTATGTGAGTCCAGTTCAGTTGTGTGCACTGGGTAATGCATTCTAATGATGAGGGTCAGAGAAGACTTCTTGGGAAAAAAAAAAAAACATGGGGACTTTAAAAGGGCACAATTATAGAGAAAGTGAAGGGATAAGGGATTGAAAAAAAATGGTAGCTTCAGCATACAAGTCACCACAGAGGATGATTAACATGCCATTAATGAGTTCAGGGGATGAAACTGCATGGCAGATTAGGAACAGACTCCCCCATGGCCCTTTATCCCAAGGTAAGCAGTCTAGACACAGTTCTTTCAGTATCCTCTGGGATTTTAAGTGGAATGACATTCAAATCTTTGTTTGCTAAAGACAACACTGGGGGTACTGGAAAGTGAATGGGATAGAGCCTGGTGTCAAGGAAACCAGTTTCCCAGTACTGTAGACTTGATGGGAGGAGGGTGTCAACTAAGACACTGGAACAGGAACAGAGGCTGGGGTGGATTTGAAAGACAGGATTGGGGAGTAATAGAGTTGTGTTCACAACCAGTGCCTAGTAAGTTCCTTCAGTTCTCAGAACATCCTTCTGAGGCACAGATGTTAAGAAACTTGCCCAAGGACACAAAGCCAGTGCTCAGAAGAAGTCCAATTCACCCCTGTGTTGTCTTGTTTCAGAGTCCGCATTTACTTCCTGTTTATTCCTAGATACGGAAGAAAAGCTGTTCCAAAGTCCTCAAATTTGTAGCCTAGTGGGTCTTGCTTCTGTCAAGGGAGGGAAGAACCAAGAACTGGTGCCTGATCTCTGCTCAGTAGCTTGCTTCCCTGTGGTGAGCTCAGCAGTCATCAGTTGCTAGTCACTTCATGGTTCCCCTCCAGCTGCACCTGCTGCCAAAGGCCATGCCTTCCTTGGTCATACCACACACAGCATGTCCAATTGTGGATGACTTGACTGTGCTCTTGTCCAGCCCACCAAGTTGCAAATCTGGGTGTCATCTTGACCACACTTGTCTTAACCTCATTTGTAGCCATTATTTTATCACAACTAGAACCATTTGAAAATCTCAGTAGTCTGAGAAAATCTCTGAAGTACCTCTAGCCTTCTGATAAAAATAAATTAAGTAAAACAAATTGGCACCATTTGGAGGACTAAAAAGGAGTAAAAGGCTAACAGCTGTCAGAGGGATGGGAGAGAGCAGATAATGTCGGAAGAGAGGGAATAGTGTCTAATAAATTTGCTTAGCAAAAATCCTGTTGGTGGTTTTAAAAAACTCCGAAGTAAAACTGACCACCATATAGTAAAGTGTTTCTATGAAAAAATATTATTAATAATATATTTAGAAAGTAAATAAGATGGAAACAAGTTCAGGCATTCCTTCTGATGGATGGGTGTAAAATGGATTTGGTTATATCTTTATTCTTTTTAACCTTGTTGGGTAGCATCATTTTGTTATTCTCTTATAACTTTGATACAAGTTTAACACTCACACTTGATGTAATTTAAACATAAAGCCAAACATTTTTAAAAAGTACATGGGCAAATCTTTTTATTGGGTAAACGTATAATTATCTAATTAAAATGGAGCCTTAAAAATTTACTCTAAAATAGTTGGGAGTGCCCAGGGACTTGGGAGGTTGATGGAGGAGGTCAGCCTCAGCAACTTAGGGAAATGCTGTCACAAAAAATAAAAAGGGGTTGGGGATATGTGCCTTGTGGTTAATCGCCCCGGGTTCATTTGCTGCTTTTTTACTCTAAAATAAATTTGAGTTTTATTATCTTGTATTAATCCCACCTTTTTTAGAAGGTTTTGAATATGTTTGACTTCCTAGTTTATGTGTCACCATAAACGTTTTTCAGTTATTGATACCTTTGATACTATAAATAGGGTTGAGTGAGAAATGCCACCTCATAAACAAAAGTGAATTCTAATTTAGCCATTTCCAACTTAAATGTAGATTTAAAAAAATCTTAGCGGTGGTCTAAAACTACTTGTCTCAGTTTTTCCCCTCAAAGCCTATATTTCTTGCGTAGGTCTTGGTATAACTCAAAATGGTTCTTAATCTTAACAGCGAGTCCATGCTTTATTTCCTTTTGCTGATCCATTTCATTCCTTATTTTTCCCCAAAAAGAAATGATCAGCGATCTGTGGCTATAAATGGCAAATTGCATACAACCTACAACCTGCCCGGGCGGCGGGCGGCCCGGGGCGGCGCGTGCTCAGCGCCTGCACGTCCGGCCTCCGCACTCCTGTAGGACCGGCTGCTTTGCAAACGGGAAGGGGAAACGCCTGGGTTCCCGGGCGCCACAGCTCCCCGGCGGACTCCCGGGCTGCTCGCCGGCTTGCGGCCATGCCCCGGGCCTCACGGAGAGCGCGGCCCGCGGCGCCACCGGGCCAGCAGCGCTGACGCACCCGCGTGCGGACGGCGCGGGGCGGCCGCGCCACGGGCTTCTCCCCCGCCTGCCGAAGCCGCGCCGCCCTCCACGGCGCCTTCCCCTTCCCCCGCCCGGCGCCGAGCTTTCATTTGCCCCTTCTTCCTTTCTTTTACCCCATTCCCTGAAACAGCCACGACCCCATCTTCGGTGGGATGAGTAGCATAAGGCCAGAGGAAGGGCTCGGGCTGAGCGCGAGGCCGGGCGAAAGGAAACGGGGCGGGGCCGGCGGAGGGCGCTCTCGCGGGGCCAGGTGCCCGGGGCGGGGCCGGCGGAGGGCGCTCTCGCGGGGCCAGGTGCCCGGGGCGGGGCCGGCGGAGGGCGCTCGCGGGGCCAGGTGCCCGGGGCGGGGCCGCAGAGAAGGGCCCTGGGGTTCCGTGTAGGAACCGCTGCGTTTTGGAGCCCAGTGCTGCTCTCATCTACTTTTCTTGGCGAGAAGACCAATTCGGTGTTACTTTTTAAAGGCTGAGCAAAGCTTAAGCGTGTAAAATTTCATCCTCTGTCTCTACTTTCCTGTTTTAAATTGAATACTAACCAGCTTTGGGGGATATTTCCTTTAGACCTTTCAACCTTTGTCATGAAAACTTCGGGTTCATTGGATACTCTCCTTGGTCATCTTCTCCAGGGGTTTAAATTAGGATACTGCAGTCTAGAGGTCTTTGGTGGCTTTTCAAATAAGCTGAACAACATAATACAGTCCACTAAACCCGACGTGCACAGGAATAATCAACTATGACTTCTTTGCTTTTCAAATCCTTATCCCACACGAGAGGTAATGTGATTTCTACACTAAAATCAAATCATTGGGGGTATTTTGTAAAAGGCTGCATAGTCTGTCAGCATATGCTATTGTATTCCCTACCCGTTGTCATTCCTACCCGTTCTGAGCAGACCAAATGCCAGTTTAGGGCATACCCTCATTGGTCATCATCAGCAGGACTCTCTCATTTTTTGAACTTGGATAATAGTTGTTTGATTATGTAGGTTCAGCAAATGCTGGCTGGGTTGACAGGCTTTTGACTCCCTAGCTTTGTGAATATTCAATTAGTGGAAAGAATTAATTTTCCGTGTATCTCAAAGTATATTTATATTTATAAAAGAAAGTCAAATAAATTATTTTACATAATGGTGTGTTTTGAAAACAGTGTAACATGAAGCGAATAAAAAACAACTTCCTTTCTCATCTTTTCAGCATTTTCTGTTACACTGACCCCCACTGGAAATGGATTTGAAATTATAGGAGTCACCATTTTATAGTTATTTGGAATGTCTTCGATTTTAAAATCCTAACACAAATAAATGTTACTAGCACAAAAGAATTATATATTTGGAAGTTTTTAATCACTTCTATCTTCAAGGGAAAATGTTATGTAACAAACTTTTGTGTGGTTTATGTTTGGCAAACTAACTTTGCCTTGCCTACCTATTGCCTATGAGTTTGGGATTCTTATACTATCCCAGTTTCTTGAAATAAACCTAAAATCTGGAAAGAAATAATGCATTTAAGTGAGATTTGAAGCAAGTGTATGAATTATTCAAATTTGCGTTTAAATTGTGGTGATCTCAGGTTATATATTACTTTTGTCTTTTATTCATTGCCACATTTTTAAATAGTGACTTTATATTAATTGGTGACAAAATATTTTAAAATAAGATATGGCTTTGAGTTTACATTTCATTTGAATAGTTTTATCTGCCAATGTAGACAGGTCATTGAATGCTAGAATTCAGTGAAGAAGGATTTGTTCTACACCATTAAACCTCATTCATCCAAAGTACTGCTTGTGGAACCTTGTTTCTTTACTCTCCCTGTCATGTAAAGAATAAGATGAATTCACTGTTTCAGGAACTGAGGTAGCCTTCATCCCACTCACCCAGGTTGCTCATAAACTGTTGATAAAACATGACAGAAATGAAATGCTAAGGGACAAGTTTAAAAACAAAAATGTTGGTTGTACATCATTTATATAAGAAACCACATTTTTGTTTAAAATATTATAACAAGTGTCTCAGGAGGCTGAGGCAGTAGGATCACAAGTTCAAAGCCAGCCTCAACAATGTAGCAACACCCTAGGTAATAAAAAATAAAATAAAAATTAAAAGGGCTTGGGATGTGGCTTGGTGGTTAAGTGCCCCTGGGTTCATTCCCTGGATCTAAACAACAACAACAACAACAACATGGTTACAAAGAATTCGTTTGAACAAAATCAAGTCTTCTCAATATGAAAATGTTGGAAGGGCTTACTGGAACTCCATGTTTCACACATCAAAAATCTAGCTTTTTTTCCATGAGACTACAGTTCAAGCTTTTGCTGCTTAGTAGAGAGGAGCTTCATGGCTTTTCTTGGTAGTGTGAATTTTTCTGTGCATCTCCTTGAGTGCTTGGGGCTGACTGTCAAACAAATGTAAATATGTTGTTCTTAAGTGCTTTAAAGTCAAACTTTAAAATTTTAGGGCTTAAAGAAGAGGGTAGTATAAAAAGTTATAAAGGTTGTAATCTTTTCATGTCTGAACTTATATATACTTTTAGTGTTGGCTGTTGATGTGTCGGTTTTCATGTTGAAGTTGAAATTTATTTCCAGTTCTATTAAATGACAAATTGTCCTGGGGGTGTAGCTCAGTGGTAGAGAGCTTGCCTGAGAGCCTAGAATCAATCCCTAGCACTATAGGAAGGGAGGAAAGGAGGGAGGGAGGGAGGGAGGGAGGGAGGGAGACTTCATTAGTTAAATGGTCCCTTTATAACTTCAAAAAATCTATATTTTTTCTGACTGAATTAAAAAATTTAAAAAACCTCAACCTCCCCTAAAAGAAAAATGTAATAATTTCCAAATCATGGAGAAATTTTTAGAAATTATTAAGCAAATTTTTAAAACTCTACAATCTAGAACACTTTATCAAAACAAAGCAAAAAATGTACCATATGATCAAAATTATAGACTGTTTTAGTCAGCTTTTTCGATGCTGCATCTAAAAGATCTGACCAGAACAAGTTTAGGGGAGTAAAACCTTTATCTAAGGGCTCACTGGTTTCAGATGTCTCAGTCCATAGACAGCCAGCTCCATTCCTCAGGGCTCCAGGTAAGGCAGAAGATCTTGGCAGAAAAGAGTAGCAGAGGGAAGCAGCTCCATGATGATCAGAAAGGGGAGGTGGGGAGGGAGATTGATTTCCATTCTAAAACATATACCCCATAGCTATGCCCCCAATGAACCATGTTCTCCAGCCACACCCCACCTGGTTAATGCCATCACCCAGTTTATCCCATTCACTGACTGGGTTAAGGCTATGACCCAACCATTTCTTCTCCTAACCTGCTTGCATTGTCTCACATATGAGCTTCTGGAGGACATTACATCTAAACCATAACAAAGACATTTTGAAAATGAGAAATTTAAGAGTGTTTTAATTCTCATCTATATATCTGCAAAACATTAACATTTTCTCAGCATTACTTTTCTTGCTCTAAACTGCAAAACACAATGTGTATTCTAATAGAACAATCATGCATTTCTTTAGCAGTTGTCCAGCCCCTTCATAGTCTCTCCTTTCTCCACACCCAGCTCCCGATGATCATGCATGTTTTCTTTTCTTATAGATTTGCCTTTTCCAAAATGTCATATAAATGGAATCACACAGTAGTTAGCCCCTTTAATCTATCTTCTTTTACTTAGAATAATGCATTTGAGGTTCATCCAAGTTAGTGCCTCTATTAGAAGTTAATTCCTTTTTATTAATGAGAAGTTTTTCCATTTAATTGATTGTTCCATGGTTTTGTTCATCCGTTTGCCATATTTGGATTGTTTCCAGTTTTTGTCAATTAATGAATTATGTCTGTATAAACATTTTCACACAGGTTTTCATATGAGCATGTTTTCATTCCTCTTGATAAATACCTAGAAGTAGGATTACTGGCTTATATGGTAAGACTATTGTTTCTGTTTTCAGGTGTCATATAGTACCTTAATAAGGAACTACTGAACTCTTTTCCAAAGTTGCTGGAACAAATTAGCTTAAAAATACCATCCTCTTCATTAACTCCCTTTTTTTAATATCATGGAAATAAACAAGTTAACCATGTTTTCTTCTGTGAAATACAGTACCCCACACCCTGCCCTCCCATCCACAGAGGATACTCTCCAATACTTCCCAAGATCTGCAGTGGATGCCTGAGAACTGTGGATATACTGACAGTCCATTTGACAACTGAGATGGCTACTAAATAGTAACTACCTGGCCAGTAGTGTACATAGCATTGGATCTCCCAGACAAAGGGTTAAATTCATGTCCTAGGGTGACAGAGTGGGCAATCTAAGAATTCATTCCAAAACAAAAAAGATTTCATGCTTCTCTGAATGGTGTGCAATATAAAACATATAAGTTGTTTGCTTCTTGAATTTTTCATTTAATATTTTTGGATCGTAGTTGACCATTGATTGCTGAAACCATGGAAGGTAAAAATATTGATAAGGAGGACTACTGTAATACTGCTGTCTGGTAGAACCAGAAGATTCCTCCTCTTTACATGTTCAGGTAATTTCTTCTTCAAGGGAGCAGTGTAATCACACGGGACCAGAATTTTAGAAAACTACCCTGTTATGTAATGTCGAGATACATATCCCCATGTGACATAATTTTCCTTAGCATGGCAGTTAGGAATCTAGGTGCTTGCTCTTCTGATTGGTGCCCTCAGGAGGGAGCCTGGCCGCCTTTGGACCAGTCTTTTTCCCACAGCTCTGCTGCTGCTAGGGTCCTGTTCACTGATTCATTCTAGCCTGAGCTTCATGAGTCCTCAGACACCCATTTCTTAGGGAAGAAATGACTGTTAACAATTATCTTCCTGACTTTTTTCTGTACTAAACTGCCTATCTCTTGAAGTAACACTATTTCTAGAATTCTTTAGAAACAAAATGTTTAAGGCCTTTTGTTCTAGAAGATTAATATTTTGAATAATTTTGAACTCAGGGAATTAAAATAAACTTGGCAGCAGAACATTTTAATAGCACTAGTACCTATTTTTGAAGACTTCTATTCCTGTGTGTGTGTGTGTGTGTGTGTGTGTGTGTATATATATATATATTTATTTATTGGGGGGGTTGTAGAAGATATGTTTGTTCCGGAGAGTGAACAGGAACAGTGTAGGATGGTGCTATATTTCATTGCCTTGAAACCTGCAGCTTTTATTTCTAAATTTACCCCTTTGTAGAGTGTCCTATCTCACCCTCAATTTATGCATTTAATTTTGTATTGATGCTCTTAGCAGATAAGGTTATGTGAAAGGAAAAAGGAGGTGATATGCTAGTGCGCGTAGCCAATTAAGGTTCTTTTGACAAACAGTCTTCAGGGGAATCTGAAAATAATTTAAAAATGGTGGTCTCCCCCAGAGAATGCTTTCTTAGATTTGCAGCATCTATCTAAGACAAAAATCCATCATAAGGTAAGGGTAAAGCTTGTAGTTGAAGTCTTCCTCTTCTATTGAGTTGTCTTTCTATTCCAGTTTTACAATTAGGATTGTCCTATACAGTTTAAATTAAACTTTGAAAAACCTAAAAGATGTTCTCTGATCTTCAGTTGTAACCACTATTCCGCTGTTTGGTAGAAGTACTTTAGGACAAGAAGGATGTTTTCCTCATTCAACATTTTTCTTATATCCAGAATGAGGTGACAGCCTTGGGGCCAAGTGTGTGTAGACAGATACAAGGAAGCAGAAAAGAAAACCAACTGCACAGAGTATGTGCTCACCATCATTTTCTGGCAATAATAGCAGTGTAGTGCGCATTTGTTTTTGAAACATCATTTTATTGTCATATAATCAGTTCAAGTCATCTTTATTGCAGTGTTTCACTTCCACAGTGCCATCTCTTCCATACTGGTGACTTCAGAATAACTGTCATTTTGCGCCAGGCACAGTGACATATACCCTTAATTCCAATGGTTTGGGAGGCAGAGTCGCGAGGATAGTGAGTTAAAAACCAGCCCTCACAACTTAGGCCCTAAGCAACTCAGTGAGACTCTGTCTTCAAATAAAATATAAAAGAGGGCTGGGGATGTGGCTTAGTGGTTAAGCGCCCCTGGGTTCAATCCTCAGTACCAAAGAAAAGAAAAGAATAATTGTCAGCTTGCTTCTCTGACCAATTTCAGTGATGGGGCAGGACCAGGAGAATCCTTAGGTATGGTCAAATACATTAGCCATGTTTTCACCTTTTATTACTTTAGATACTTTATCCAGATATTTTTAAAATAAGAAATTACCCTGTAATTAAAATTAGAATTGGCTTATGGTTTTATAGTAGTTGAGCCTATCCAGCTGTAGTATAGTAAATTTGATAAGTTCACTCTGTGTAAATGTCAGGTAAACAGGAGAGTATTGCTTAAAATAGCAATGAATTATGACCAAACTGGATCATATAATGCAAGATAAATATTTAGAAAATGACTAAATATTATCTCACTTTTGATAAAATTTAGGTAAACTACCACTTAGTGTTCTGAAATATCTCAACAGGTTTTGATAAGCACTGGAAGTATAGCAGTACTACACCTGGTGTCTTTAGGTATAGGATTCTTACTACCCACATCTACAAACATGTTGATCATGTTACTGAAAGGGGTACACTGGCAGGCTCCCATCCCACTGTCTTGAGGAGATTGCTTATGGACTAGGTGTGGCATTGCGGCCACTGGCCAGTTATAACCTATAGCCTGGCAGGACAATCTCACTGTTTACTGTGTTGTGGGCAAACAACCTATATGTAAAACTCAGATTCTCTTGATAAATTTAAGTTTGGGAGGGTTGTGGACTGCCTGGGTTTTTAATAAAATATTTACCATAATCTAACTTTACTCATTTCTTAGTACAAATCTAAAAGAATGATTACATCTTAATTCCGGATGGATAGAAAAACTGTCTGAACAGCATACTTCCTCTATCAACATAAACTTCATCCTTTTAAAGGAATTTAGATCTACTTTTGGCTAGAGAGACAAATGCAACAAATGAATATGTATCATTAAATACAGCAAAACTGGTGATTGTTTTTATTTGAGTTTAGGTTTTGTGATACTAGTATGTACCCTGAGAGACTGTCTCCAGCTAAATGGTACATAAGACTTTAACCAGTATAATTATGTTGGGTTGAGCATGTTTTGTTTGTTATGTCTTTTAAGATGTGGTCTTACTATATTATCCAGGTTAATCCCAAACCCATTGGCTCATGTGATTCTCTTGCCTCAGCCTCCTGGATGGCTGGGACTACAGGTGTGTGCCCGCTCCCCAAGCCTGGCTCAGATTGAGCATGTTTTAAACCTTGTTGTATCTATACCTATGTCTAACGAGTTGTGTCATATTTAGATACACACACACATACTCATACACACACACACACACACACACACACACACACATCTTTGTCTTTACTGTCCGCATCTCAGCTCTTAGTACATTCATTCACGTACATGCATTGGACTTATACTCTGTTGAAGTTCGTGTACACATTCTTATAGATACATTTCATAAGAATGGGGAAATTGCTTATGTTTTAGCAAAAGGAGAAAGAAAGGAAACCAATAACAAGACATTTCAAACAGTAGTAAACTGGTGAGACGGCCCCTTGAAGAGTGAGTGGCCACACCTATAATCCTAGCTGAGTAAGAGGATTACAAGTTCATAGCCAGCTTCAGCAACTTAGTGAGGCCCTAAGCAATTCAGCAAGACCCTGTTCCTACAAAAAATATAAAAAGGGGCTGGAGATGTGGCTCAGTGGCTAAGTGTCCCTGGTTTCAATCCCAAGAACCAAGAGGGGGGACAACAGTGAATGATGTGATAGTAGGATGATGTGGTGGTAGGATGATCTGGTACCAGAGTGTTTCAGGAGGAGGTAATAACAAGTTCTAAGGCCCTGGGGTAAGTAGTGGCCATCTTGAGGGACAGGAGGTAAGCCACTGTGGCCGAAACATTGTGAATGAGAGCAGGAGCCATTTTGCTTAGCTTCTTGTTGATTGTGGTAGAGAACTGAGATTTAATTTTATGGCCTGGGAAACCTTTGGAAAGTTTTAACAAGGGAGGAGAGATGAGGAAGGTTGCAGCTGTGTGGATGCTCCAGTGCTTTCAGAAATCCCTTCATGCCCAAGGTGTCCTGGAGCTCTCCTGGTATACACACATGACACCTAGCATTTCTTTATTTAGAGTTGTAAAATGCATTAGTTAGTCTTTGCTGTGTGACAAACCCATTCATGACTTGGCATGCAGAGCAACCATTGTTTTTAGTTCTCAAGTCTATAGTTGATGTTTGGGCTGGGTTCAGCTGGGTGGTTCTTCAGGCTTGTGCTGGGCTCAGTCAGCTACTGATGAGCTCAGTGGGTGGCTCTGCTTCTCCAGGCTGACTTAACTCTTTACACACTATGGTAGCAGGACTGTGTGTCTCTTGTTCTCCCAGAAATGGGTCTTATTCACATGGTGGCTGGTTCAGTTTAAGAGTTTAGAAATGGATTTTGTCTCTTGTGTCCTAGATTTGGGAGTGGCATATGTGATTTCTACTGATGGAGTCTGTTGATCCAGACAAAACATAAGCCTGAGCATAGTATATGAATTGATGACTGCTCTCCTTGTTGCTAAGGAAATCCAGAGTGACAGTGTTCTCATCGACTTAGGGAAGTTTATTAGGAAGTAGTGAGACCACAGTGCCGATGACTTTTGTTTTAAACCTAAGAGTCTGAGGTATGAAGATACAGCTAACATCCTAACATGCTATGAGCATGTCACTTGAGGTTAAAACTGAAATTATGAGAACTCACAATTGTGAAATTAGGTTATGGAGTATCAACAAACAGATGTGTTTTATCATTGTCACCAGTATCTATTGATCCCTGTAAAGTTTTTAGTTCGTTTAAAATCCATTCTGAGAGTGATTCTTCTCCTCGGCAGCATCTCATGGTGTGAGGCATCCTTGCATGTTCTCTCTGCTGCCAGCTAACCAACACTGAGCAGTTGCAGGCGTGTCCTTGAGCTGCCACGGGGGCTGCACACACTGAAGAGAAGAGTGTCTAAGCACAAGAAGCATGCTAGAAAAGTTGCATATGGTTTATTTTTAAGGGCTCTAATTTTTAAATCATTTACAAAACCCAGAAATGCTCATGAAATAATAATAAAGAGGAAGATAAGATGGTATCCTTACTTGCTAAAATTAAAACTTTGCAACCCAGGATGAGCTGTTTGTGTGCCAGTTTGTGTGTGCATGAGAGAGAGAATGAGATTGCGGTACAACTGTCCTGTAGTTCATGTCTCATTGTCTTAAATTCTATGACATGCTTTTTTTTTTTTTTTTAAAAGAGAAGAGGGAGAGAGAATTTTTTAATATTTATTTTTTAGTTTTCGGCGGACACAACATCTTTGTTTGTATGTGGTGCTGAGGATCGAACCCAGGCCCCACGCATGCCAGGCGAGTGCGCTACTGCTTGAGCCACATCCCCAGCCCTATGACATGCTTTTGGAAAGCAATTTGTTAGCGTCTGCTTTTTCTTAATGTAGTGAAAGTATGACTGATGGGAGTAGATTCTAGATGGTATATTAGTCTTTTTTGCTCAACTAAGGCAGACACTGTAAGTAGAATAACATTTTTGACACTGAAATACCAAATAGGCAACAATTATTTTTTTCCAAGATCATCTAAATTCTTAGTAATACTCTTGGGGAGAAATATTATTGTGACTGAAAATCCAATCTGTTTTTGTTGATTGTTACCAATCTCTTCTCCTCACCCCCAGCCCCTTTTGAGTTGAATAGCTCACTTGGGTAATTTTGCCTTTCCTTTCCCTGCCTGGAATCAGAGGCAAAATTTATATCATTTTAATGTTTAATCATGGTAAAGATATGATATCTGTAATCACTGGAGAAAATAATGAATTACTCTTCATCACAGTTATCCAAATGGAAAATTAGAACTAAGTTACCTCCTACCCTTGTTATTTTGAAATAAATCACATATGGATCAAATATGTAAATGTAAAAAGTAAAGTCAAATCTATTAAAAGCAGACATGAATGAATATGTTTTGTATCCTATAGTAGGGAAGACATTTTCCAGCCTGGTGCAAATTCCAGGAAGCATGGAGCCAAGGAATGGATAGATTTGAATATTTTAAAATGTGGATTTCTGAGTTTAATCCTGCACTTCAACTTTAACACAATAAGTGTTTCCCATGTTATCAGATATTTCCTGAAAATCAAGTTTTGCATGATTTTAATGTTCTGTATGTGATTATAACACACTTTTTTTAACCCTCCCCTAATTTTATATATTTTTTCTAATTTATTATATCTCAATGCTATAGTATACTTGCTTAATAGATAAACAATAGATCTGAAATTGTTTCCTTAAAATTGATTTTTCCAGCAGGTAGATTCTGGGGTAAATGGGCATGAGTTTGGGGATACTGGTGTACTCCGAAATTTTTTACATACCTTTCACACGTCATTGGGACACCTGGCTGAACACACAAGCATTGACTACTGTGTTTTTAGTTTTTACCAACTAGAAAGTGAAGACATTAGTTACATTTCTATAGTTATTACTGACATTAAATAGCTTTTAATGTTATTATTGACTTATTTTAACTAATTATTTAAGGGATTGAGGTGCCACAGATTGAACCCACAGGCACTTTACCCCTGAGCCACATCCCGGCCCTTTTTATTTTCTATTTTGAAACAGGGTCTTACTAAGTTACTTAAGGCCTTGGTAAATTGCTAACACTTGCCTCAAACTTGAGATCCTCCTGTCTTACCTCCCTGAGTTGCTGGAATTACAGATGTATGCCACTGCTAACTAATTAATTTTTATTTAACAAGATCTCGTGTAGTTACCAAAAGGAAATTTTACATCATAAGACAAAATACAATGAAAAATAAGTCTCCTTCCCAAAGGAAAACTGCATTTTTTTTTCTGGAAATATTCTAAGTATATTAAGCATGTGACTTATCCCTTGGTTTTAAACAGATGCCAGCTTACTGTGAATTCTGTTCTTGATTCTTTTTACTTGAAAGAATATCACAGAAATTTTTTCTTTTCTGAACACTTAGATTTATATTGATTCCCCCCCCCCTTTTTCCTCTTCCTCTTTTTCCTTTTCCTTTCCCATAGCAAGATTGAGGCTTGCCCAGGCAAGCCTCAGACTTCAGACTCAAATGCTCTTCTTTCCTTAGTCTGATGAGTAGCTGGATCTACCGAGGCATATCACCACCCCTGGCCCTCTGTCTTTTTAATAGCAGCATAGTATTCTATGTTTTGTAGTGATTTTAAAAAACTCTTTGTTGGTGGACATTTAGACTGTTTTTAGCTTTTCACTGTTAGAAATAAATTTAGTAAACATCCTTGCAAATCTTTATTTTTTGCCTTTGATCATCAATGGAATTGTTGGGTTAATACTTAGCCCATTTTACATTTTGGTAGATAATGCCAAATTGTACTTCATTCCAATATACATTCTCATCAGCCATGTAAGACTGTGATTTGAGCAGTTACCCAATCCTTTGGTAACAGTTGATAACTGTTACAGTTATCAACTTCCTAATCCTTGGTAATCTGTTGCAAGAGAAATTGAATAAGGCAGCTTTTTAAATTTATAATCCTTTAGTTATGAATGAAGTTTTTTTTTAAATATAATTTTAGCTGTAGATGGACATAATAACTTTTTATTTTATTTATTCCTTTTTTTATGTGGTGCTAAGGATTGAACCCAGCACCTCACGCATGCTAGGCAAGCGCTCTACCACTGAGCCACAACCCCAGCCCATGATTTTTTTTTTTTTTTTTGGTGGGTACTGGGGATTGAACTCAGGGGCACTTGACAACTGAGCCACATCCCCAGCCCTATTTTGTATTTTATTTAGAAACAGGATCTCACTGAGTTGTTTGGCACCTTACTTTTGCTGAGGTTGGCTTTGAACTCATAACCCTCCTGTGCCACTGGGATTACAGGCATGTGCCACTGCATGTGGCACACATGATTTCAAAAGCATTATTTGTCACTTTTATTCCTCTTTTGTGATAGTATGATCCTGATTTTAGGATTTTTTAAAAGTTAAAATGCAGCAGTTGAGCTTAATGAAAATACTTCTGGAATTAGTATTTTTTTGTGCTTCCACCTTGTGTTTTGCAGATAAATTGAAGAGTACTTTGAAAGGAAAAGGAAAGGATAAGCAGTTCTTGTACATCAGTGAATTCAGGTTTTCTGTTTCCTTTCTGGGAGACCCGGGGCTGATGGTAGTTTGTGCTATTCTTGGCTGGGGGCTCAGGACAGCGGGAGGGAGGAGGCAGTGGCTTCCCTTGCAGGTTGCACTCAGTGCTCTTCAGAGGTCCTCATAGGTTGACCCTTTGGGCCCTTGTGTTGTCCAGGGATGATCGCAGCCTCATTTTGAGTAATCATGCTGATCGGAGAGGGAGGGCCTTGTCTTTGGAGCTAGGACGTTTCTGCTTTGTTGCCTTACACCTGTCCTTCCATGTTTCTGTACTGGAGAAACCCTGGAGAAGTTTTCTGTCCCATTGAAAAGTATGTTTCTCATCAAAACATTCAGATTTGTCTTCATGTCTGTCATAACATCTGTATGTATGGAGAAGGAGAACATTGGCCATTATGTCGTAAATTTTATTTGTGGTAATACTTGTGACTTTGTATGATTTTAAGTCTTCCCAAACTAAAGTCCAAAAGAGAAATGGTACTATGAGTAATCTCATCTTATTGTTTCTGAAATTGGATTTTTAAATTGTTATGATGGCTGTTTACTTATATTTCACTCAGGTATTTCTGTGCTATTCATCACTCGACTATCTTATGACAGTAAGCACAAAACATTGTATGTAATAAGTGCCAAGAAAGTGTTCATAAATAAAAGAATGAGGATATTTCTTTTGAGAAGTTTAGGTTAGATAAATGCAAATTATAGTGGAGGCAAAGACTAAACTTTTTGATATCAGCACTATATCTTCTCAGTACAGGAACAAGAATTTCCACTGAGAATGTACTTAACTTTCCCCATTTTTACATTTTTGTTTTATCTTAAAATGTAAGTACTTTGTACCAAATTAAATTTGATGTTTGACTAATAACTAAAATCCCATGGGATTAACACAAATGAACTGATAGTTGGTATATAAGATTTATAGATTTTTGAGCTTATGAAATAAAAATAGTTATCAACTTATTTGAAATTAATGTCTAAAGGTACAAAAAAGCTTGGCTAGTTTCTGGTGATAAATTTAATAATGACTACTACCTGAAAATCAGTTGAAGGTTGAAATACCCCCTTACTCCCACTAGAGGGTGATTCCTTCCAAGATAGGTAAACCTGCTCATAGACCCAACATGAGAACCTTTGTGTATAATATTGATATTCCTTCAATATTAAATTGATGTTCATCTTATGTTTTTAAATAAAGAAAAAAAGATATTGTGTCCATTTACAACTTTAAAAAAAGGTTTTAAAATCAACTTTTTTTTCTGTAGGTACTGAAATTAAAATCTTACAATATCTGCAAAGGATAGTGAACTGGTGTGCATATGTTTTAAACTCATAGTACTTTTGGACACAATGTAAATATTTGTATAAAGTTGCTTTAGTTAAATTGATTTGAAAGAATGATACTTAGTAATGTTGGAACAAGCTCAGCAAGTGGAGTTTGGGGTGAAGGTTGAGGCTGTCCTGGTTAGGTCCACCTCTTTCTCCTGCCCAAGGCCCATAGCCATCTCCGTGCCCAGATAGCCACGAGGAGATTTGGCCATTAATCACAGTTCTGCTCTGCTTTCAATGCTAGCTGTGGAATGTACTAAGCCCTATCTTCAAATAGATTTCTATTTGCTACTAAATTTTCTTGCTACTTTTGACTTTTTATAATATGTTAAAATAAGCAGAACTCACTCTGTAGATGTTTTTTGTCTATTTGTCTATTTGATATAATTAGAAATAATTGTACGAATGTTAAGATACCTACATCAGAGTTGAGTGTGCTGATAGGATCTGAGTGCATAATTCCAAGCAAATGTCACCCATGGTTCATAGTAAGGTTCAGCAAATGTGTTGTTTTTTCTTTCCTTGTAACCGAAACTTTTCAGTGTTGATTAAAGATGCAATTTTGAAAATACTTGAGGTTAGTAACCTAGTATTGTGAAAAGCAGAGATTGGGACAGTCAAACATATGCAAAATGCAGATCACAGTTTTGTTTTCTTAAGCTAAAAGTCTATAATAAGGCTTGTTTCTAAATCTAACACAGTTAGCTTTGGAAATTGGAGTGTAAACAGAAATGCTGTCAGTGAATCTTATAATGATTTTGCACTATAGTTGATCCAACATTTCAGTCTTTAGCCTAAAATCATATTTGGTATCAGCAACATATGGTTTTCATCAAAATGTGGCTGCTCATCTTCTCAGTTCCTAATCCAGCCTGCCTTCTCTCTGCACCAGCCTCTATCAGGAGTGTGTATGTGTGTGTGTGTGTGTGTGTGTGTGTGTGTGTGTAAAAGAGAGTGAGAGAAAGAGGGCTCCTTTCCCTGGCAGTTAGTTTCTCTTTAACCCCTTACTTTCATACTGGATGGCAGTATTCCTGGAATTATCTTCCTTTCTGAATTTCTATCCCCAAGGGAAGAGTCTTGTTTTATAGCAAGAGTCGTTGGATAGGCCTGTGTGCCTTCTGCTTGAACACCCCACAACACCTAATTTAAAAGGGTTAAAACCCACAGAGCAGCCAATTGTAGCCTGCTGTCATTGCCCCTACCTGACCCTCTCCTGGGACTCTTTAAACATTCAGATTTGTTCTGTTGCCTTTTTTTCTTTCTCTTTTCCATCATGTATTGGCTCTTTGTAGTAGTCAAAGTTAAAAGCTTTATGCACCAGACTGAATAATTATGTTTAAAAAACAGTAATTATCCATACATGTCTTGTTCCACGCAGTTTTTTAAATTCATGTTAATGAGCTCTGTCTTCTAATGCATAAGACTGACAGCCAATTTTGAAGTTTGCCATCATTTCACAACTTGTTGCATGGACTCTGCCTGCCTTTTCCAGAGCACTTCTTTTAGGAACTCTTGCTCTGCCACATTCCAGAGATTCAGCACTGCCCACTCTGCTCTGAGCAGGACAAGCAACTACTAGCATCAGGCCAGCAGAGTGAAATTGCTTTCTGGAGCATTGCTTTCTCCTCAGTGACTGTTAGGATAGGCTCAAAAAGTGTGCAGCATTGTGTGATGTCAGAGGGTGGTCACATTGAGGAACTTCTACAACCTTGTCCCTGTGAGGGCAGGCAGATTCCTCTGGCAGCTGCCCTTAGCACACCAGCCATGGGATGGCCCTCCCAGGAGCAGATATTCCTGCCCTGTTGGCCAGCAGCCCACCTTGTCCTCAGAACTCCCCGCCTGGGCACTTCCTGTGCTCTGGTCTCTGTGGCTGGACTCAGCAGTTCTCCATAGTGCCTAAATTATGTTTCCCTTACGATTTCAGGTTGAAGTCTTGGCCTCAAAGGATGCAGCCTTTGGACTCAGGGTGTGTAGTCTGGGGTTATTCTTCTCACAGGCTCCTTCCATTTGCTAAGTGGCTCTGAAGTCTCAGCAGGGAAGGCTTGCTTTAAAATCTTCATGAGATTTCCCTTAGATTGTGATTAGGAATTAGCCTAAACATGGCATTATTTTCTGACCCTCGTTGTTATGGAAGATAGGAGAAACCAAAGATTTCATTTACAGGAATTGACTTTTTAATTTGATTTAGCCACAGAGTAAGATTGACGGAACTTTCCCCAGTTTAGAGACCTTGAAATCTAGCAGCTGAATATTGTGAGCAGCACTGTGTTAGTTCAGAGCTCAGAGCTCAGCTTTGTAGACTCATGTTTTCATCATCCCCATCTCACACTGATTGCTTTAAGGAGCCCACAGTCTGCTGCCAGAGAAAGGCCTATCAACCCAGAAATTGTCCTGCAGTGGGCTCCTTTCCATGCTAGAGTCATGCCCAGGCTGACTCTGGGTGGAGTCCAGAGCGGGGTGCTTTCTGGAAGGGTAGTCTCGGCTATTTGGAGGGCTTGGATTAGATTGAGGCTGGAAGGGAAGGTGGGAGAGATGAGAATTATTTTCAGGTAGGAGAACAACCATGAAAAATAATATAGGCAACTAAAAATGTTTAAATTCTACCTGTGTGGCATGGTTTTAGGTTGGAGAGTTAAAGATAATTTTATCCTATTAAAAATGGGAAGCTATTAAAAGATTTTAAACCAGGTAGTGGTCAGATTTGCAATTCAGGCCATGTTTTGGAGGATGGATTTGCCTGGGACCCATCAAAGGCAGTTAAATAGAACATGTCAAAGCCATTATGGCCTGAGCTGGCAGAGTGGAAGGTGGGTGCCAGCAAAGAGCACAGAGATCATTACAAAGACAGCTGTGGAGTGTGCTGGTGGGAGCAGCTCAGGTGAGACCAGGGAATATATGATGTCACTCTAAGGCAGAGAACAGCAGAGGAGAATTCAGAGTCTTTAGAATTCTGATATTCCAGTCCTGTATTCTTTATATGATTACTATCTTTTATACAGATGCTATTTTTTATACCATCCATGCAAGTAAATTATAAAGAGACACATACTAGGGAAAACTATTCTCAAGTTATAGACCTTAATTGACATTATGACAGTTAAGAGAAAAAAGATAGGTTAATACTTTGTAAATATTTAATATAGCTCTAATTCATGACCTTAATATGTTTTGCTTCTATATTTCAGGAATTACTAAAAGAAATTATTAATTCTTAGTAGAGCTAATTCAGTATATTTTATAGTATTTATCAGGTGGTCATCTTCTGAATTTTATCTGTTCATTATTTTTATACAATTGGAGCACAACTTTTCATTTCTTTGGTTGTACAGGATGTGATTCGTGCAATCATACTTGTACTTGGGGTAATAATGTCCATCTCATTCTACCATCTTTCCTACCCCCGCCCCTTTCCTCCCCTCAGTCCCCTCTGCCCAATCCAAAGTTCCTCTATCCCCTGCCCCCCCATTGTGGATCAGCATCCACTTATCAAAGAAAACATTTGTCCTTTGGTTTTTTGGGATTGGCTTACTTTGCTTAGCATAATATTCTCCAACTTTATCCATTTACCTGCAAATGCCATAATTTCCGAATTTTTCATTTTTTATTTAATGCCCAGCATGCTTGCAGAATATCCATTGCATATTTAATCAACTATTCAGTTCTTGTGAACCCACCTTCATAACCCTTCCAGCTTCCTGAGTCTGAGGATGCAGCAAAAAGATGGAAGATCAGTGCAGCCAGCACCTGGGACCCACCTTACTGTTCAAAGTCTTGCATTCCACCTGGGATGAACCTAGCAGGCTGTTTTTGTAATCCTAAATTCAGTGTATATAAACAACAGTTTAAAACTTTTCAACCAACTCAGTGATTTTGAAAGTTAATACTTTGTGTACATCTGAATGATGCTTTTCACTTTTGTGGCTCTAGAGCAAAGAGTGTATGCATGTGTCTGAAAGTAAGAAATTTGAATTTTTTTTTTACTGTTTCTTTATCTGGTTAACACTCAATATATTTTCAATTTCCAAAAATTACCTTGTTTCTTAAAAGGTCTAGGTATTCAGAATTGGTCAGATTTTGAACACATTCATAATTGATTTTCCCCCGTACTTTTTATAATCATTAGGAAAAGTGACTTAAATACCTGACTCACTGGTAACAAATTAATAATATCATGTTAGTGAATTGGTGGGCACTTCTGATCTACTGGACTCTGACTCTGCCCTGTGGATGTCTCTGATCCTTTCAGGGGCAGAGGGGATCTTCAATGAACGTTTGATCATTCTTTGCCTTTTCTTTTTCTTTTTGCTTCTAATTTTTCACCACCTATGTGCTTTGCCTTCTTGTAAGCCAACTAAAATCTACATGCTTAATATTGTGTTAAGAAAGATTGATGCAGGCTTCTTCAGAGTGCCTGGAAAAGGTTTTAAACATATTTTAGGACCCAGAGACACAAACAACCTATTTTTGTATAGAGTATGGTGAAACTACAACCCAGGAAAACAGTTTTGCAGTCTCACAAAATTATCATGACTATTAGGACTGATTTGAGGTTAAATTTTTAACGCTAATCTAATGGAAATATCTATGCTCTTCTACTTCTTAAATCTTACTTTTATGGAAGTATCAATTTATTATTTTATTAGGCTTATTCAGTTAAAGGTAACTTAGAATTTGAAATGCTCAGAACTATTTCCAAAGGTATATTAAATTTAGAGGAATTTAAACACTTCAGCTGTTTCCAGTGGATCCCATTGTTCCTCTAAATTTAAATAATTTTTATTTTCTTCAGTATTTTCTACACCGGTTGATTAAAAAATGCTAATTGATTTTATGTATAGTTATAAAAAATAAGAATTGTGGTGTCTAGAGGAGGTGCTTCAGAATCAGAAAATGGGTAAATACATGTTTTTATTAAGAAAAGGGAAATTCTGCAAACTATATACAAATGTTCTTGACGTTGGTTTTGATTAAGACTTGAACATATTCATAAATGTATAATTCTGTGGCAAAATAAGTCAAGAGTCCTAGGGGCAGTCAACATGGGCTGATTACAAGATTTTATAGAATTAGTGTGCCTTCATTAGTGAACAAAGTAAAGCTGCTATGATAACGATATGATAAATCAGCCAAGCAAATGAAATTATACATATGTGTAAAATAATTATACATAATTATATATTTTAATACATATGTATGTAATTATATTGTTAAACAGAAAAAAAAAGTCTAAAAGTGATTTTTATATCATGAAATTTAAAAGATGGAGGAGTGAGCAAAACACCCTGAGTCATTCCGTTTTTGCTTCTGTTGTGTGTTTTGCCCTGGGGACCCCACTGTATTGCCCCACGCCTGGGCTCAGGTGCTGCTTCTGCCCCAGTCTCCTGAGGACCTGGAGCTATAGCTGCCTGCCACTGCACTTAGCTGTTGAAATTTCTTAAGCAATCTTATCAGTCTATATAAATTTCTTTGAAATTCCGTGGCCATGAATGTCCTTCGCCTTCCCTTTTTTTTTTTTTGATGTTGTTTTTTGGATAACTAAGAATTATAAAGAAGCAAGATTTTATTTAATCCACTCTACATGAGTTGTGGACACTGTTTTCAAGTAAGGAAATAGGAACTCAGGAGAGTGTAGTATCTTGCGTAAGGTCATGTGGCTCATCACTAACAGTAGGATTTGAACCAGGAAGGGCAGCCTCTGAAGCAGGTCTTTTTTATTTATTTATTTATATATTTTTTAAATTCTCTGCATGTCCTTGGAAGTGATGAGGTGTGCACTGTTACCTGCCTTCCTTTCATCATTTCCTATCTCTTCTTGGTGGCCTTCACTTCTGTCCCCTCCTGTTGCTAAACCCTCTAATGTCTCCCCTGATTCTAAATCTAGCAGGACAGTATGATGCCTGCATTTGTGCATTTTAGGAGCTTCTCCACAGCATCTGACCTTCCTGACCTGTTCTTCCTTAGCCACTCGCTTCCTGTGGCTTGCACAACAGCACTTGGCTGATCCTTGTGTCCCACTGGCCTTTTCTTCCTCTCCACAGCCATGCAATATCATACCTTATCAGGGCTCCACCCTAGACTGTCCTCTCTGCTGTATGTGCCAGTAGCATCTCTCCCTCCTAATCCAGGGCATGTTCTTAAATATCTTGCAGAATGAATGAATATGCATATCGCCAAGACAAAGATTAAGACCTGTATCTCTAGTTCAATACAGTTAATTTTCTGGAATAAATTCTTAGTGTTTACTTAGTTGGCAATAAATACATTTGATCATCAAAATATGTTGAAAGACTCCTCTCTTTGAAGGGTATATGGACAGAAATATCTATTATACATTACCAGTTCATTCATTTTCCATATCTATCTTCTAAATTCTAAGTGGCCATCAGAATCCCACAAATCCAAAAATATTTTGTTTCTGTTTTGGCTGTCCTGTTTCTCGGAAGAAGAATACCCTGATTTTTATGCCTGCTTTACTTAAAATGTAAGTGGGAAGGTCAATGTAGGATGCATCATGAAGCTAATTAAGAGCATGCATATTAGCCGTGTGAGGTGGTGCACACCTGTGATGCCAGTGGCTTGGGAGGCTAAAGCAGGAAGATCTTGAGTTCAAAGCCAGCCTCAGCAAAAGCACAGCGCTAAGCAACTCAGTGAGACCCTGTCTCTAAATAAAATACAAAATAGGGCTGGTATGTGGCTCAGTGGTCGAGTGTCCCTGAGTTCAATCTCTGGTCCCCCCCCCCCAAAAAAAAAAAAAAGTAAGCATATTGTGCCGGTCCTAAAAAGAATAGAAACAAGGAGGATGGCATGATTTAGATCATCATAGTATCCTATTAGGGACAAGTGCCCTCAAGCCCAGCATACCCTTTTGGCTCAGCCCTTCCACATTGGCCCCTAGGAGATGCACATCAAACTCAGTAACTAGTTGGTTTCTCCAGAACTGTACTTCAGAACCACTCTTCACTGTGCCTCTTCCTTCCCATATTTTCTACATTTCCCTCTTTCCATCTTTTCCTTAAACTACCCTCTCTTAGAATCCTAGACTGCTAATCCTCCAAGACAGCCTCAGGATCCTGTGGCCTGGTCTCCTTCCATATTCTGGATGAGGAGCCAGAGGCTAATGGCCAAAGGGCCACTTGTCCCCAAAGTTATGCCACTCCCTACCCAGAGCCTAGACAGAACTAGGACTTTAGTAGTCTCATATTCCTCTAATGTTTAATGTCCTGGATATGGTTTCTACTTCTTCTTTTAAATTTATACATTACTTTTTTTTTCTCTCCACTTACCTTTTAATCTTCTTTTCGCAATAATTTTGTTTGAGGCACATAAATTTTATTGCTATAAAATAGAAAAGTCTAAATTTAAGTTACTAAAAGTCAGATTTCAAGGTAAATCCTAATTTTCTTTCCCTTCATTTTTGACCCATGTCTTGGTTAAAAATTATTAGAAAAATAATTATAAATTTTAAACTGATCCTGTTACCCCCCACCTAATGTTGTTCCCTAAATATACTGCATCTTCAAGAAGTTGAGATGTTAACATATTTACTATTGCATTCTTTTTTATTCTGGGATTTTCTGTACTGATTCTTTATTATTTAAGTTAATATGTTAGCTTGGCATTTTATATTGAAACTCTGCAGTGTCTACCTGAAAAAAGACATGTTCATTATTAATAATTACTGAAGCTGGTGAGTGGGTATAGACACCAAAAACTAGTTGGTTCCAGTTATCTTGCTTCACTTAAATACGTTTGTTATTGAACTTCTGCAGTTACATTCGTTAACTCATTCTACTTGGAATCCACTGTTTTCCATTGAAACAACTGTCTGTGGTCATGTACATTTTATGTGTCTGGTACTGGGAATGTGGTGGCAGGAATGAAAAGTTATTGCCTCCTTTGACCTCACATTGTACACACAACTTTTAGAATGACACTATGCCAGGTAAAAGTCCAAGAAAATATAAATTTTGCATATAATTGTATATTCTATGCTATAATTGCCCAAACTGAATCTGTTTGTCTACAGAATGGAATAGGATTCTAATTTGACTTATAAAAACTATAACCAACAAAGGGATTAGTCATCTGTATATTTCCAAGTAAAATAAAAGTAATTTTTAAATAAATAAAAAATTGCCTCGCCTGAGAAACATATTTGACAGTGACTTAAATCACATTGGGGCTTATTTCTGTCTTTTGATGTCTGACCATCATGAAGATCCTCTACATTTCTCCTCCATATAAAAATGACATGTTTTCAGGCAGTGTGTAGCCATTCGTCATTACAGCTGAGGGGAACACAGAGCAGAACCCTAGCAGCCAGTCTCTGAGTGGGTCCTTTGTAGCCAAAATAGGGAGCCTGGGGAAAGTGGGCGGGTCCCCTTCTTCCTTTCTACTAGTCCTCCCTGGAGGACTGCAGCTTGAACTGTGTGAGCAGCCCACTCGCTTTTCAGCTATTTCTGAATTTTAAGTATCTTCTTAAAGATTTTCCCATTTTAATCAGCTCTCACTGCACATTTTGCTGTGCAGTGTGGTAGTTACTACTCACACATGGCTGTGTAAATTTAAGTTAATTAAGGTTAAATTTAAAAATCATTTCTTCAGGTTGACTAGGCTCATTTCAATAGCTAGATAGCTCTAGTGCTACCAGATTGGCACATTGGTTGTACAGAGCATTTCCACCTCTCAGTGAGTTTGTTGGCAGAACTCGGGTCTAGAAAATGAAGTTTCCAAGTGTTTATGTGACACAAAACATTTCAGCATAACACATTTTCATTTTTTAATTTACTAAAATATTGGGAACGTGAGAAGATAAGTAGAGGACAAAAGGAATTTGCTGACCTAATAAAAGTGCCACAAAACAGAAGGTATTCTGTTAAAATAAATAAATAAATAAACCAAAAAATAAAGTTGACACATCCCATTAGGTTCCCAGAGTAGAAAAGTTTTAGGTAGGATGAAGAAATTAGGCACCCTTACCGAGTTGACACTTACAGTGGGTCATTTATTCATTGATTTGCCTGGGGTTGTACCTGGGGGCTACTGATACCTCATTTCAGATTTAGAATGTTTTGTCTAGCATAGTAAAATTTTACCTATTAAAATAATGCTTCCCCTTATGAATGCAACCACCACAAAGCATATATTAGTCTTTGTTTAAAAACTTTTGTTTGCCTTGTAAAGCTACATAATCTCTGATTCTTACCAGTTTTTGCCATCTTACCAGCATGTATTTTGCCCTGAATTAACTTGGATAACTTTCTAAATGAGTGTGACCATAGATTAGGTAAAAATCTATCATTGAAATGAAGCCAGCACACATGTAGTTTGGGGTTCATAATCTTATGAACTCACATAACTTCTTACTATAAAGGGTTTATTTTTGCATTTTAAGGTGTTTTTACGTAACTAAAGTCTGTTAGTAATAAATCCTTAGAAAAATAGAGGACCAAGTTTATTCTTTATTATTTTGATACTTGAATCTAAATTAAAATGATAGACTCAAGGAAGGAATGAAGCCCAAGGCCGTGCTGTTCTGATGGGGGATCCATGTTGACTGGCTCCCTTTTGTTCCAGAATTTCCTAGCCTCTGCTTCTGCCATCTGCTGGTGTTTCAGGCACTTACATGTTTGATTTTAAAACCAATTTGCTTTATTATTTATTTATTATTATTTATCTTTATTTAGGAAAGATTTGGGGAAATTTTTTAAAAATTTATATTCTCCTGTAATGTTTTGATGTAGGTTTGCTTACTATGTTTAGTTATCTTTTAAAGGATATTTTAGCTTCTGTTTCAACTCTGACTTTAGAGGAATAGGTGAATATAGAACTTAGGAAAGATGGAAGACTCCAAGGCCAAACCATATGCAATTCAGAGATAAAGAGGCAGCTTGTTGGTAGGAGGTTTTGAATGGCATGAGGAGTTACTGGAGAGCTATTGGGATCTTACCATATTTCTGGATTTGGATTAAATATGAAATAGGAATTTTTTCCTGGTGACTTGCAATTGAGTCTACTTGACTGGAAGCTAAACAGACTTGTCTGTATTCTACTTTAAGTCCCAGTATAAGATTTGGCAGATTGGTTTCCTAGATATCACTAAGGTTCTTTCTAGCCCTATAGGTTTTAATTCTGATAGGCTTGCTGTGTCTACTAGGGCCAACCTTCATCTCTGTCCTCATTTATTATTTTTCCTGCTCATGTTTAATACTTTAAGGTATTCTCATTACCTTGTGGAAAGGTAGAGATACGTTTTTTGAAATATCTTTTAGTTGTAGATACGCACAATACCTTGATTTTATTCATTTATTTTTATGTGGTACTGAGGATCAAACCCAGTGCCTCACGTGTACTAGGCAAATGCTCTACCACTGAGCTACAGCCCCAGCTCCTAGAGATGTTTCTCCTCAAACAAATCTTACCAGTAAATAAAGTCAGGCAAAAATTTGAAAAGTCAGACAAAGTATAGAAGTTTTATTTTCTGCCACCTTTCATTTCCTTCGTACATTTCCTGCAGCACTGTCTCAGTTGATTTCTAGAGCTTTGGTCAGTTGTTTGTCATCATTTTCTCAAAGAAGGAAAGTAATTAAAAATATTAATCTCAATTTTTTCCCAGAAAATGTAGAAAACTGACAGATAAGTCTCTTATTTTAAGCCCCATCTAGGGATACAGCTGAATAGAAACCCAAGTTTCTACTTCCCAGGCATGTACTCTCTATACAAAGTGATAACAGTGCTTGTGATTAGTCCTCCCAGTTTTAGGAAGTACATAATAGATTAAATTTACAGAATTTAAATTTTAAATTTAAAACTGTCAGTTTTACAGTATAAAAATGCTCTAATGTTGGCAGTTTCATATAGTTCAACCCTATGTTTTAAGACTCTCTTAAATTGTTTTAGATCTGCATTTAATAGTGAAAAGAATAGTTTTCTTCAAAATTCGTGCATTCCAATTGAAGTGGGTTTGTGTGTACTCTTTGAAGTATTAGGTGATCACAAGATATTTGTGGAGTTTAATTGGCATGAACGTATCCAGTAGGCCGTGTGTTCTTGTGTTCCCAGAAATTCAGGAGGCTATGGCAGGAGGATTGCAAGTTTGAGGTCAGCCTCAGCAACTTAGTTGAGTTCCTGTCTCAAAATAAAAATAAAAAGGACTGCGGATGTGTCTCAGTGGTTAAGTGCCCCTGAGTTCGGTAGTCTGGTAAAAGATGTTTGATGTTTGCAGAATATCCTTAGTCATATAAAAAAACAGAAATGTGTCATGACTTAGTGCTTCTTTGTGCTATAGGAGCTCTATTTTTGCTAGACCAAGTATTCTGTCAGGTGATGTTAGCTGGCAGACACTAGGAAGATGTATTGATTACATGGCATCTGTCCTGAGGTGTGTAGGTCACACTGCATTAAGGTTTGCCTTTCCCTGAAGGTGTTGATATGTAAGTTGAGTGGAAGGTACCACAATGCAGGCAGTTCATTCCTACTTTTGTCAGATTCTGCACATTTTTGTAAAAAGACATTCGGAATTATTGGCTTCAGGTATTAATGGATTGTGAAAGTAGTCCTTTAGAGGGACGAGGTATTCTTGTAGAATCAAGCTTATTTATTTGTATAACTTGAAGTTTAACTGATTCCATTTTCTCTAGGGACGTTATTTTGGCACTATGTTTTGAGTACTTAATTTTCCAGTAATAATACAAATGCCTATCTTCCCCTGTCCTGACTTCAAGCCCTCCTTCACTGGGGATGTGCACATACAATTTGAGGCCTGCCTCTGGGCTTGCCTGTGAAGTCCTGAACACAAAGCTCATAATCATCAAGGCTTCAGATTTCGAAGCAAAGAAAATATCCTGGGGAAGCTGGGGGCTGGTTTCGACTGCGTGTCTTCTAGGATCTCTACAGTGCCAAACTTTAAGAAGACCAGCTCTGCTTCTTCAGATGGTGAAGGCTTTCTTCCTCCTTCCCCTGACTTAAATTTGGCTTCTTCCCAAGCCATGTCAGTTTTTTCCAGTCAGTTGAGAATGTCAGAGTGGCTGGCGTTGAAAGAGCCAATATGTTGGAAGATGTTTAAAGCCAAGTAGAACATTTATATGAATTAAGGAATATATTAAGGGAAGATTTTTAAAAATCAGACTTGGGGTGGGAGGAACCTGTTGAATTAAAACTTGTATACCATATGTATCATTGCTAAATACTTGTGAAACATATTCCTAAAAACCAAATCATCACTTTATAACCCAAATAATGTACCCTGTGGGCACATTTGCAAAGATATACCAATAAAAATACATCCAGAGTTCTTAAGGTGATCATGCAAATAAAACATTTCATAGTATAACTTAAAAATAATAAGCAAGAAAAGAGTCTGGGAACTATTTGTTTTATTGAAATTCTGCCTTTTTAGCAGCTTTTTTTTTGGGGGGGGGGTCTTGTATTCTTGCCTTAATGTATTCATGCTCATTGAAGGACAGAAGCGTATGACAGAAATATGGTTGAAAAGTCTCACCAGTTCTAAACAGAATAAATATCATACTTTGATTGCTTTGTTGCTAATATGGCCTGTTCTCATACCTTCCTGAATTCTGTTGTCACCACTATTAAATCACTCAGCAGGGGGCCGTTGATTCCTTCATGTACAGCGGAAGCCGGTGTCCTATGGCCGGTGTGCCAGGACACTGCGACTTCACTTGTTGTCCAGCAGGCCATGCTGTCTGAGCAGATGCTGGGCTTCCGCTGAGGGAGTGTGAGGCCTTCTCTCTCCTGGCCAGCACTTACCTTCACTGTGGCCTTCTTTTGTAGCTGGGGTTTGCTGCTTGTGGTGGTGTGGCCTTAGCTGGATGTGGGAGAGGACTGAGGACCAGAGGAGGGGAGGTGCCTGGAATGTTAGACTGGGGCTCTGTGAACAGCCTGTGTTCAGTTGTGGGGCCACACATGTCAGTTTCAAGTATTTAGTTGTCAGCTTCCTAAGAAGCCTCATACATTTTTTACACGAAATGCCTGTTCACCTTCTCCCACCACTCCACAAATTAGATTTTCCATTTCAGAATGACTTTTGTTTCTTACTGAGGGGGAAGGGAGATGAAAAATGAAATAGTCAATGAATATATATGTTATTGAAAATGAGACTTGGATATAGGATTGGATATACACATGCGGTAAAGTCAAAATTTTAACAAGTTCTAAAAATAATTTCAAACAAATTTCTTGAACAACTTAGAATTTTTAAGAAAATTTATTGTGTCAAGTTTGTAACTGTCTTCTTTCAAAGTTCTCACAATATATATTTATTTTTATCTCACTTCATTTTTAATCCCTTTCTGAAGTGTGAGCTGCTCTTCAGTCATCTTAATGTTTTTAACTGTGCTTATAATCATCATGAATTTTGAAAATTTATTTAATGCTGCTAGAGTATAACAATAGTTGTTCAATATAAAAAAAATTATCTAGATAAATGAGTATTTGGGGAGGAAGCTGAGAAATCTTGACTTTTAAAGATGTAGAAGGTATCCTTTACCATGTGGAAACTTGAAGGACTTAAGTTTCAAATAGTAAATAAGTACCTTTATTAAAAATTTAACATTTTGTCTTATGTTAATGTGTGCCATGAATTAGAACATCCGATGACCTCATACTCATGAAATGATGTTTTCTGTTTTCTGATTGACAGTGGAAACTTGTATGATGTGCTATTTAATAGCAAATGCAACCATCACAAGCACAGGTAATCAGAGACACATGTCTGTACATGTCCTGTAGTAAATACTTGCATTTGTCTGTGAGAGCATTTTCTTCTTTTATGGAGGACGTATGGAGAAGTTGACCTCCCTGAAGGATGAGTTCTACAGGGAAAGGAATGGAGATCTGCCAGGCTTGTTGGCTAGAGTCATGGACGAGAGCAAGGCCTGTCTGAACTGCCACTCAGTTTTTATTCTGCGCGTTTGCAGGGCTGGTGATTAGAGTGGCTTTCGCCCAATTATGCTGTGATTATTCTGCTGCACTGTAATTGACTGGGGAGATATGCTAATACCTGTCATTTGGGATGATAAAAGATGAGCGGGGGACGCAATGCATTATTTAGCTGGCTGTGTGATAGATGAGGGATGCGCAGTGCTTTAATTGCTGAGAAGAGAGGTTAAGCTGAACGAACGGATGAATTAGAAATGAGTTTTTTTTTTTTTTTATGGCTTGTGGAAAAGTGAAATAAAGGAAAATGTGTCTTAAACTAAAGCAGCGGATAGAAGTGAGCACCAGGAAACTAGATCTTCTAGGCAGCTTGCTTTATCAATTTAAATGCAAACAAAAAATGCAGTTTAGAGTTCAGTAAATAATATTCAGAATGAGAATGTATGATAGATTCTCATATTAAGCAAAAAGTTGTAAAAGAATCTTTTTTATTTTAGATAACAGTATCTGTGATTTGTAACATTAAATTCACACTATTTTAGCTCATACTGAAATGTAAAAATGCAGCAGCTCTGAATCCCATACTTTGTATCTTTTGAATATTAGTTTATTTATTTATTTATTTATTTATTTATTTATTTATTAGAGAGAGAGAGAGAGAGAGAGAGAGAAGAGAAGAGAGAGAATTTTTTTTAATATTTATTTTTTAGTTTTTGGCGGACACAACATCTTTGTTTGTATGTGGTGCTGAGGATCGAACCCAGGCCGCACGCATGCCAGGCGCTTGAGCCACATCCCCAACCCTTGAATATTAGTTTAGAAGCATATAGATTTCCTGTGCTTCTAGATCTTTTAACAAATGCAGGTAGAGGAAGATGAGAAAATATGAATATGTATAATACTAGGAGAATGTGATAATATAATTAGTGGGAGAGTGTACAGATAACTCTGAGTAACAGAAGTAGAGTCATTCAATGGTACATCCTCATATGCCACACAGTTAGGAGTTGGTATTTTTATGAAAAAAATTTAATGAGTTGGTACTTTTATGGAAAAAAAATTTAAGAGTTCTATTTCCCTTTTCATATTCTTTCCTACTATCATGCCCATATAGAATCTCGTATTAATATTTTCCAGAAGTAATAAAAAATGCTGTGTTGTAATCTGCATGGTTATTTATATGTTGTTGGTGTATTAGTTAATAGGAAATTTGCAGAAACAGGCTGTTGAAGACTGAACTTGAGGTCTTACACACACTGTCAGCTTCCAGGCACCTCATATTTTACCAAATGATGAAGCAGAGAAATATGCCCAACTATGCTGCTTTGTCCCTTAGATAAAACTACAAGAATACAGGCTGTATTTTTTTGTACAATGAAGAAAAAATGGTCCTCATATGTGTTTGAGTTTTCTGCAGTCCATCTTCTTGGAGCCTGCAGGACTCACCCAGTCCAGCAGCACTAAGCAGGGGAAGGCTGCAGCCAGGCCTCTGAAGGTCATGGTTTTTTTGTTTGTTTGTTTTTAATGTAAAAAAGGTCCATATATTGGGGCTGGGGATGTGGCTCAAGCGGTAGCGCGGTCACCTGGCATGCGTGCGGCCCGGGTTCGATCCTCAGCACCACATACCAACAAAGATGTTGTGCCCGCCGAAAACTAAAAAATAAATATTAAAAAATTTTTTTCTCTCTCTGTCTCTCTGTCTCTGTCTCTCACTCTCTCTTTAAAAAAAAAAAAAAAAAAAAAAAAAAAAGGTCCATATATTTCTAGAGCCAAGCCTGCCTGTTGGACTGGCTATACCTGCGGACGGATGCTGCACTGCATTCTGCTGCTCCCAGAAGTTTTGCTGGGATCTGATCTGTTTCCTCCAACACAGTCGGCACTGTTTTTTGTGCATTTCTTCTGAAAGTGACATTTCTTTATGGATATTTTCCTTTGGGGTCCTTGGAATAAAAAATAGACTCTTGTAGCTATGTAACAGAACATCTTGTACGGCAGAATAAAAGTTTAAAGGAAAGCAGGAAGCAGTTGGCTTCAAAGAATTTAGAATTAAATGGACAAAGCTAAGCCAAACACAGTGACCTGCATCAGACAACTGCACCAAAGTGTAGCTTTCACAGACCTGAATTGGACCAACTGAAAGTACCGTGTTTTAACATGCAGGCCACTGTGGTAAAAGATGACACTGCTGCACTTTGCTTTAAAGTCCTTAGTTTGAGAGGGTTTTGCATTATTTTATATGGTTAAAAAAAATCATGTCTGTGGCTTTCTGATGTAATATATTTCACTATAAATTTGAATTGGGATAGCATGAAGTTGTCCTTCTACACACTTGGATGGCTAGGAACTGTATGATGTCACCATTCTTCATCTTAGAAGTTCCCCTTCAAAATGCTATATCATAAAACAGATTTGTAACAGGAGGCAGCGTAAAACTAACTTAAATTTCTTTAGCATCTTTGAATATCCCTACCACTCAATTAAAGGTGCGTGGGTTCCTTCCTTCCTCCTCCTCCTTCCCTTTTCTAAGGTTGTGAATTACTGGGTTGGCATCATACACATGTCTGTGCCTCCCTCCTGTCCACCTTTGCAGTCATCCCAGAGGTGCCTGTTCTCCAGCAGTGGGTCCGCAGTTCACGGGTCCGCGGCACAGCTTCCTCTTCTCACATTCTCACATCATTTGGTTCCATATTTTGTTCACTTTCATACCGAAGAAGCATGGAACATAAACGTCACAGGAGGGTGTGCACCGCAGGGACACGGGCAGACAGCTTCTTCACAGGAAGTGAGTTCTGTGTGTGGGCACAGAGACCAGGTGCCTTACTTTCCAACTGTCATTTCCTTACGAAAGAACAAACAAGCGCCTTTCCTTCTACATGAGGGCAGGTCTTCAGTAACGTGGGCACTATTGAAAAGTACAGGTCAAAAAAGGAAGAAAAACAGATAAAAAGGAAAAGATACAGGTGATTGATCAGTTAACTAGAGTTAACTAGTTTCTTCATCTTATTTTATGGTTTTCATTTTCCTTGTTACCTGTAGTGTACTTTTTTTGTTTGTGCTCTTGTCGTTTAAATTCACTTGTAGAATTTGTACAAAGCACCCTTTAGGATAGCTAAATCAAAATCTTTGCTTTAAAAAGAAATCATAAATGTAAAGATAATCTTATGTTTCAAGCCTTACAACTCACTGTAAGAGTTCTTCTAATCCCTTGTCTTCCTTAAATTTGACTGTCATACCCTTGGTAAAGACAGAAAGCTCTTTAAGAAAAAGGAGAATTCAAAACTTCTTTCAGGTGTCTTCTGGTTAGATTCTGCAGGAAAGGGAAGTTGCAGATGTATTGATTTCATACTGCCAACGAGCGGGTTACAGCACGTTCACCAGCATAAAGCCATACCTGTTAATTATCTCACTGTTCCTTTGGGTCAGTGATCCAGTAACTGGACAGCTCAAGGACTCACAGAGTTAAGACAAAGGTCTTGTCAGAGCCGTGGTATCATCTGAGATGGAGGTCTCCCTACAGGCTCAGTGGTTGGCAAAATTCACTTGCTACAGGTTGTAATTCCATGGTTCCCACTTCAAGCCTGATGCCAAACAGGGATCTTTCTCTGCTCTTGGAGGGGACCTGCAGGTCCCTGCACATGGCCTTCTTCACCACTTCACAGGAACGGAGGTACTGCAGATCTCTCCCACCTCTTCAAGACCCCCCTTTTAGGCAGGGGTTGTGGCTCAGCAGTAGAGCATTTGCCTAACACAGGCAAGGCCCTGGGTTCGATTCTCAGCACCACATAAAAAATTAATTAATTAAAGATATTGTATCCAACTACAACTAAAAAATAAATATTTTTTAAAAAGACTCCCCTTTTAGATCAGGCCCATCTGGGATAATTTGCTTTTATTGATCACAAGTTGACTGATTAGAAGAACCATTTCTGCTCTGAAGTAGCATAATGCAAGAGTGTCACCTGCCATGTTCATAGTTCCTTTCCCACTTCACAGAGGAGATTATGTAGGATTTATATCCCAGGGCCTGGGGTGTAGGAGACCCTTTTAGAATTCTGACTCCCCTAGATACTGATTCACATTTGCCATCAGATTTTAGGGATATAAAGGGGTTTTGTTGTTGTTTTCTTTCTATATACAATTGACTTCCTTAAAAATGCAGTTTTGGAGAAATGACAGGGATATAATAGAACATATTTGAATAACAACATGGAAAATAAATGATGGGCATGTTTAGCAGATCTGTCCATCACTTTTACAGCACTTTTACTCCAGTGCTCTTAGCTTCTGAGTCTTTGGTGTGGAGTAAAAGAAGCCATTCCTTACCGCCCACTCTTTCTGTGCAGTCCTGTACTTCAGGGTGGGTGGAGAGTGCCCTGCATCTGTGAAAGGTTCTGCAGTCCCAGGCCATCATGTGCGGTTCTGCTCCAGGTCTCTGTGGGAATACTAACAAGAGGAAACAAAGTCTCTGCTAAGTCTGGTTAGCTTTATACATTGGCATGCCTCAGCCTCCCAAGTTGCTGGATTACAGGAGGACACCACCATGTTCAGATCAATACAACACATTAAAAAAAAAAATCCCAACTATCTTTTATCTTTTAAAAACTCAGTGTTACTTATTATGTACCCGGGACATCTGATTCACTTCAGAATTAAGAGAAAAATAATATATTTGAAATAGAATTTCTGTGTCCTTGATTTTAGTTCTTTTGGTGGGGAATTTCATAGAGCCAGAAATGTAAGCAAGCAGAAATGAAGCAAGCCTAATGATTTTTTAATTATCCAGATTTTTGAAGACCAATCAAAATTTTAAAAAAGTACTAGAGTTACTGCTCTTGATTCTAGAATCAAGTAAAAGTTTAGAAGGATTAATTTTAGATGAGATCAATAATACCACCAACTTAGTCTATAACTAGAACAGAGCGGTTTTCCTAATATTCCAGAGAAAGTACTGATATTGACATCAATTGTTTCTTTTGCAGGACTTTTTTGAGTTTTAAGGACTATTTTATGAAGCCACTGCACTTTGGGAATCTCTGTGGCTTTAAGATGGAATCTGTCATGTAGAATTTTCAAGAAAAGTGGCAGCATGGTGGCAAGACAGACCCCTACCTCAGATGCCGGCTGAAGTCTCCGTTATTGTCTGATCCCGTCCCTCCTTTCCCACCACCCCCTCATCTTGCCTTGGTACAGCTCAGAGGTTAGGATGTGCTCAGGTGCCCACCAGAGTAGCACCAGGCATTTTCCTAAAGGATGGGCAGCCATTTCTTGAACTACTGTATCCTGACCTCTGTGCTAGGTTTTGTATTTTCTGTGACAGTGAAGGCTACCTCTTGGATGGTGTGGCATTCAGTAGGAGCAAGCCTGTGGTCAGAGGGCAAACAACTTGTTGCTAGAGGTCTCATTCACCCTGTGCTGGTCTCAGGACCCTGGGAGAATAAGACATGGTTCCAGCTCCCGTCAACTGCAGTGTAGTTGGAGAAGTGGGGCTGGCTGGAACATGACAGATGTGAAGTGGTTCCCGTGACATACTGGGCGAGGACAGTGTGGCCGGGCAGCAAGGCGCCGGAGGGCTTTGACTGAGCTCTGCTGGAGAGTAGCCTCACAGATAGGCAAGAACGAGAACACAAATTTGGCTTTGCGGGAGGAAAAAAAAGGAGGACCAGGGCTACCTTGCCTGGGTGTTTGAATGTGAAGAGTTATAACCAAAGGCTGTTCCACTTGGAAATGAGTTTTTTTTTTTTTTAAAGTAAATGGTATATCCATCTATCAACTGTGTATGGTATTTGTTGACATAGAGTGGAGACAATATATTGATTAGTTGTATATCTTTAAGCTTTTTAGAATCAAATAGAAAATATGAAAGTGCATGGAAAACTGTGAATTGCATAAACGAAGGTTTTACACTATCTTTTATAGCAGCTTGTTACATAATAGATTTATGTGATGCCGGGAATTTAAAAAACTATTGAAATTAATCCATTAGCTAGAAAACTAATGTTTTGGATCAGATGAGAGTCAGCCAGTATTGAAGTCACATTTGTGTTTTGCTGTCTTGCCCAAAGCCTTTATTACATGCTGAATTTCTCTGTAAATATTCAGTGGTATACAGTAGAATATAAGCGTTGTTAAAGATAGAGTCTGATTAACTTCCTGGTAGTTAATGCATGGGTAAGTGAAGGAAAGGTTTATTCTTATATTTCACAAGAATTAAATCTGAAATCAGAGTGTTAGCAGAAAGGCTCCAGAACCAGCTCCCACAACATGGGTTGATTGCTCTCCGTGGGCTAGGCCCATGGCAAACCCTAGAGTTGCAGTACTTAGCAAGACCCAGTGACCTTTAATTTCCTTATCCCCCAGTTCTGCTGCCTGGAGGACCTGGTGACCTCCAGGCCCAATCCCTGGCTTAGAACGAATTCTGTGAGAGAGTGGTTCTGCTTTTCTCTGCATGTTTCAGAATTCAGAAGATGATTTCTAGGAGTTTAAATGAGATCTGCATTTGGTTTCAGGAAGGACAAATGGGAGAAAATCATTGCAGTGTATGTTGCTTAATCAACATTTGCAGTGCCGCTCCACATCAGTTTCTGTCCTTTCCAAGTGAATTAGTTCTTGTGGGCAGCACGTCAGGAGGAAGTGTATTGTTCCTGGCAGGGCACTTGAATTTCTAATTACCAGATTCCTCACTTAATTGCACTTACCTGGACACCCAGGCAGGGTGAACTTTTGGAAAAGAATGTAATTAGTGAAATAGGAACTTTGTTGCCAGCACCATGTCTAGATGCCAACACTAAACAGAGCTCTGATAAGTGTCCACATCTGTAAAGACAGTTCATTGGCCGATAAAAACAGTTCTCAAAGTAAATTATGATTGTGCATCTCAGCTTTGAATACAGAAGAAACAGTGGTGCTGAAGCAGAGTCTGTTCTAAGGTTTTTTTATTCCCCCTTTGGGGTAGGGCCATAGTAGGCATGTGCATATGCTTTTAAGAAGAATAATTACCTGGAGGAAAAATAATTACTTATCAAATGCCAAATATTTATGTGTGGACAAAAACATTGCATACTCTGATTAATAAATGTAAAATCCCAGGGTCTGTAGGAATTGGAGGAAAAAGTCATTTTCCAGTATTCAGTTGCTCTAATAGTTTTTCTTAAATAGTACTTTTCATTAAAGACTAATTCACCAGCAACAACAACAACAAAAGTTTTAACCTGGTTACAAGATAGATTTAAAGTTATTTTTAAAGCATTTTAATTTCTTTAAGGAAAAATGTGAAATACTTATTTTCCATTTCTCTCATTTTCTTCTCACATCTAAGAGCCCCACCACGCTTAGTACAGTTTCACAGTCCTGTGATGGCAGTAAACATCTGCTTATGGTTTATGTTACACATTTTTTATTCTGTCCTTAACCCCCCCCCCCAGCTTCTCCGAGCTCTGTCCTTCCTTTCCATCTCAACAAATTCCTTGTCCACACCAAGGTTAATTTTGTTCATCTATGGTTAGTTAACTCACAAATGATCTTTTACAGCTTCTTCCCCATGGAGCTGCTGGTCCTTTTCATAGGAGTCCCCCTCCCTATCCCATGTGCCCCAGAAACCTCTGGATAGGCAGAGACACGCAGTCTGGCTGGTCCCCTGTGGGTGGACTCATCTTGGGCCCTCAACTACGGCAACCTTGTTTGGTTTTGCCATGGTTTCAGTCTTCTAATCATTTAATAGTAATCAGAACACCTCCTAGTTGTGTATCATTTTGCATATATTTAATCACATTTTTTTTGTTTGACAGCAGTAAATTAAGAACGTGACATCTAGAGCCCAGCCACATCTGAATGTACATTTGTCAGCTATTTGAATAATGGTGGTATAGATTTATAGAATTTTAAATGGGAGTAATAATAGTAACAATAAACCTCAAAAATGGTGAAGGTAGAGTCCATTGCTTATGGACAGCCCTTATGGTACCCAGCACATCAGAGCCCCTGTGTGTGCTGCTGCTGCTGCTGTATTAGTTAGTTCAAAGTAGTAGGCAGTGTTCCCGTCTCATAAAAGAGAGGGCAGAAGCAACAGTGGTGAAGTCACCTTTCAACGTCACTTAGTAATTGGGTTCCACAAAAACTGCTAGTTTTTGTGCTTTAAAATATCTTAGGGTTGACAGAGTTTTGGAAAATATACAGATTGAATTTCAAAGAAACAGTGAATACAATGAAGCTGAAATATTGCATGGCATATACTTAAACAAAGAATTTATTTGTTGTTAAACAAATATAGCTGGATTCTAGGTTTTTTGTTTTTGTTTTATTTTGTTTCTGGCAACACTAACCTGTGCATACAGAGTGTCTACTGAGTACCAGTCCCTAAATCATAGAAATGAAATAGAGCCCTGATTTGGCCCTTTATAACTTTATCACAACATAAAAATCTTGCTTTTGTGTTTTAGACAACCCAATTAAGGACAATTAAACTGAAGCGTGTGTGCTGTAGTTCTCTAAACCTGCAACATGTTGTAGGAAGAAAGTATTTTTTTGGGAGACACCAAGGTAGATTTTCCAGCAGCTAATGAGCACCGAGTCAGCAGTGGGAAAGACAGTAAATAAGAAAGGTGCCAAAGAGGACCTCTGTGCTGCCACTTTTTGGAAATAACAGTGTTTGACAGAGCAGTCACGGTGTGCTGAATGTGCTTCCCGAGTACATCTAGGACGTTAAGCTCATGGCTTTCTGTGGCCCCTTCGATCCTCTCTCTCCTCCGCCTGTCGGTTGCCATCCATTGCTGTGGAGCTGGTTTTGGTTTTAGAACTTTCCCTGAGTATTTTTGGAAAGTCTAAGGCAGGAGCACTATAAGAAGCCATCCTAGACTTTGAGGAAAGACAAGAATATTTCATATGGAGGCCTTGCCTTTCTTTTCTCTTATCTTTCTGTTTCTTTTTCTTTCTTACATTTTTCAATCTTAACAAATTACAGACAAGTGCCAAAGAACGGGGCGCTGGTACAGGAGAATGACACAGCCACCGACGTTTTTGTTTGTTTGTTTCCTTCTATGCCAGTGTGATATAAGGGGCTCAAGAGGAAAAAGGGAGGGGACTGACATTTATTGAGAGCAAGTAAATACCAGACACTGCCGAGTACTTCCTTGACACACTGTCTTTGGAGGAGGGATGTAATGCCACTCTCACCCACAAGACAGCAGGCTCAGAGGTGAGGTGTCTGATACCATATGGCATGTGGCACGTCATAAGAGACCGGTGCTTTTTCCACACTGAGTTGCTTATAGTAGGGCAGTGTTCTTGTTTATCAGAAATGTTTTAGGTGGTTGTGCCCTTAGTGATTTGCTCCTGCACAAGCTAGTTCAATTCTCTTATCCTATGTGCATTGCATCTGTGGAAGAACAATATATTAACTTATGAGATATATGTGAATTCTCACATAAAATGTGTGTAAAATTTAAAACACCAATGAAGCGTACTTCTAGTAAGTCAGGCTTCCTTATTTTATTTATAATGGTTGCTTATGTATGATAAAATTATTGCTACTGGGCAGACCTGACAATCGATTTCTTGTAGAACTTCCAAATGGCCAGTGCTACCTTGGAGATTTTAGTTCTTTATGAGAGATGACGAGGGACACTAGCAAGTATCCTTAAGACGGAAATTGGGCCTGTAAATCCCAGCAACTCAGCAACTCAGGAGGTTGAGGCAGGAGGATCATAAGTTCAAGGCCAGTCTGCACAACTTAACCAGGCCATATCTCAAAATAAAAAGGGCTAGAGGTGTGGTTCAGTGATAGAGGGCCCTGGGTTCAATCCTCAGTTCCAGAAAAAAAAGGGAGGGTGGGAGGCAGGTTTTGAATCTCTATTCTGTAAGACTCAGAAGCAGTTTTACCAGAAGAATACCGAGGGTTGGAGGACCCATCCCGAGGGAGGACTTGCTGAGCACTCTGTTGGCAAGGCAGCAATCTTCCTGTGGGTGGACCCTCACAAGAAGAGGGCACCTGGTGAGGATGGCATCAGAACGTTGGCAGTTAAGTAATTAAGGTCCATGGCATCTGACCCTTCTCCTCCACAGAGGTTCCTTGGTAGCCCTGCGGTCAGCTGTGGGTCTGGACTCCATGCCCCATTGCACCTTTGTTTTATTGAACCTTGCTGATCTTCCATGGCTGATCAGCCCTCATGTGACGGTTACAGTTTTTCTTAATAAATCAGCCCATCTGGTCTGATTATATCTATAGGAAGGTGTTGCTCAGCCAGGAGTGACCTTGATCTTTAAGGTAACTGCACATCTACCTGCGGAACAGTAATAATTGTTTTTCATTCATTTGTAAACTTTAAGACTCTAAAGCACATTTCTCTAGAACACTTGTTCAGCTGTGTCTACTTGTCATATTGAAGAGTAAAATGAAACATTCAGGGGGTATATTTTTTTATGCCCATGTGGAATCATTCTTCTTAGTATTTCTTCTATTTTGAATATTCTGTTGCTCACAGTGAACAGTGAAGACTTGTTTGTTTTAATTTTAACTCTTTCAGCCCTCCTCATTCACAAATACTTACAACCCATTACAAAGTAGAAAACACACAGTGCACACCGGGTTTGTAGAAAAGGTTTCCAAAAGCCTTAGCCACCAGCGAAACACATCTCCTGACAAGCCTACTCCAGATGCAGAGCAGGGGCCCTGGGTGACTAAGCTCTTGTCCTGGGTTCCTGTGCCTCTGGGTGGTGTCACACCTCACAGAGGCCACCTCTCACTCATTCCCCACTTCTGTTCTCCTCTTCTCTCCTCCCCCTTCTCTCCTCCCCCTTTTTAGTGACTGTCCTTTCCTCTCCTTTCTCATCTTACAGATGAGCAGTGCCTCAGGAAGTTACATGTCTCTTATTCTTTCTTTTTTAGGAATGGAGCATAGTTCTCAAATAGTGTTCCATCTTCAAGTCCACCAACATCACCATACACTGTGGGGTTCATTCAACAACAAAAGTTAAATGTAAATAAGTATATGTACATAGTTCTGTTAATGTATATGAAAGGAAATAAGTCATGGTTAATAGAAAGATTATTATGCAGCATTTCTAATATATACATGGGGAAATTTACATCTCAAAGTCCCTTTCTAATCCATCGAAACTATGCTGGTCAGAGTCATGAGGAATATAAGTTTTTGACAGGGTCTTGCTAAGTCATTGAGGCTGCTCTTGAACATGGAATCCTCCTGCCTCATCCTCCTGAGTCATTATATTTTCATGTTAACATGTTAAAAGTTTTATGCAAAGAAAACACAGAATTTACTCAAGGAGTTTCTATCAACGTCAGTTTTTATTCTTTCATATAGCTATTAAAAGAAATTTTAGAAATGATAGACATCTTAGAAGAAAGTATTGTTTTGTGTTGAAGAGCAATTAAGAATTAAAAATTAAAGAAAAATTATACTTCATTTCCTTTCAATTTTGTTTTTGCCATTTTTCCTTCTATTTCGACTATTTTATAAGGATTGTAGATAACCTCAGTATTTTACATTGTCTCCTGAAAATTGAACATATGCACATTAGTTTTATTAAAGTATTTCACATAAAATACCTAAATATCGCATGGAGGGAGTCCTAATTTTATGTTTACTTGTTGACTTGTTTGTGTATTTATTTGTGGGATTGAACCAAGGGGTGCTCTACCAGTGAGCTACATGTACCCCATCTTTTTTTTTTTTTTAATTTTATTTTGAGACAAGGACTCACTATGTTGCCCAGACTGGCCTTGAACTTAGGATTCTCCTGTTTAGCCTCCCAGACCTCTGAGATTACAGATGCACAACACCTCAGCCAACTAGGAAGCCTTAATCTTAAAGATTTAGGCCAAAACACTATTCTGCTTTCATACTGATATTACCAGATTGTCCGAGTTCAGGGAAGTCTTCTGTCTCACAAGGAGGAAGCACATTAAGTTCCCTGTTAGGTCATCGGTATGGGATTCTTTCATTTTCTGTTCCAGTGGAAAACCTGGGAGCTGATTGAAGAAGAAGGTTTTTATTTTCCACCAGAACAGAACTGAGAAGTGTTGGCTGGAGAGGAGGAAGATGCTCTTAGATTATTAAAATGCTTTTCATTCTAGAAAAACAGCAAACCTGAAAAATGTCAATAGAGGACTTTTTTTTTTTTTTTTTTTTTTTATCTTGTGGGAGAATAGGAATAGCGGCAAGAAAGAGAGAAACAGGTGCTGGAGTAGTGGGCTAGGTAACCTCAGAGTATGAGGTCCTCGAGCTGGACAGAAATCATGGCCCCACCCCACACACTCTCAAACATTTCCTTTGTGTATCAAGGCAGTTGGTTGTCCCTACTTAATGAGATGGCTGGCAGGATTAAATGACATTAAAAATGGTTTGGATTAAAAAATCAATATTGGTAGCTCTCATTTATTACATTCTCCCTAATCATCAAGCACTATTCTGAGTGCTTTCTTTATATTGCTGTAAACAAAGATTAACAACAGTCTTAACAGTTTATCAATGAAGAAACGGAGGTCTCCCGAAGTCCTGTGTTTAAGGCTGAATGTCCACCATGACGCCCCTGCTCCTAAGCACCAGGCTCTCGTCATCTCACAGAAGGGGTGAGGCCGACCCTTTCTGAGGGCAGGTGGGCTCACCATGATGGTGCCTCTAGTGCCAGCTTCTTTAGGACAGGTGTGGCTCGGGATGGACTTGGTGCCCGTGCCCTCTGAAGAGTTGGACTCTCTTGCTTCCTCCATTCCAGGGAAGGGAATGCAGTTTTCGTCCACAGAGGCCCCTGGCTCCACAGGCTGCCAGAGGGTCACCTTCTGCTTCTCACCAGGGATCTCCCGGCCATGTGTGCTTGTGGAGTTTTCCACAGGGTTCCGTAGAGCAGGAATGGATTAAAGTCTTCAATAGTACATATTATTTGCTGGATAATAATAGAACTTAGTCTCCCCACACCCTTTTTTTGTGTGCTGGGTGTTTAACCCAGAGGTGTCTAACCACTAAGCTAAACCCCTATCCCCCCATTTTGTCTTATTTTAAGACGGGGTCCTACTACCTGATGAGCCTGGCCTCAACAGCTGCCTTCGTTGATGGATCAATTCATTCATCTAGAAAGTGCAGTTATACAGTGTTTATGCTTTCCTGTCTTCTGTTGCCATTTTCTTCCAGTCCCTTCTCATCCTGCTTTTTCTTTTTGTTTTGTGTCCTACTGTGTGTTACTGTGAGAACACATGGCCAGCTTTTCCATAGGTAAAGTTAATTCCACAGTTGACTGCTTTCAGGAATTTAAATTCAGTGTATGCTGTACCCCATATTTTAAGACCTAAAACAATTACAGATACTTCTGAACTTAGAACACTATAAAATAAACTATTTATCACATCAAATTGCATCAGGGATCCATTGTAGGTTGACAACTGTGCTAGATCACAGATGCTATATTTCATGGATTATGATTTCACAGACAGTCTGACTCTACAATTTGGTTCTCTTATATTTTACTCTTGTGAATCCTGTGGAGTCAGAAGACAAAATGAAAAACTCTGATGCTTTATCAGTTTAAACAAAATGATTACCACTCATTATAAAATACTTGTAACTTTTTAAACTTCTTGCTGTTGGACTCCCTTTGAATTTAATTGTGGATTCCTTTGTTTTTAAAGCCGGTCGTCCTGCCCAGATCAGGTGGGAAGACAGAAGACATGTATCTTCTGTCTGTGATGGTGTGAGTTAGTTGTCCTTGGGTGTATCAGTTTATGGTCTCTTGGTTTATAGGCCTGCATGCGACAGCTGTTGTGACTCACCCACAAGGAAATGAAGTGGATATATTAGCAAGTAGAAATTGGGATATGTGCAACCTGTTGTAAATTGAGAGAAAACATTGTGTGAGACACACCAATGGGTAGAAATTAGAAAATAAAAGATCTGTTTTGAAAGCACCCCAGGTGTATGAACTGTATTCTGCTATTGTATGTGTTGAGACCTATCTATCTACTGCATAGTTTTGTGCCTTAATCTTCCTTTTATCACAGTCATATCCTTATTTACTAAGTAAAACCTGATGCCTGTACTAAATCTGACAGAGTGTACAATAATAAGTATTAGAAAATGTGTTAAAGGTATGCATGCTCACATGGATGTGTACACACATGTACATGCACACACATGCCGTTTGCTCTCTTAGGTGAAGTAACCAATATCCAAGCTTGTGTTGGTAATGACTGTGACTAGAAAAACTGCATTCTAATGTAATCTGTGTCCACAGACCCCATGCATAATTTTTAGTTTGTTTTATTTTGTTTCAGGTACTGGGGATTAAATCCAGGGACCCTACCACTGAGCTATATTCGCAGCTTTTTCTATTTTTTATTTTGAGAGAGGGCCTCACGAAGTTGTGGAGGCTGGCAGTGAATTGAGATTCTCCTGCCTTGGCCTCTTGTAGCTGGGATTACAGATGAGCACCACTATACCCAGCCCATGCCTAGTTTTGATGTAAATAACCTAGCCTCTCTGGACCTCAATTTCACATTTTACAAATATATAGTATTTTTTAAAATACATAGTAGAAGTAAAGGTTCATTGTGGCTTGTTTTTAAGTTTTTGAAAATTTTGTTCAGTTCTTAACAACCAGTTGTGTTTCTCTTCTAGGGAAGTGAGATTTAGCCTGTCTTCATATTTTATACTTATCTTGTGTCATGTTTTATCCAATATACTGAGGGTTTGTTCTTTTTAAATTTTTTTTTTCCTGTTCTTCAATGTTGAATCCCTTTAACATCTGCTAAACAGCACCAAGGATTGATGAGGTCTGCTTTGGTTAATACCAGCACAGGTTTGCTATCAAAGTCTACATACAGCTCAGTTCATTTTTTATATACTGTTCATATCCTGAGTGTGTCAGGTACCTGAGCCTTATTTTTTTTTTTTAACTGTTTTTCACTATTGACAAAATAGTCAGTAGCACAGTCCTGAAGACGGTCTGTAGCTTAACTTGGTCAACCATTGGCTACCTGATTGCAAAGCTGCACATCAAATAAAATGTCATGTGATGCAGGGCACCTCTTGCAAATGAAACACCACTGATTTCTTGCAGGTAGGTTGCAGTTAATGCAGTAACGGAGCGGCTTCCAAATGCTCTCTAGAGAACCCACTTTCCCTACCACTGAAAGTGAGGCCTATCTTGATATCTTACCACTCTTGTGCATTTAAACTCCCCCACTCAGCAATTATTCATGTTTCTTATACCAGTAATGTTATGTAATTTAAGGGCAATCCTATCTGAATGCTGAGAATGTGGACCAACTGCCAGGATCTAAAGCAAACATGAAGAGTTTTCTATGTGAAGAATTCAACGTCAGCTTGACACTAATAATCCTGAGTGGTAGGTAATGAGAGGCTGCAATGAGAAGTAATTCCACAAACACACCTTTCTCTATAACAATCGGCACTTAACAGCTCAACCTCCATGGCCAACTGAGTGCTTACAAGGTTCCAGCATCCTACCCTGTGAAAATACCATTTTCATCTTAGAAACTTTAATTGTTCTCTTAAAGGGATGATGTAATTTATAATTACATTCTTAAATGTGCTCATATTGACAAACCAGCAGTCCACTGGAATGTCATTTTGTTTATAGAATAAGATGTTCATTTCTTGCTAAAGGATGACAAGTAGGTTACTTGGTATCTTGTTTTTGTATACACAGTATGCTCAAGGTGGATATTTTGCTATGCTTAGCCAAAGAGTCCAAGGGGAAATATCACAAAATATTAGAATTTAAGGAAAAAGACCAGACAGAAATAAAGGTTAAAGGTTAGAATTTAGTAGGTCTGAATGGTGAAACTAAAATTGATTTTTAGTAGCTTTTCTGGTGTGTTTTTTTGTTTTTAAGCATAAGCTGTGTTACTTTAAATTTTCCATTTTCTTTTTTCTTTTTTTAGAAAGTAAATGGCACCATGAAATATATTTTTTATTTTGAGTGAGTAAATGAAGTTAAATCTAGCAGATCCGTTCTTCATTGGCTAAAATTCAGTATTGAAATTATTGAGTTTTGATATTCTCTGCTCTTCTTGGAATACAAGAACATAAAATTGAGAAAACATTGAGATTTACATCTTATTTTTTAAAGTTTTAAAAACCAAACCTTCTGTTCTTCTCAGAAGCATTGATAAGCACTCAAAAATGTAGATTTGCCTTGTGCAAAGGATGGCGCCAGTCTTGAAAGACCCAGTAATACATGCCTATTTTTAATTGATAAGAGTCAGCTTCCCTTCATATTCCTAATATACTTATACCTCCCTTTTTTGTGACTAGTTAAAAATCTTCAGTAAAATAAAGTTAACACTAAATGGCACTTCATAATTGCAGTAATGATCACACAGCTGTGCGTTGCTCGGTTTATAACACATGTCAGCATCAGTTTAGGAGCTCAGCTTCATTTCCTGCCCAGATACAATTCTGCAGACTGTTATTGTGGTGAGGAAGCCCAGCATCTTCCTGGTCACTGCTCAGGGTGACCAGCCAGGCCAGGAGTCAAGGTCTGCCAGGGCTGGTCCTACAGCACTGGGCTCTGCTGTTTCCTCCTGAGGTTCTGTTACTTATGTTTATTTGCTTGCTTGCTTCTTTTCTTATTTTTCAAGAATTTTTCTTGGCTAAGTTAAGAGTTATTTTATTTATGAGTGTGAATTTTCTAGGAGGAACCCTTACACTTAAATGAACCTGTAAGAAGCCCATAGAAAAGCAAGTGCCTGCAGCGCTAATAATGAGAACTGACAAGGCAATCCTGCTGGGTTTATTTATGACCTTCTGCCTTTGTTAGTGCTTGTGAGAAATTCCTTTCTAACCATAACAATATTGTTGGAGTTTGGCACTGTACAGAGAAATCCTATGGAGCCCCAAGGCCCACAAACTGGCACTCATTCAGCTCAGAACAGATTGCTGTGCTTGTTGCAGACTGACATTTTTCTTCACTCTGCTTTTATTTAATTTTTTAGTAGTTTTCAGCAATCTTTATATGTGTGTTTTTAAAGAAGATACTGCTTTTTTTCTCAGCCAAAATCCATTTTATCTGTAGTACAGTATCTCATCTACCTAGCAGTATGGAGGAAAATTCAGATGAGGGCAGAATATAGAAAACCAGAAAGAGGCCGGTCTGTTTTGTGCAAGAACAGACTATAGAGAGTTATATCACCTTCCACAAACTGATGGCCTCTTGCTGCTTCTGAGCAGCCTCATGTGATTCCATGTTCTCAGAATAAAGAGCAAGCTCAGTAAGACAGACTGACCTCAGGTTATAATTTTGTTGTGTTCTGGTTATTATTTTGACTCCATTTCAGGACTTTTAAGACTGTTTAGCTCATTTGCTTCCTTCTACTCTTTCCAAATGAAACAAGAATTTGAAAAGCATCTATTCACAGAGAAAGCTGTCATAAAAATAACAATTTTCCTTGAAAGGAAATTGGTAACACTGACCATGTAACTCTTAGAATGGGACAGGTGGCAAGATGGTTTTTGAGGAGGGCCGTGCACAGGAGCATCACAAGGCTGAAGCAGTGGTGGCCTCTGCTGCCTCGAGGTGCCAACGTGATGGGAGGACAGTTTACATCAGTCTACATCAAGTGTCAGATGGGCATGTGACTTCTGCCCTTTCCAAGTGTCTTCAGGTTCAGGATGCCACCTTCGGGGAACAGGCTCTGCAGGACCCGCTTAGTTAGAAGTGCTCGTGTGTGCTTGCCACCCGTTTTCCTCATGGCAAGGTTGCTTTCTCAGTCCAACTTTGTCTTGTCCCTTCATTATTATATGCCTTTGTGTTAAATTTTGACACTGATTCTAAAAACATGAGTATGATTTTCTGCTACTACTGCTCAGCTCTTTACCATATTTGATACTTTTTTTAAAAAAGCTCATCTGTTGTTTGTCATGCAGTGGCATAAATTAATACTGCTTATTCAGGTGTTCCATGGCTATGTGCTAGAATCTCCGGGGTTCCCTTTCGTTTTACTTTACAAAGAAGCTTCAGTGTTTGTTAAATAAATAACTTCTCAAGTACAGGGAAGAAAGTAAAAATCCTCTTAGATCTGATCACCCCAAGTAAACATCATTAACATTTTATTGTCTATACCTCTTAGGCTTAAAAAATGTTATGTGTGAGTATTTATACATGTGTCTTCATGTATTTTATGCTATTTTATATATTAGATCATGATGTTTTTCTTCTGCTATTACTTGATTTTTTTACTCAATCTTTTTGGTGAAAATTACATTTTTAATATGATGTTTTAATAGTTATATTTTTTAGCTTGCTTCTAAATGAGATTTTACATGGTTTCTAACTTTCTGCCATATACTCTCCAGTTTTCACATTACTTCTTGTTTTCCTATGATCTCCATATTATGTAATAACTAATGAAAAGCAAAAGCATGAAGGCTAATATCTGTAAATGACTTGACTCATCTCATTCTCTCAGCCTCTGAGCCAGAGATCCATTTTATAGGTGAGGAAACAGAGGCTTAGGGATATAAACTCCTGTGCCATTGTCACCCCCCCAGGAAGCAATGTAGGAAAGGTTTGAACCAAGGCTGAGCCACCTGGGCAGGTTACCTCTCTCAGGAAGTTCACTCTGGCCTGCTGCATTTGCAGGTTGTAAAGAAGTTCCAAGGCCATTTGTTGATATAATAGTGATTGTTGGGGCTGGGGATGTGGCCCAAGCGGTAGCGCGCTCGCCTGGCATGCACGGGGTGCTGGATTCGATCCTCAGCACCACATAAAAATAAAATAAAGATGTTGTGTCCACTGAAAACTAAAAAATAAATATTAAAAAATTCATTCTCTCTCTCTCTCTCTCAAAAAAAAATATTGATTGTTAGTTAATGTATTTTCCTAACAAATAATTGTTTGGCAAATATTTGTTGAAGAATAGAAGGATGTCACTATCACTTATCTCTTAGGAGATATTTTTCTAGAAGTCATTTACAAATTCTTTATCCTTTAACTCTCAATGTTTCACATTATAAACGATATCAAAAGACACTGCATGAATTGAATGTTTATTTGTGTATGTATGCCTTTATATGGCAACTGTTTACTTGTGTATGCTTTGCATTTTGTAACCATACAAAATCCTCATGTGGCTTAGTATAATTTCCCCAATTTTCAGATGGTGAGCTGAGGATCAGTGAGGTTAAGTAACTTGTCCAATATTAGGGGAAGAAATGATAGAGTCAGGATGTGACTTCAAAGTGCTATTACTCCAGAATTGGCTGGAGGAGTTAACAGCTATGTTGTCACTATAAAACCTACGTTACAGTGGATATTCAACAGGCCCTGTTTTTGGTGCTAGACATCATACTTAGTGCTGTTTGTCTGTAGCTGCTCAGGTAGAGCCATTTTACTGTTCCCACACTACACACGATGAGTTCTATGAGTGCATGTAAGGAGCCAGGTTCTCAAGGCAGGTGTCTTCCACCAGAGCCCAGGTTCCCTTGTGACCACCTCCAGCTCCCAGTACAAATGAAGACTGTGGGAGAGGATACAGATTTTCAAAAGAGAACTAACATCTACATGCTTCTTAGAAGCAGGCTTTGTCAGAATAGGAAAGTAAAGTGTAATGAAAGGGAAGGAGGCTTCATGGCATCTTCCATGTGATTAGGTTGATTACCAGAGAGTTCAAGTCCAACTTGACTGCAGAAGTTGTACTTTTACTGGGTTGAAATTAGGCAATGTGATGGGCTCATAAGTCAAGTTACTTAGGGCTCACTGGTGTTCAAAAGTCTCAAGTGTAACCAAGATGTGCATTTCACTCCTTGGCCTTTAGGAGTCCTCTAGTCTAATTTGTTCATGTTGTCTTTGAGACTCCTCACAGCCCAGGAAAGATCCCGGGAGAAACCCTTTATTCTGCTTTAGGGCCTCGGAGCAGGCCCCAACCACAGAGTGATTGTCCCTGTGAGGTGCCATCACCAGGTGGCTGGAGGTCTGGTGGTGGAGTGTGGAATGTGCTGGACTTGTAGGCCTAATCCATCCCACTGTTGATAGCATCGTTTTCATCATTGTTATTATCAGTATTGGAAGTTTCTCTGTGAAACTTCCTTTTGAGCATTAGTTTTTAAAGTAACATGATATAAAGTGGTTATATGCTCTTAGGAAAAGTCATTATGTAAAGTGTTAAGTGACCAGCTGCCCCTGTACAAAAATGGGAAACAGCTCATTTTGGAAACCTCTTGTCCACAAGTGAGTATATGAATCATTACAGAAAATAAGAAAAACGTATGATTTTTAGTTTGACTTTTGAAGGAGTACTACATGTATTGGATTCCATTTTAAGATATAAAAATAATCTTCATAAAATATTTCCATGTGTAATCTAGTTAAGCTTGCCGTGTAAAAATGTTCTGGGTTCCCCATTTTGCAAAGAACTCAGAAGTAATAAAGATGGTTTTTATGAAAATATCAAAATTTCAGCTTTCTGATGCATAGAAGTCATTAGACCAATCATTGCTTTCCAGTTTTAGAAAGGTAATTTTAAATCTTTATCAGTGAAATCAAGTGCTTCTTACTGGTAGATTTTCTTCTTTTGTGGTATTATTATAAGGGAGATAAGCAAGTAAGGAAGAAAACTGGGGTCTGAATTGATATGGTCTTAGTATTTATTTCATTGTTATTCTATTTCCTCATTATTCTTTAAAACAAGAGTGATGTGAATCCCATGTCTGTAATTTAACTGGGGTTGTAGCTCAGTGGTAGGTAGAGCACTTTGTGAGGCAGCAGGTTTGATCCTCAACCCAAAAAAAAATTTTAAATAATACTATCTTATATTTTAAAACTGATTACCTACACAGTTGCCATACCATTTGTTTATTCATTGTATTGAGCCACTGAGAAGCATTATAATGATAAGCATTATACTCCTCATTTTACAGTTTGATAAAAGATGAGATATGATAAGCATTATACTCCTCATTTTACAGTTTGATAAAAGATGAGATTGTCTTGCCCCAACCCTCATCACTGAAGGTGCCAAGCTTCAAAACCCTGCTTTCAACCAGTCCTCTCTCCTGAGCTCACAGCACTCTGTCATGGTAACCTTGACAACTCAGGCTTCCTGGGTGGGGCGGAGCCTGTGCATGGCATGCCTGAGGCCCTGGGTGCAATCCCAGCACCACCAAAGAAACAAACAAAAAGAAGCAGAACAAAAAAGCCTCCATGTTCATGAACAGAATGAGGCAGCGCTGACTGCCCAGGAGGGAGCTCACCCCTGACTGCTGTGGCGGGTCACCCACACCTTTGGGTAGCAGGACTTCCCATTTTGAACCCCGTGGCTGCTGCTCACGTCCTGACCTCCTCCCGCTGCTCCCGTGCGCCTTTGTCAGTGCCTCTGGGAGGCAGCACATTGTCTTTGCCCCTTGAGCCATCCCTGTTGATGTCACTGATTTCTCGGGCTCGTCCCCATGGCACAGACCTCAGGCAGTGCGCCGACCCCCTCTCCTTACGGTCAGTGGAGGAGCTCCCACCTCAGGGCCGTGCTGCACTCATCCTTTACATTTTTCGCTTAATCTTCACGAAACTCTTTGAGCAGGAGCCGATATTTTCCCCATTTTATAGGTGAGAAAAGGACACTGCCCATGGTCCAGCAGTTGCTCAGTGGCCAGGCCAGGGTTGGAATTTAAGTCTCTTGCCCCAGCGGTGGCGCATCTCCTTGGTGCTCGTGGGAGGAGCTGGGCAGTAGGTCGGTGGCCTGGATCCTGGAGGTCTGAGCCTGCAGCTCCGAAGACCTTCCCGCGTGGGTGGCTCTGGGAGGAGGTGGGGCTTCATCCCGTGACCAGGTGCTTGAGGGCTTCAGCTGCCCGCTGGCGCGGTGGGCCAACCTGAGGATGCGAAGACCCTGAAACGACTGTGCCTCGGTGCTGCCTCCCACTCCACCCTCCTCCTGTGCTCTGCTTACTGCCCCTGCTCGTGCTGGACTTTGGGTCTACACCACCGTGCTCTCTCCACCGCGGGCTTCCTTTCCTCCTAGGAGTGACGTGGGCTGCGTTGCTGTTTGTCTGTTTTAAATCAACATTCTGTGATTTGTGCTGAAATTTTTAGCTCTGTCTCATTCAGTTTCACTCCTGTCCCATATTCCATTTTCCGAATACATCTCAATTTACATATCTTATATTGCAGGAAAATCTAATTACCTTCAGTTTTTTTCTATTACAGTATGGAAACAGTTTTTCATGCTCGCATGTGTCTCCTTATATCCAGGCACTGGAGGGTAAAACTAGGAGTGGAATTTCTGGTCATACAGTAAATACATCTTTAACTTTACAAGGTGCTGACAAACTGATGCTTAAAGTGGATATACTAATTTATATTCCTACTAGTATGTGGTGGTATAAAACATATTTTTCTCTATCGGTGTTTTATAACCATGACATCTCAGTTTGAAGTATCACTATTACTTGGTGATAAGAGTGTTGCCTAATTGTCTTATAAAGGAACTCATGTTGCACAAAAAAATACCACATATATGAGAAATAATTGTCTTGACTGTAAAAATGAACAGACAAGGGGCAGCTCTTCCTTACAAGTAGATCTGGAAGGAAAAGGGAAAACAGAAAGTCATCATTAGAGTGCCAGAGTGATCCCCCTGATGACCGCAAAACTAGTGGAGAAAACCTTAAGGAAAGGCAGGTACTTAGACAGCCCCAGCTCTCCCCCACCCCAGGTGTTTACCCCTCTGTGGGCACAGGACCACCTGTTGTTTGGTTCTCTTTTTCAGGAGATGGCTTCATTTCCCTCTTTTGCATGTGGGCCAGATTTGGTGACTCCCTGTGGGAAGGCAGGGGACATAGTTACTGAAGCCTAGAGAAACCTGTCCCACACCACCTTAGCCATGTGGTTGGCCCAGTGGTAAATCATGTTGACACTGTACTCCCTGGTGTGATAAGATGTGAAGCACAGGTAATTTTTCTGTTGTATTCTTCCCCCAAAATCTGTCATCTCGGTTTAATCATGAGAAAAACCAAACTGACAGTTGGAGAACATTCTAGAAAATAACTGATGAGTAGTCTTCAGACATGTCAGGGTCATGAAAAACAATGAGAGATTGAGAACTTTTCACAGCTTGGAAGAGACTGAGGAGACATGGCAAGTCATTGTGACATGGTTTCTGGGATGGAATCCTGGAACAGAAAGAGGATGCTGATGGAAAAGCTGGTCAAATGTGAATCAGGTATATAGTTAATAGTGCTGTCCCAACACCTCACGGTTTGACTAAGTGTACTCTGGCTGCGGGAAGCCCTGGGGCTGGGGAAGCTGAGCAGCCCTCAGTACTCTTTGCCACTTTTGTTGGCTTAAAGTAATTTCAAAATAAAAAGTGATTAAAATTCTGGGATGGATGTAGAATAAATATATATGTTTGTGTAATTCCAGTAAATGGGGAAAATATCAAAATAACCAAGTTGTAGTGCTTTTCTACAAACAAAACTTCCCTTTATTCTACATGGACTTGGTATAATTTGTGAGTTTTATGTTTTGCTGTTACTGTTTTCTTAAGTTGCTAATTTTTTATTTGCAGTTCTTGTAGATCTTACTGTTTTAAAAAATTTCCCCACTCTACTGCTGAAGAAATAAATGTCTCCTGAGGGTTCCTGCCTTTTGTTTTAAAGTTTTATTTTCAGAGTTTCTGCGTGGTTAGCATTACACTTCTAAGATAAACAGTGGATTTTTTTTTACCATGAGAGATGCAAAAGGTGGCTTTTCTGTTCTGAAGACTTTACAGTGTGCTTTCAGTGATAAAAACTGGGATCAGTAGACAAAGTCTAAACCTTATATATTTACAGATCTTGTTAGTTTTTCAATTTGCTTTCAGCACACATGGATCATTAATATTTATAGGTTCATATCTGACAAGGATATTTGCAAAGTACTGGCCCGCAAGTCTCCTTCGTGTCACTGGGTTAAACTCCTCCCCCGGCCTCCAACAACTGGATGTCTCAGGAGTCATCACCAATGGCTTTGGAATAGTATATTAAGAGGACATGCTCTGTTAAGGGCATATGCTACTCATAATTAGCTTTTAGATGTTCTGCTATTTTAAGGTTTTCAAACATTTTCTCCATTGATTCTTATGTGGAACTGGAATGAGTAGGATGAATGTAGACTTCTGATCATTGCAGTCGAGAAAGCACACTGCAGCTAGAGTGCAGTCACTCAGACCCTTATTATTCTGATTGTTGTTGGTTGTTTAATTTCACAAAATGCTGAAACATAGATTTAAAATTTTCTACCAATTCTCAAGGAGTACCTACAGTATAAATCACATTTAACATGATCTTAGCTCATTCTTCACTAGAGGATATGATTATTTTGGCCTTGAAAAAGTTTAAAATTTTTTATTTGTCACCTCACTGCACTTTTTTTCTCTTCCATGAGACTATTAAAATTTACCTTCTGGATCTCTCTTGGCTCCCTATTTTCTAAAAATGCAGGACTCTATTTCCTGGCACCAGAGGAGGTGAGGCCATTCCTCAGCTCCCTGAGCCTCATCCTCTCTCAGAGGCAGCCTGTCTTGCCGTGCTGGAGCCCTTCCTGCCAGAGCTCTTGCTCTCCCTGCCTGCTGTCCACCACCCTAGATGCCCATCTTCCGATAATTTTGCCTTATATATTTTTCTTGTATCATCCCAGGCATCCTTCACTGTCCCCTGGCCTGCCTCCTGGCGCAGCCTGGAAGTGCCCTGCTGAATCCTCAGCATTCTGCATGCAGCAGCAGTTACCAGCTCCCGCTCCAGCATGCTCATTACTGTAACTTACCTGTCTGTCTCTCTTCACTGAGACTCCATGACATAAGAATTTAAGTGCATAAGCCCAGATAGGGCCAGCCAAAAAATATGTCACCCACATGCACAAACTGTCTTCTCCAGTTCTCCTCCCACCCACTGACCCAACTACCAACTTTAAATGGGATGGGCGTGCCTACACATGACTCTTTCTGCAAGTTTCTCTTTATCCTCACTTTGTTGTCCAGCTTTAGTTTCACCAGGACAGTATAATTGATATTAAAGATGCCATCACTTTGGAGCAGCTCACGGGCACAGTCATGCACACGGGGGGCTAGCTTGTCAGCACTGGCTGAGGCATCAGCCTGAGGTCAGGAAAGGTTCTCACACATTGGACACCAAGTCAAATGAACATCTGCCTGGTAGGAAGAGTGAACCACAGTTGAAGAGGTGCTGTGTTTCCCCAGGAGGAGAGGGACAGACCATCTTGGCCCCGAGGGGGCGCCTCAGGATTGCAGTAGGAGCAATCACTCAAGTGTACGCTGTCACAGTGGTCATCGCTCTCATTCCTGAGGCTGCTCCTGGGAGTCTGGTCGAGAAGGGCAATATCATTTCTAGATAACGGGTAATTCCAAATTCCATACAAGCAAAACACATTTTATAAATAAGTTTTCTCTCCAAAGAATTTTCAAGTTCAACACTGCTCCTGCTGTGTATGTGGCTTCTGGAGACTGTTGATGATGGTGGAAGAGCTAACAATCTCCTGGGCAGAGCTCAAAAACTTGACAGTATTTTAGGAATCCCTGGAGGCCTGTGTAACCAAAATAATTTTTCCTTCCATGATGTACATCTCTTAGGTTGACTGCCCCCTATCAATTTAGAGTGGCAGCACAGCACAGTTCATATCAAGAGTTCATTTTAGGTGCTGATTTTTTTAAAAACAAAGACATTGTGACCATTATACTAATATTTATAATCGTATGCTTACCTCTGAATCCTGATTTAGTGTCAGTTTAGTTGATTGTCCTATAGATGTCCCCTTAAAATGAGAGTTATCCATAATACAATCTCTGCTTGGGAAGGAATGAGAGGGTGACAGATGCCACAAAGTGGTTCTTGATGCCTCTTTTAAAATAAATTTTGCCTTATATATTTTTCTTGTATCATCCCTGGCTTTTGGCTATTGTTTTGAGATTTGTGGAACTTTTGACTAATTTTAAATCAACATCAGACTCTTTTTTTTTCCTCAGTTTACCTCATAAACATCTTAAGACTATGCATTACATAAGAGAAAAAAAAAACTATCATTTTAAGAGCTAGGGAATTTTTGGGGAAGGACTTTCTTTGTGGACTCTGGCTTTCTGGTTTCTTTGCATTTTCCTTGTTCAGACAGGAAGTCTAAAGCTTTTAATTCATCTGCTGTCTAGATAAGTGAGAGCATCAGGGACTTGGGCAGTATCTTGAAATACACCATTCAGCGCAGGCTTGTGTTCAGACAAAGCCTTGAAACATCATGGAAATCCCACAGAGTCACTGTGAGGTAACCCCTCTTTCATGTCAGTCAATTATAAGATCAAATATAGTATCAATTTCAAGGTATATTTGCATCACATGTCTAAAACAATAGTTCCAAAATAAGGTTAGAAGATATGAAGTCATCTCACAGTATGTTTGGGGAGAGCTCAGAGCCTAATGAGGCTGAAGCCTTGCTCTTCAGAAAGTGGATTAGAAACAGACGGCTGAAAATTCATTACTAAGTTTTAATAGCTAGGTCAGTAATTTTTGGTAGAGGGTTTGTGGTAAATATTTAGAAATATTTGCACATGCTGTATAACTCCCTGTGGTATATGCAGCTGTATTCCACTGTAGAGCTTATAAATTTAGTGTCTTCTGCCTGACAATAGTCAAATCCCTCCATTATTTGCCCCCCACACCTGTCACAGGAGTCACTATCCTCAAGAAAGTTAGGGCCTGTTGAAGAGAGATGTGTATGCCTACTCTTGGTAGTTATTACTCTAAACTGGAGAAGAGACTTTTTTGAAGACCGGTGAACTGGCATTTTAACCTAAGCTTTAAACTCATGGGAAGTCACAGTGAGAAATCATTAACTGTATCCTATTAAAACCTGAAGAAACAAGAGACCTGGGCTAGTTGCATTGATTAAAGTCTCTTTTCTGTTTCTAACTCAGTGTTTATCTCCATGCTCTCTGGGGCACTTCTGAGCAAGAGATGCCCACATGTGTGCAGCTGGGGGCAGCTCACTATCCATGCTCACCTAACACCATCATCTAATTGTACTGAAAACCAGAGCTTAGAGTATTTTGAAGTTCATTTTCTTTTTTAAAAACCCACTTATTTAATTAAGTAAGGGAGTAAAATTTCTAACTTATTCCCAGTTCTTTAAGATACTTAAACATCACCAGTATTAATTTATTTTTTAGTAGGCTAACTTAATGCTAAATTGAATACCATCAAAGCCAAAGATGTCTTTTGATGTAGCGAGTCACAATGCAGTATTTTAAAATATTTGTGGGGATGTTCATTTGCAAAGTATAGACATGCAAGAGTATTTATACCTAATGTTACGCGTCTGTTTTATTTACATGTAGATCTTAAAAATTCTTGCCCTACACCTTCTTTGTAGACTGTTCATATATATATTCCTTCTGTCACTGGCATCCCTGGCCCTGTCCTGCTGTGTTGAGTCAGGAGCATTGTTGTGCTGTATGTTAACTTTTGTCTTGTCAAGTCTGAGATTGTTACTACTCTCTGGTGGCATGTCATTCTATGCACAGTTAAATTCCTTTACCTTGTCACTTGGATTAGAATGAAGATTGTACATGGATAAAGAGGGTGAAGGGGTAAAGGCATGGCTGCAGAGGAAAAGCTGCAGAAAACATTCATTTAAATTGTTCAAAAGTAAAATAAATTTTGTTAATTTGGAGGTTTTTTAGACAGTGATTTAAAAAAAATAAATTATCCATTGATAGCAGGAGTCACAGTCTTTTGGTTTTGGAAAGTATTCAGTATTTTGATTGACATCAGATATTGAAAACCCAACTTGGTTTCACCAAAGCAAATTATGATGGCACAATAGGATTCTGCTCTGCATGAACCCATGAAATCATTGCCCTACTCATCACTCCATCAGGAAAGCCAAGAGTTTAAGGAATGCAGTGGGGCAGGGCAACTCCTGCCCCTAAAGATCTTCCCTGCAGTTAGTTCCCTTACCTGCCAGCTCTCCAGCAAGATAAGTGGAAGCAGTGTAGCTTGAAGGTGCCTCTGCTAGAATGAGATGCAGCCAGGCCTTTCTGTTCTATACAGGCATCGCAGATCTGACAGCACTTATAAAAGAAGAAGGGAGTCAGTGCCCTGCTGACTAAATTGTCCTCCAGGGGAGTATTAGTTACAGAGCTTCTTTGTTAACTAGGCTGGATGCTTAAACCACCGTTGAACTTCTTTTATTAGCATGTTTTAAGATTGTTCTACATATGGATACCCTAAGTATCTGCAGGGCGGGAATATTTCCATATAATTTACATATAAAAGTTACGTGTGTGTATAACAGTAATATAAAAACTGTATCTTTTATTACTCTTCGGTTGCACCAAGGTCTAGTCGGCACTGAAATCTGATGACACGTGAGCAGGAAGACAGCCACCGTCTTTATATTTTCCTCTTGATACTTGCCTTGATCAGCTTGTTGAATAACAGAAATGTTTTTTATGCCTTTGCAACTTGAATGAAGCTCTCTTAACACCCATCCATGTCACTTTTTCAACCATAATGTGGAGTTTTAAGGGAGGACAGGGAAAGGGATTATGGATTGTGCAGAGAATTACAAAGATTTTTTTCTTTTTTCAAAGTGACATTTTGGTTTTTTATGAAGAAAGATTTGCATAAGATTATTTAAAGACAATTGATGGTTTTTTAAAAACTGAATCTGCATTGTCTTCTCTGTTAGTCCCATATGCAGCATAATAGAAGGTGGTTGTTTACCCTGTCATCTCCTCACTGTGTGTTCTGGGAAGCAGCGTGGGAACCAGCTTCTTTCCCAGCAGTGCTCTGGTTGCCCCTGTCCCTCTAGTGTTAGGTCAGGAAGCACCTGGCTCCTGGAGGCCACCCCCAGCCTCACCATAGGTTCCCAGGGTTAGGAGGATATTTTTAAAAGAATACTCATAATCTGGCTGTCACTTTATTTTTCAGAGGTATTCAGGAGGAGGAAGCCCCGACTCTTGGGAGGATGTGTGCTATGGTCCCCTCTCAGTTCACATTTTTCTCCCACGGAAGAGGTGAAGGCAGTAAGATGATACTAGTGTTGCTGGTTCTTTTGGCCAGAGCCAGATGTAAACCTTCTGGCTGTGCAGCCATAAGTTCTCTGTCCTAGCTGCTCTGCCACCGTTGGCCTTCAGAGCCAAAGTCAGCTCTGAAAGGTATGGACTGGCCAGTTCAGGGATGTGCTGTGGACACTGTAATTTGAACTTCATATATTTTTCTCTTACTAATTTTTTTCCAGTCATTAAAAAATGTATAGCTTGTGGGCAGAGCAAAAAAGGGGCCCATGTTCAGCCTGCAGGCCACAGCTTGCAGTACCCTGCTTTCAAGAGCCACTGCAGTTATGTCCCTTTGCACATTCATGAGATGGTTCCATCCATTAGAAAGGGGAACACAGACCCTGAAAGGATCCTCTAAGGTCCTCCACTCTTCCCTGCTTCACGCTCTTCCCAGGCTCCAGGGTTGGGCCCAGGGAGAAGTCAGCATGCAGGCTGGTGCCGGAGGAACAGGCACAGTCGGCTCCCATTTTCCTTTTGAACACATCAGTGTCTGTGAACATGTACACATCTATTAACCTAAGTTTGTTTTGAGGAATTCCGATAACTGCCTTCATTACTGAAGTGTGACTGCTTTGTACATAACATGTACCTGGCTGAGTAGCCTGCCTGTTTCTACCTGTCTTCTCCGGGTTATATTCAATTCAGAAGCTCTAAATGGAACTATTGTTGAATCCAGTAATCAAGTTAAATACAAAGCTTACCAGTTGAATGTGTGCACAATCATGATCTCCTGTGCCCTGTGCAGAAAGGTTTATTTTATCTCTGAATTCTAAAATCTGATTCAGCTTACCTCATTTTATTTTGGGGATTTTGATATTCCTTTTTCCAGTAGTAACATTTTCAATCTACCCTGTTGGCATTTTGTTGTTTTTCATAAACACAATTATTTTACATTAAAGATAACTCTTTTATTTATAACTGAGAAGTTATTCTTAGCACATTTTCCCTGCAACATTCATCTCTTTGTGAGGTTCTCATCAGCTCTAACTAGAGTGTTTAAAAATAAAAAAAAAAAGAAAGAAAGAAAGAAAGAAAGAAAAGAAATTCAGTTTCTCTGTTTAGAAAAAAAGAGAAAAGAGAAGTTAATTACATGTTATATCAGATGATCAGCAGATGAACTATCCAGGGATCCTAATCTTGAGTTTGCTTTGTGACATTTTGTCATTGCTGAAGAGCTATGACCAGCTCTCTTTACCTTGCCCTTTTATATTTTCTGAGCTAGATTTATTCTTAGAACCCAAAGCATCCTCCACCCCCATTTTTCAAAGCCCTAGTTTCAAAGGTCCCCATAGCAAGCAAAGTTAAACATTAATGAAATTGAGTGATTAGAGCTTATGTATTAGGACTGAATATACCTTGAGGCAGTAATAACCAGGTATTTCTGATTTTGTTCTGCAGTATTTAGTCTGGATTACCAGGACAGATATGTTTTATACTGCAATTCAGCATTTAGAATTCACTGAACATCTAGTCCCCAGCTTTGTCTGGGCTTGCAGCATTGGAGATCTGAGTCCAGTAATTCCTTCAAGCCTTTGCCTAGGTACTGAACATCTTTTGGTGGCCCCCAGTGTAGGCCATGGGGCACAGCATAAAGGAGCCACCATGTATGGTCTGTTGCTGCTTTTTTGTTTCTCCTCTTCCCTTTATTTTCTTTAGCTCCTGCATCTGTCCTCAGTAATGTGACCTTCAACAGTAACTTTGACTCTCTGAACTTCAGTTTTCTGAAGCTGTCAAATGGAGATTTTTAATAACTTCCTCAGAGGGTGTTATGGTCAAATTAGATAGCATTGCCAGCATCAAATTGTTATATAAAGGCATAAGCTGTAACATTAGGACTCATTTCTGCCAACGTAAGTTCAAAGGAATTTATTTTCGCAATGTCACATAAAAATACAAATATCACTATTTTATTATAACAGTACTTTGTAGTTATTTAAAATGTAATAATTCTTCACTGCAAAGTTTGGTTAAATTTTTGACTGTTGCTGGGCACGGTGGTGTATGCCTGTAATCCCAGCGACTTGCAAGGCTGAGGTAGGGGGATCATGAGTTCAAACCCAGCCTCAGCAACTTAGCAAGGCCCTGTGTCGAATAAAATGTTTTTTAAAAGGACTGGGAATGCGACTCAATGGTTAAGTGCCACTGGGTTCAATTCCTGGTACCCCCCCCAAAAAAAGACTATTACTACATTACAACGTCCTAGTTTGAAATTTAGTCTATAATGTTGATTCTAAACAAAGGGACCCAAATCCTGTGGTTGCTCAGCTTATGGAAGCCCTCATGTTAGAGCCAGGTACTCCATTCCTATGGTAAGTCACCCATCCATGGTATCCGCACGGCACCTTGCTTGGGCCTGATGGACTTGGCATGGCAGCAGAAAAGAAAACAAAGAGGATGGTTTTATGAAGAGAGATACAGCTTTCCTCATTTTTTTAGGAGATGCTGACTCTCATGGGTTCATCCCAGGAGGGAACTCATTAATATCTTCTAATAAAAAGTGGCCATACTCTGAATTGGGCGTTAATTTAGAAAAGAAAATTTTGCTCTGAAGGGGACATTGTTATGATTTTCATGTAGTATGTCAGTTGGATATTGGTTCAGTGTGTTACCCTATAAATACATGCTTTTCTTTCTTTGTTAGGACCTGTCTGGCTCCATTGATGACCTCCCCACGGGAACGGAAGCAACCCTGAGCTCCGCGGTCAGCGCGTCGGGGTCCACAAGCAGCCAGGGCGACCAGAGCAACCCAGCTCAGTCACCTTTCTCTCCACATGCATCTCCCCATCTCTCCAGCATCCCTGGGGGGCCATCACCTTCTCCTGTTGGCTCTCCTGTAGGAAGCAACCAGTCGAGATCTGGCCCAATTTCTCCTGCAAGTATTCCAGGTATCACCTTCTTAATTGTCACTGTTTTTCTCTGTTAAACAACAGCTCTAACATTCGACGGTGGCACTCACACTCCATGACTTGTTTTATTATCCCCCAGTGATGGCACCATGCGTTTAGGAATGTAGCTGCATTCTCAAAGAAGAATACCATAGTCCCAATTCCTAAAGAGTCTCAGCAAATGAGTCTACCACCTACCACCCATTTAGAAAATACCAGATACTTTGATATTTTCAGTTTGCCAGAAACACAAAACTGATCTCTGAGCATTTACTCTGTAATGCTTTGTTAAATAAGATCCTCTACTGGTAAGTGCACTGTGTGGTTATTCATGAGCATTGGCCTTGGTTTTTCCATTGTCCTCTTCAAAGTATACCTCAACGGTTATTTCTCAAATGTTTTTAGGGTTTGTAATTCCTCATGTCTGCTCATATTCACACGCTGACCAGTGCCAGAACACACTCAGTGATGTTCTTGGAATGAATTATTTATTTGAATATTTATTTTTCAATAGCTTCATCTCTGATCCAGCTTTCTTATATCAAATGTCATACATTTAAACCCACCAAGCAACTAGCTTTTGTTTCTTATTAAATTATGTGTAAGTTTTTTTTTTTGTGCAACTTTTGCTAACATAGTACGGATATGTCAGAAAGCACTTTGATTGAACTACGTATCAGAATGGGTATTGAATTGCTAATAAAGTCTCATTTATATTTGATTTTGTATTTTCATAAAATGTTTATTATGGAATACTTGTATATTTATTATAGTGTATATATGTAACATAGATAACTTGCTAATTGTGAATCATGACCATCATGAATATTCATGAGTCCACCGTCCAGTTTGAGTATTGGTGTCACTGGTGCTGTTACATCTTACCTGTATGTCCCATCCCTGTCTCAAACTCTGTTCCTTTCCTCCACTTCTAGATTTTTTTTATCACTTTTTGTTTTGTTTTGTTTTTGTAGAATTTTATTACAAGCATTCAGAGTATATGGAGTTAGTTTTATTTGATAAATTTCTTTGTAGAAATATATACTATTTATTTAATGTCATGTTGTCAATAATTACAGTAGAACTACAAGCACAAATTAAGAAGGCCCTGGGAAAATCAGAAAATACTGCTTCCAGTCACACCATATGTAGTCTGCTTTGTCTTACTTTTTGGCTAATGGTTAAGTTTCTAAGATTCATCCATAATTTGATCATGGCCATAGTTTTAAGGCATTTTAATGTTACCTTTCCTTCAAGAATATTTGCTTATCCTCCTAGTGTTTACAATAAGACATGGACTACTTATTGTTAAGAGTGTTAACTCTGAATACTCCCTACTTCAGAATTTCTAAGGCAATCTTTGCTGTTCAGATTTTTTTTTTTCAGATTGGTATTTGAGGGGTGTCATCTAAATGTTGGAAAATCATATATCAAGTGTTGTATTTCTCCAAAAAGAGCTCACTCCTTTATTCTGAATTAATAACTAATCTAAATACAGACTTTTCTGAGGTATAAAGAATATTTATACCTGACATGTGTATTTGACAATCTGAAGATGTTTTTACGTACATTTATCTTTCCAGGTGGAAATTTCTGAGCCTTTGTTTTCAGTGACTGGGTTTTGATGTAGTGTAGAGCACATACCTTAAGAGAAAAGCTCACATTGGGCCTGTGGTCCTGGATGGTCAGGCATTAGGTTGTTAGGTCATGCACACAGAGGAGAGGAACTGGTCGTCAAGTCCAGTGCTGTGTGTTTTGGAGGGTAAGAGTTGGTCATTGATCACGTACCGGCACAGTTGCTGTCCATGCTCCCCAGTAGCTGCAGGTGTGGCCATGGAGGGGAATACCAGTATTCCTATTCATTTCTCCCTGCCAATTCCTTTTGTATTCGAAAACTGTCATCTTTCTTGAAAATGTTTTTGAAAGCAGAGAGCTTGTTTTTTAAACTTGTATCAGCAGTGCCCATCTTAGCTGTGCTTCATCCGAGTTCTGTGTTGGTTGATTGAACTTTTCACTGATATTTAGTACAGGGAAGAAATTAGGCAGCAAAAGCTTCACCTTTCTTAGTGATACTTTGTTTGTTTGGTTCTTTGTGAAACTGGGGATTGAATCTAGTGGTGCTCTACCACTGAGCTAGTCCTTTTTATTACATCCCTAGTCCTTTTTATTACATCCCTAGTCCTTTTTATTTTTTGAGACAGTGTGTAGCTAAGTTGTGAAGGCTGGTCTCAAGCTTGCAATCCTCCTGCCTCACCTCCCTGAGTCACTGGGAATACAGGCCTGCACCACTGTACCTGCCCTTAGTGACTGACATACTCTTGAAGTAAATCTTGACTCTTTCCTAAGTGTGAAGGTGCATATATGATCAAGCATATAAAACATGACAAAGAGAACATTTCTTAACCTTAGAATTGTTCTAAAGGGAAGAGCCTCTTAAAAAGTCTGATGGACAATTTTGGCATTTGTTCACCTTCCTCCCAGATGGAATTGCAGTGAACTTTTGAGCTAGATGAATGGGCTTTCATAACAGCTAAACCCTCCTCCTTATCGTCAAGCCACTTGCTGAGTAAACTTGGCAAGCTTCTAAGCTTCCCTGAGCCTCAGTTTCTGCATCTGTAAAGATAATATACATGTAAGACAGGTACATGCTACATGTAGGACCTGGTGAGCACTTAATGCCTATTGATTATTGTCGTTTCCATCAGTTATTGTTCTTATTCAAGCTGAGACCTGGAGACTTATCCATTTGTAATTACCATCCAGAGCAGTGCGATTGGTTTTTGCAGCAAGTCCCTGATTCTTTATCCAATAGTGTTCACAAGGTGCGTATGAAGTTTCAAGTTATGGTTAGCTCTGATTACCGAGATTGTTCAGCTGGACTGCTAGCCATAAAACTGCATAATACATTTTCACAAAGTTGAATCTATTTTTCTTCTTACTTAAAAAAAAAGGTCACAGCTGCTCTTCTTGAGGGTTGGGACTGAGAAAATAAAGATAAAAAGATTGTATCCCTGAGATTAACAGAATTTTTGCCACTATTTCTACACATAAAAATTTTGTGGGACAGAAACCCTTGCTTCACTCAGGCCATAGGCAAGTTGATTTCTGTATGATGGGCCGTCAGGTTAGCAAAGTTTAACATTAGGTGCAGTTCAGAATCCTGGATTATTTCTCCCTCTTTTTTGTCTTTTTAGAGATGATATCAGTTAGCTCTGAGCAGTGTCCTACTCAGGGCCAGCACACACTGGCACTTGCTGCTTCCTGTGCAGCAACACAGGGTTGACAGCCAGCCTGCTCTCCTGGGATGGAGTGCCCTTTTTTGAGTTATAGAGGAGCAGGGAACCCTTGGGTTCCCTGCTCCTCTATAACTCAGAAAAGGGCGCTCTATCCCCTTTTTGGGGGGATAGTCCATGGCTTGAATCCAGATGTCCTATTTCTCCTCTCTTTGTTCCCACAGCTAAGCCTAAGGACAGTCAAAACTAAGTCTTTGATAGGTGTTTATGAAAAAAGTTATGGTGCTATTTTAGTGGGATTTGTTTAAAAATCCTAACAGATTTTGTTGAAAAAATTACAGGTTTCTCAATCCATTTTTACCTACCTAGTCTGTATACCATCTCCCATATGCACACACACTTGTGAAAAATTACATTTCCCTAAAATTCACATCCTTATTCTCTGGGAGGTGTTGAGTTAGTCAACTTACATTATGTTATGTGTTTTTGTGAATTTGGTCATTGGCAATAAGGCACACTTTGGGTTGATCAGAAAGTTGATATTTGGTTTTTGTTTTTTATTTACTTCTAATTAAATGTAAACACACCTTTATTTACTGAAAAATTGGGCCCTTGTATCATCTTCTTTCCCCATCTCTAGCCCTTGTTTTTAAATTTTGCTGATCTGTACATTAGATGCTAAGATAATATGTAGCCTCCTTCCTTTGGCTTTGAGTCGGAACTGGTGAAGTGCAGTGTCCTGTCAAGATTCCGTGGCCTTCCAGAGCAGGGCTCTCAAACTGCTGCTATACGTGCAATTGGACTGTCCCTTTCTTTTCTTTTTTTTTTTTAATTTTAAAATTTTTTATTCTAATTTGTTATATATGACAGCGGAATGCATTACAATTCATATTACACATATAGAGCACAATTTTTCATAACCCTGGTTGTATGCAAAGTATGTTCACACCATGAGTGTCTTCATATAGTACTTAAAGTAATGATGTCCATCTCATTCCACCATCTTTCCTACCCCCAGGCGCCCCCTTCCCCTCCCACCCCTCTGCCCTATCTAGAGTTCGTCTATTCCTCCCACATCCCCCTCCCAAGTCGTCCACTATGAATCAGCCTCCTTATATCAGAGAAAACATTTGGCATTTGGGTTTTTTCTCCAACTCCATCCATTTACCTGTAAATGCCATGATTTTGTGGGATGTTCCTTTACTTTCTGTGTGTAGGTTTTGCTTGCTTTTGTTCCTCTCCTTCCTCTCATCTCCAGCACTGACTTGTTTTTTCTGACCTTGCTTCACTCTCCTTACCTCTTGCTGTATCTTGATGCTGCCTCTCCCTGAGTCACAGACTGGCTCATTCAGTCTCTCCTTGTAAAATGCACAGCTGTTGTGTAGCTGAGAGCTGGGATAAGGTAAAGCCAAAATGTTGTGGGGGGTCTAGTATTGCTTTCCTAGCATTTGTTAAAGAGAGCAATCATTTTTCTCCATCTCTGCCCTCGTAAATGAAATTGACAGCTAATGAGAAGTATCACAAAGGTGGATAAACAAAGACCAGTAAAGCATCCCATTTGGCTGATTATGATTTTTGTCTGTGAAACCGTTGCTCCACCCACTGCAGTTTGCCCCCTGATCATGCTGCCTCGCAGCCCTGGTGAGCAGCCTGGGAACAGCTGCTGCCAGGGGGCATGGGAGGCACTGGCCCTGCCACATCCCTTCTTCAGTGGGCTTTTTCCTTCCTTCTTTCTTTTAAAAAGCAACATGGAGATTCCCTGTGGTTACTATCCACATGGATTCTCTCCCTTTGAACTGGGCTCTAGGATTGCAGGTTTCTATAGATGGAAAGTAAAGAATTCAGCCCTGATTGTTTAATCTAAACTAGCTTTGAGGGAGAAAGAAACTATACGTATTCCCTCTCCCTGTGCTAATACAGATTGTCGTGTTTTTTACTTATTCTCTCTTCATTTCTCTCCCTTCATAGCGATGTATTTATATTTGGAGACAGAAATGAAATATCTCCATTTTCCTCATTGGTAGTGTGCTGTGTATACACTTAATTAAGCAAACCTTATGTCAGGTGCAGTTAATTCTGAAATGTCTGATATTAAACATTCCTCTAATAAATGATCTCGTCACATTGTACTTACTCTGAGTCTTGGGTTACATCCTACGGTTGTGTATTTTGGTTTAAAGAGAAAAACCTACAGGGTTTTGAACATGTTGGATAGGTCTTACACTAGGCCTCATTCCCCCAGTACGTCAGGGCAGCTGACTCCGCACAACGTCAGAATGCAATGCAGTTGCCAGAAGATTCTGTGGGTGTTCACTTTATTTGTCTTGCCTCCTGAGCCAACCAGTCCAGTTTACTAACAAAGAAAAAATGTAAATAAGTTGAAGGTTTTTTTAAATTTTTATTTTACTGGTCAAAGGCTTTTGTCAGCTTTTTCCTGCATGTGCTATACTCAGCAACCATGTCAAATATTAAGAAGGGTGAACATAGAGCGTGTATTTCACAGAGGTGGTATGTGCACGGTAGCAGATGTCAACTGTTCATAGCTTGACAAAACCTTAAATGTTTAGACTACTGGTGATAATTCATTGGTTTTGTTAATGAAGATCTAAGGGTAGTAAATACAAATTTCTGAAGTTTTTTGTTGTTTGTATTTGGCATTTGACATGTATACCAAGTCCATTTTTAGGTGGAGTTAAATCACTTCTGTCTAACTGTAGGCCACTTTGTAATAGGACCAAAAACATAAAATTAGGTGGTTACATTAGGACCCTGCCAAATGGACATTGGTTTTACATCCATTCTTCTTACATAGTACTAGATACCAAATACACATCTCCCTAGTCATCAGAGACAGAAACAGAATAGAGTTGCATCAAATATAAAGACAAAATCTCCTCTTTTTAAGTTTTCTGAGCTTTACTATATGCTTTGCTGTTTGAGGTAGCTTACCATTCATTCCTCCCCCCCCCACCCTGCCCCCAAAACTAATTGTGGCTGAATGAGAGGGGCTAGTCAAGGTGGTTTGGGAGCTCACAGATCTTGAAAGTCAGGCTAGGTTGAAAGAATCTTTTACTCATCTCTTTAGAGGCCCCTTCTCCATGTGTACCTGTCTCAACAAGCTCTCCTTTTCCCTCAGCAGCTGCATGTGCCACATCTCCAGCCCTGGGGACACTCTGTGCCCCTTCACTAATACAGATTCCTGCCTGGCAAGTGCCTGCAGTCACTCACTGCTTTTTGAAAAGGCTCCCAGATGTTAAGAGCCTGTCCACAATGTAGCCAGATATGGCCCTTATATTTTCATGAAGCCTCAGTTCCTTCATTTTTAAGCCCCTCCTCCAAAGCTCCGTTTGTCCTTTCCTAGTTAGTGAGATATGCATCCAGCCTACTACCCAGCACGATGAATTTGCACCCCTCAAAGAAAAGCTTAGACACTGAAAACGTGTGTTCCAAAAAGGGTTGTTTGTGTTGAACTAAATCTGGAAAGTACCTCCTCAAGCAGCACTCTGGTGGATTCATTCTGAGCCTGCCCCACCCGCCCAGTGGGAGCCAAGGAGATTGCTGTATGAGCTGATGTCACTGCAAATACAAACAACAAGATATTCTGGTCAAAAAGCTAATTTTCTTGCTTAATTTGACATTCAGACAAGCAGATTCTGGAAGGCTACTGTAATGGGAAAGAGAAAAATGAATTGCAGTTAAGAGTTAGTCATGGGCCAGAGTGAACAGGAAGGATTTTAGTGAGAGGAAATGATAGTTCCTGGTGTAATTTGTCAAGATTAGTTTCTATAAAATGCACAACAGAGGATGCAACCCAGTGTCTCTCTTTCATTTAATCCATTCTCCCTGTATTTTAAAATCTTATTTTAGGCTCAAGCCTAAAACATCCTAAATAAATAAATTTTCCACTTTTTAATTTATCCTTACTTAATAAAACTCAGAGGTAATGATTTACATTTCTATATGTAAATCATTCTAAGGCAGTGTCCTTTCAGAACAATATTAATAGACTCTGAAGAAGCTTTGCTCTGATTACGGGGTGTCTGCACAGTCACAGTGCCTGATAGTCCTCTTTTAGAACATCTATCACATGCTCCTTCTGGCCCCTCTGGAGGTGGAAATCTTGCCGCAGCTTGTTTCAAGGAAGATCCATGCCGCTTATTGGCAAACTGAACAGGCAAAAAACAACAACAACATTTTTAAAACACAAAATGCCATTGATATATCCATGTTTTTAATCTGTGGCAGCATAGAAAACATCAATTCAGCAGTTCTACAAACCAAAGAGAACTTAGCCAGTATTTTTTCCCCTTACAATGTAAAATATTTGTGTTATACAAAACAGTAATTTCCAATCCTTTCCAAATGATGCTTAGCAGCAGTTAAGAAAGCAGTGATATATTTTGTCTATTTTGTCTTGGAGAGATGAAGTGCAGCTCTGTGGGGCTTGCTGCTGGCAGTGTGAGGCACAGCCCTCCCCTTGAGTATGCTATATAAAAATTCCGACCAAGATGCTGGTTCTGAGACTCTGACCCTGGCACAAAAGCCCTACCTGCAGTTGTGGGGAGCTGGGGGGTCGGTGCAGGGAGGCAGTCTGCCCTGACCGAGCCTGGCAAGCAGCCACCCATGTCCTGAGCTCCCCTCCTTGAGGTGGCACTTGCTACCCAAACCAAGCATCCCGGATTGAGGGAGGATGACTTCTGCTCCAAAAGCCCAGGTCTTTTCAATTCATCCATTCCAGTAGATTTCAAATCAAGCCTTTCCTCACCTGTTTCTTCTATACTCAGAAATAAGAGAACATTAGAAATTCTTCAAAATGCACATTCCCTCTTGGCTTCTCTTTCCGTCTTAATTAAAAATAAGCTATGTTGTTCCTGTAAAGCCCTCTTATCACCTTCCCTACTTGCTCTGGGCTGTGTGTGAAGCTGCAGGGGTGCCTCCATCTAGGGTGGCGCTGTGCACTTGTCTCTTGCTGTGTCATCCCAGCAGCGACCCACGCATTTTCTTGGTTGACCCAGTAGTCCAGCCACATCTCCAGTGCTTCTTTGCCTTGTTCTCTGAAGAGGCACTTCAGATACTTTGTTCACTGTTGGTTTTCATTTCTGGCAAAGACTGTCGCTGTTACAAACGTGTGCTCAACCTAGTCTTCTTGTTCCTTGAATCAGCAGTGTGCTGCCTCAGTGGAAAGACTGTTGACACAGGCCTGCTGTCCTGACGACTCAGAGTGGAGGGCTTCAAAGCTTTTATAAACTAATTTCAGCTTACAAGGAAAAAGTTTCGAAAACCTTTTAGTCTATGTTTTGGAAAATGGTAAAATGTAGTGCTTGTGGCCAAGATGTTTCTAAACTTTTAATATATTGCTGTGTTTCCTAAAAGGGAATAGGTCACTGTTGCAGAAGAATTGAAACCATTTTATAGAGTGTTATGTTTATTTCCCTGTCTTCTGATAACCCTGAAGCCAGGATTATTATGATGTGTTGATTGATTATAGCCGCTAAGTCTCTTACTAATCAGTTTCATCACTTATTCTCAATTCACACACTTGCACCTTTGATTTCTCTTCCATAACAGGGTGATGTGGGTTGTCATTGACTAATGAAGAACAGAATTGGTTTCGGCAAGAGACAAACAGTATGCCGACACCAATCCTAAAATGCATTAATCTTTAATAATCCAGATCTTCATGTTTATAAATGATATAACCAGGAATTGTTAATGTTGATATTTTCCCTTCTAAACAGAAAGTGACACAGGAGTTTGTACTTGCAAATGACATTAAATACATATAGCTGAATGCCAAGAGTGTGACCTTGCTGAAGATTCCAAATACATTACTTCAATTGAATGGTTTTAGGAAAGAAATATGTTTACTTTTGTTATTGGTACATTAGGTGATACCCTGCTGAAGGCCAACTAACACCAACCAACCCGATTGCTCATTTTTCCTTCCTTTCTTAATTTAACATTCTCTTGTTTCATTCATTAGTTCAACAAAGTACTGCAGTCACATATCTAGGAACTGGGGAAAATGCACTGAACATTAATGTGAAGGACCTTTTTAAATTCTATTGGGAAAGACAGGGATTATACAAAATTAGTCTACACTTTATTGTCAGGTAAAAGGTCATGTTGCTTCTCTAGATAGTGAATAGGAACCGTGTCTCTTGAAATTGATATCTGAACAAGAGAAGAGAAGGAAGGGCAGGAGCAAGTTAGTGATTAAGGAAGTGGTGGCAGGCAAAGAAGAGCCATCAGGAAGGGCAGGCTCCACCTCTCTGGAGCCTGCTGTGGGAACACACAGGGAGGCAGTGAGGCTGTGCAAAGTGTGAAGGGGACGGGGCAGAGCTGGTGGCCAGTTACACTAGAGCATCACCCAGGGCCTGGTGATACAGTTTTGCTTTCTGAGGTTTCAGTTACCTGTGATCTGAAAATGATAGATGGAAAAATCCCAGAATCGAACAGTTCATGAGCTGAATTGCAGCATTCTGCGCAGCATGGTGAACTCTCTCACTATCTGGCTCCATCCCACTCAGAACCTGAATTATCGTTGTATTTAATAGTAGCCCTGAAATGTAAGAGTAGCAAGGCTGGCAATTTGGATATGCCAAAGAGGAGCTGTAAACTACTTCCTTTAAGTGAAAAGGTGAAAGATCTCAACTTCCTACAGAAGGACAAAAAAAAATCATACATTGAGGTTGCTAAAGATGTGTGGAAGAAATTAATCTTCTGTCATGAAATAGTGAAGAAGAAAAGCACTGAGAGCCAGGAAGCACTGAGCCTGTGCAAATATTTCAGCAAGGGATTGCCTGGAACCAGCAGCCCAGACCTTGCACTTCAAGGAAGGGACAGTGGCACAGATGGAAGAATAGGTTTGGACTGAAAAATATTGAAACCACTGGAGAAGCTGCATTGGCTGGTGAAGAAGCTCCTGTTGCATTTCTGGCAAATTGAAGTTGACTAAGTAGAAGGATGCCATCCAAAGCAGGTCTCTGTTGTGATGAAACTGGGCTTTTCTAGGGAATGATGCCCAGGAGAACCTCCACTCACAGAAGTGCCAGGGAGCCAGCCACCAGGACGGAAAACATGGAAGTGCAGATCGCCTCTGGTACTACATGGCAGTGAGGCAGGTCGGAGAGAAGAACATGTGCCCTCTCAAAACAAAACTTTTTGAGAGAGAAGGAGAAACCATAGTTCTGTAACTTTATTACTAGATTATATAGTGACAACTGTTCTATTTTCAATTATTATTTTTTGTCAATCTCTTGCTTTACCCAATTTGTGAATAAAATTGTCATAGATATTGATATGTAAGGAAAAACATAACATATATAGGGGTTTGGTATTACCTGTAGTTTCAGGATCCACTAAGGGTCTTGGAATGGATTCCCCGTGCATAAGGGGGAACTAGTGCACAGGAGTTTGTGATTGTAATGGGAAACCTGGCAGATTGAGCAGGCAGGGAATGGCCTGATTCAATCAAGGTTTTAAAGGATCATTCTGGCCACGACGAGCAGTTCACTATAAGGGACAAAGGCATCCTGGAGGCCAGTGTAGGACCCTTGGGGGATCCTACGCCATCAGTTCCTGTATTTTGCCATCAGTTCCTGTATTTTGGACAACAGAGAAAGTGCTTGAAGGGGGAGTCCAGAGTTCGGTTTTGGCTCTGTCATACTTGAGGTTCTTGTTAAATATCTTCAGGGGAATTTTGAATAGGCAATTGGATTTAAGAATCTACTCCAGGTATTTCTAAGTGGCAAGTGGAAGAAAATTCTTGTGAAAATGATCATTTCAAAAGTGTACTTGCTGAATATTGTTAAAATTTAAAGCGAAAGAATCAGTGACAAACACATGGGAAGTGTTTCTTAGAAACACTTGGAATGGTCCCCAGTATCAGAAGATGCAGGTGACCTGGGCTCTGCCCTGATTAGGTGCTGGCTCTGCCCATCATGTGCTCCTAAGAGGCATGTCCCTGAGAGCACAGGTGGGTACCTCCATACTAGCTAGTGCCTCCTGAGATCCCTGCTGTTGAAGAGTTTGGTTGCCGGTCAGTCTGGTTCCATCCTCTTAAAAATGCACTTACTGAAACACCTGAATTCATGCCATGCTGTGAACGTGATGTCAGAGTGAGTGAAACAGATGCTTATTGGTGCCTTTAAATGTAAATAATGAAGTGTCAGCCGGATCTTTCAGATCCTGGACACGGTGTGCCGAAACCTTGTGTTTTTCTAGTACTTTAGCTTTTTGTCTCTTTACTTTTTTTTAATATTTATTTTTTAGTTATAGTTGGACACAATACCTTTATTTTATTTATTTTTATGTGGTGCTGAGGATCGAACCCAGGGCCTCGCACATGCTATGCGAATGCTCTACTGCTGAGCCACAACCCCAGCCCCTTTGTCTCTTTACTTTTAAAAGAATTTTTTTTTTTTTTTTTTACTAAGAGTTTCAAACTTTTAAATCTTACCACAAAAATAAGCTCTCATTATTCAGCATAAGTACAAAGTGAGGTTTTTAAAGCTTTTTGGAAGTAGTATATTATTTTATGTCAATAAATTGACAGTTTTGTATCTAAACATACAGAAACTATGTTGCCCAGTAATACTACTGCTTTTATCCCTGGGTCCCAATTTTATATATCCTGTGCTTTTTTGCTCAAATCCCATTTTTTCCCCAAACTGCAAATCCTTTCTTCCCTCCTCTCACATCCGGAAACAGCATAAAGATTCCTGTTGACCCACCACATGCACCACCTTCCTTCTCCCTGCAGGGTATACCCATGAGTCTTAGGATGTATCCTCAGTGAAAGCAAAATGACTCCAAAGGCATGAGCATTGGTGTGTGGCACTTTCATAGCTAACCATGTTTACAGGCCGAGTTGTGGTAAAATGTTGGCATCTAGAATAAGAAATTTGTGACAAAGGATGGTGGCAAGTGAAACTTTTAAATAAAAGGAAGAAAGTGACTGGGCTTTGCAAAGGCCCGTCTCCATCCGGCAGTACAGAGCAGCCATCAAGTGGAAGAAAGGAAGCAGGCAGGCGCTCAGCTAATCTTTCTCCTGGGGGCCCAGGTGGACAAATTGGCAACCCTGTTCACAGCTTTTTTTCTTCTCCCCTTTGTATCATAAGAACTGCTAATCGGATCCATGCTGCTGCAACTGTGGTTAGTTATTAACAGAATAAAAGCAGATTTCTTCAAAAGAACGGGTGGGGGAAACGACTATACAAAATTGCAAGGTTGTTAGAATCTTAAATGCACAGCAGTCGATTTTTTTCCCTTATTCTGAATTATACGATGAATACAAGTCTTTCATCTGTCACTATACCCGTTTCTTCAGAAGGCAGCCAAATATTAAGCTTCTCAAACAAAACAAAAAAAAAAAGAATCTTAGAGGAAAAATATTGAGGAGGAATAAGAATGGGTAAGAGAAGGGAAAAATTAGGTTTTGTTTTTATTAATTTGTCCTGGTGAGAGAAATACAAACTGCCTGCTCTGTTTGGTTTCCCTCCCTGCCTTTTACCTTACATCAAAGCAGGGATTAACACAGACTCAGCAGGAAGCTGTGCTGCATTTTCTGTCTGGTGCTCTGTGTGAGTCAGGTTCAGAACCCACCATGTTTTACATAGACAAAGGGTGCTACGGATCTAGACTTCCTGGACAAGCAATATCATGTCAAAACACACGGGCGCCCCTCACCACAAGTGGATGTTTCCAAACCCAAAGACCTTTGATTGTGAACCGGAGCTATAAAGCTATGGAAAAAGGTTTCTTTTGATGAGAATGCCAAATGTTTGCTATGATAGTTCATGCAGGTCGGGGCATCTTTGACATTCACAAGGGGGATCCCTCCCAGATCCTCAAGATTCCCCAAAATAGAAATGGCTTCTGCTTTCAGCCCAGTCACATGTTTGTTCCTATGACTTATTTGGTCTTCCTGTTTTCACACGTAAAGTTGATAAACTTTCCTTAAAGTTTTGTTTTTTATTTAATGGCTGGTTTTTCTAGAAAGAAAGTTTTTATTACTTTTACTAGAATTACTGGGAGGAAAGAATATGTAAACTGAATAGAGCTGGTGTGCAGAGTGGCCAGCCACACCCAGCCACACTGAATGTGCCAGTCAACAGTGGCTGGACAGCATTGGAAGTGGACCTCAACCTTGCCTTAGCACATGAGGCCCTGGGTTCAGTCATTGGCACTGCAGGAAAAAAAGAGAGAAAAGAAAATGAAAGTCAGGCCACACAGTAAAACCAAAAGTCACCCTTGTCCCATACCCCAGAGTACTTAGCAGACTAAAAATGTTACATTTTAATGCTGAGAATCTACTGTATATAAATGTGTTCAAACTCTGGTTTACCTTTTTCTTTATTATTATTAGAGCTTTATAGTTATACATGGTAGCTGGGCTCATCCTGACAAATTCATACATGCATGGGATTCATTTCAGTTCATGATCCCCTCTTTTCCCTCTCTCTTTTCCCTCCCCCACCCATTCTCCTTCCTCTACCCTACTACATTTCCTGTTGCTCATCTATTAATTTATATTTGATTGGTTCTTTATGTTATCTTATCCTTGCCTTTATTTTACTCTAGCTTCTGCATATGAGAGAAAATCTTTGAGTTTCTTAGTTTGGCTTTTTTCACTTAGTCCATTTCCATCCATTTACCAGCAAATGCTGTAATATTATTGTTTTATGGCTGAATAGAACTCTGTTTTACACACACACACACACACCATGATTTCTTATTTCGTTCCTCTGTTGACAGGCATCTGGTTGATTCCATAATTTAACTGTATCACAGCCAATTTTAGCTCATTTGGGAAAATACCAAGGAGTGGGATAGCCTGGATCATGGTAGTTCTATTCCTAATTTTTTGAGGAATCTCCATGCTGATTTCTATTGATTTACTAATCTACAGTCCCACCAATAATGTACACGTGAACCTTTTCCCCCAGGACCTCTCCAGCTTTTATTAACTGTTTGTAATTTTGATCATTGCCATTCTGACTGGAGATAAAATCTGAGTGTGGTTTTTTAAAAAAAAAAAAAATATTTATTTTTTAGTTTTCAGTGGACACAACATCTTTATTTTTATATGGTGCTGAGGATCGAACCCAGCACCCCACACAGGCCAGGCGAGTGCACTACTGCTTGAGCCACATCCCCAGCCCCTGAGTGTGGTTTTGATTTGCATTTTCCTGATTGCTAAAGATTTTGAACATTTTTTTCATGTATTTGTTGGCCATTTGTGTTTCTTCTTTTGAGAAATCTCTGTTTAGTTCTTTTGCCCATTTATTATTTGGTATTTTTTTTTATTAGCTACACATGATCGCACTGATGAACAGAGATACAAAAATCCTTAATAAAATATTAGCAAACCACATTCAAAAGCACATCAAAAACATAAAACAACTGTCTTCTAGATCTTCCAGTTTATTGGAGTAGAAATTTTCAAAATCAGTCTGATGATCCTCTGGATTTTAGACGGGTCTGTAGTGATAGCTCCTTTTTAATCTCTGATCTTGGTGATTTGCACCTTTTCACTTTCTTTTGGCTAGTTTGGCTAAGGGTTTGTCTATCTTATTTAACTTTTCAAAGAACCAACTCTATGTTGCATTTATCCTGTGTATTGTTTTCTTATTCTCAATTTCATTGATTTCTGCTCTAATCTTAATTCTTTCCTGTCTTTTACTGGTTTTAGAGTTGGTTAGTTCTTTTCCTAAGGCCTTGATGAAGCATAAGCTTATTTATTTGGAATCTCTAATTTTTTGTGTAGGCACTCAGTGCTATAAATTTTTCTCTTAGCCACTGCTTGTTTGATACATTTGATACATTGTATCTCTGTTCTCAATTTTTTTCCTAAGAATTTCTTGATTTCTATTCTTAGTTCTTCTTTGATCCATTCTTCATTAAAGATAATATTGTTCAATCTCCATGTGTTTATGTGGTTTATATAATTTTCCTTGCTGTTGATTTCTTGCTTCATTTCATTAAGATCTAATGGGATACATAGGATTGTATCATGTGTTTTGTTGTTGTTGTTGTTGTTGTTGTTGTTTTCATTTTCGAAGATTTGTTTTGTGGCCTAGAATATGTTCTCTTTTGGAAAAAGTTCAGTGTGCAGCTGAGAAACAGGTAAATTCAGCTGTTTGGGGTTGGAATGTTCTGTAGATGTCCATTAGGTCCATTTGATTTATAGTGTTGCTTAGGTTGGAGATACTTTATTGTTTTTGTTTTGATGACCTGTCTGTTGGTGATAAGGGTATATTGAAATCACCCAGTATTATTGTGTTGGGGTCTGTGTCAGATTTAACGTCATGGAACATTTTTTTCCATGTAATTGGGGGTATTGACATTTGGAGCATACATGTTTACTATCATTAAATCTTCTTGTTGGATTGTTTCCTTTACTAGGATGTAGTAGCCGTCCATTTTTTCTCTTATGTTTAATTCTAACTTGAAATATGCTTTGTGAGATATGAGTATAGCTATCCATGCTTGTTTTTTTGGTCCATATGCATGGACTATTTTTTCCCATCCTTTTGCCTTCAGCCTATGGATGTCTTTGCCTATGAGTCTCTGTAAACAGCATATAGTTGAAGTTAAATTTTTTAAAAAATCTTTTGTTGTTGGTAGACCTTTATTTTATTCATTTATTTATATGCAGTGCTGAGAATTGAACCCTGCACCTCACACATGTGAGGCAAGTGTTCTACTACTGAGCCACAGCCCCAGCCCTGGATTCTAATTTTTGATCCATTCTGATAACCTGTATCTTTTAACTGGGGAGTTGAGACTGTTAACATTCAGCATTAGTATAGATATATGTTTGAGGTTTCCTTTCATTTTGGTTTTTTGCTCTGTTTACTCCTGTCTGGATTCTCATTTAGTAGATTATTTTTCTATTGAACTTCCTTTGCTTGGGAGCTTGTAATGACCTGGACATTGAAGTTCAGAAGTCTGTGTTTGGCCTTGTGCACTCTCATTGCCTTGTCATGTGCCTTATGAGGCCTTTTTAGTTTCTGTGCCTTAAGTTCTCTTTTGGAAGGTATCTACTTGGGAAGGGCTCTAATGGTTATCCATTACTCAGACTGCTGACTGACTTCCATGAAATGACATTATATAATTTTAGTATATTTAAGTTAATCAAAGGAAAGGAGATACTGGGGAAATTTCCGGTTTGAATCTGGTAAGCTAGATGAATCATGATGGACTGTCAAAAGTTTCTCTTGTTAATTGGCAGGAAGAAATCACATTTGTAGGACTTCTGGTGGGGCATAATTCTTAGACTGCATCAGATTCACTTTGATTTTACTTGTTAAGTGATAGGCCTTTGTAATAAATCAATCTTGTACTCTTGTCAGAGTTTTATATAAATACACTCAAAGCTCAGACCACAGTAGGGAGAATAGTTAAAGCTTCATCAAGAAGGTGTGCATGGGTTTCTAATAAAGGCATGTGGGGAACTGTCAAGGTTGGGAAATCAGAAGTTTCTTCTTATTGGCTCAGGTGTACACATGTCAGGTCTGCCTCTGGAGTACTGAGTTCTCTCTATTTTCAGAACAAAATGGACTTTTGAGCCCTATGACATGGAGGGGATTATCTCCCCAGACACAGGCTTGGCTTCTTGAATCTGGGAATGCCATCTTGGAGGGCAGAGGCAGGGGCAGAATGTTGCTTTCTTATTTTTGCACTATTCTCATTGGAAGTTGGATTAGCTCACAATAAAGATCTGTGTTGACAGCCCGTCACAGCCACTCCCCACCCCCCATGCCCCAGCAAGAGTGAAAATCTGTTTAAAACACATGGGGCACTCAGGCACACACCGACTAAGTACACACCCACACTCTGCAGGCGAGCAGGTAGCTCTAACCGCTAAGCTGAAGCCTGAGAAGACTTTCTATTTTCAGTGTTGCTTTGAAGCATATCGGAAGTGGTGTTAGTCAAGAGCTTCCTGATTCTGAGCATAGGAGATTTTATTTTCATTTCTTAAAGCAAAATGAAATAGAAGACACAGGACAAAAGAATGCTGTATCAAAATAATTTGTTGACTTTCAAACTTGTATAAGTAAATGAAAAGCATAGGATATTTGACAACGGATTATCAAGACACGTTACGTTTTTCGTTCACATCACGAGACATGCAGATATTTAAAGAAATGCCGAGTGAAATCTTGGCTGCTTGTATTGCAGAGCTGCTGATTTGCTACTGAGGTAGATGAGGCAGTCAGTGATTTCCACAGAGTGGAGTCCTCCGTGCAGCCCACCAGTGCCACTGCCTAACAAAATCAGAATTACCCTTTATCAGAAATGCTCCTCACCAGTCCTTCATGTTTCAAAAATTAAGGGAGTAATTTGAAATGCAGCCCATAGAGAGAATGTATATGGCTCCTACAGCGAGGTTATCAGGACATGAGAAATACATCCTCCAGAAGATCACCAGTGAGTCTGTGGCAGGTAGGGGAATGTATTTCTGGCACTAAAATTAAATCAAGTAGTGTCTGCCATACAGACTCCAGATTTGCTTTATTGTCTATGTCAGGGTTCCATCTTAGATAACTAACTGCATCTTAGGTTGGTGGACTTTTTATTTGTAACTGTAAAAGGAAGAAATACATTTTCTCTGGCCATTACAACTTTTATAAAAATTGAGTATTTCTAGGTCTACTGGAATTATATGGGAATAGGACACTATTATTTAAAGGGGTGAACTGTTTGTTTGCTAGAGGCTGTAAGTACTTCTGAGCAAGTGTTCTTGTCATTTTTAATTTTATAGTTGTATGCAGTAGTAATATAGAGAGGAATTAACCCAGGAAAGTTTTAGCCTTAAAAATAGTTAACATGGGAACCTGTTCCTCTCATGCTTATTCTCACCATCCAATACAGCAGTGGTAAAGTGTGACTTTTATGATTGCACCTGATAAGTAATTGATTTGCTTGTTTTGATCTGATATAAGAGGTGGAAAAATAAAACTGCAAGTAATCACTTCTCTAGAACTTCACCTATTAGTGGACTTGCCATTTGTGTCTTAGGCCTGTGCTTGCATTGAATGCTTAGGAGCCCAAGGCAGCTACACTAGACCTGGCTTGCAGAGGACAGAAACCCCTTTCTTCTTTCTTTCTCTCTCTCTCTCTCTCTCTCTCTCTCTCTCTCTCTCTCTCTTAACTTTATTTATTTATTTATTTATTTATTTATTTATTTATTATTGTTTTATATGGTGCTGAGGATTGAACCCAGGACCTCCAGTGTTCTAGGCAAAAACTCTACCTCTGAGACACTACCCCAGCACAGAAACCACTTTCTTTAATTGACATTTATAGAAGTTTCCTTGTTAAATATGGGGGACTGTGGCAGGTTTGTATGTAATTGCTGCTATTATTAAACACTGTTTGCAATTAATTGGCCTTTTGATCAAGTATTCCTGAATGTTTTTGTACTGATATTATCGTTTAGAACAGGGTCCAGTTAAATATAGCCTGTGGGACAAATTCAGCTCTTCACATATTTTTGTAAATGAAGTTATATTTACACTATTTCATTTATGTATTGTTTGGCTGCTTTTGAACTGTAGTAGCTGAGTTGAGTAGTTGAGAACTTGCAGAGAACAGCAGAGAACTTGGCACCAAAAAGGCTGATATTCTCTATCTGGCAGTTGACAGAAAAGGTTTGTGTACTCCTGATTTAGAATAAGATGAAACGATGTGATTACCAATAACTTTTAAAGGTCTGATTAACTATTAATCTAAATGTACTTCCTGGAGTAACCAGCCACATATTCATTTAACTAGAAACACTTATTGAATGTACACTATATGTTGAGTTCAGGAGACACAGTATGGCAGGGAACAAAATAGGACTCTCTGTCCTCATGGAATTTTTACTGTAGTGAAATGAGATAAATAAACACAGAAGTAAATTGAGAACTACAAGGACTGTTAATATCCTGTCCAACAGTAAGATGCATATAGCTCTGTGCTGGTTAGTAGTTGCTGAACAACTGCCCCGCCATGTTGGTCTATGATGTGCTGGGCTATAATATGTTCATGTTCATACACTGTAAGTTACACTTACTGGATGTTGGCTAATTTACCAAAAACATAACATATAGCCAATTTTCTCCCAGTTCTGTTACATACTAACTTCCAGTGTCTTATGACCCCAAAATTTAGTTTCATGGTTATCTTGATAGAGTTCTTAAAAGCTGTTTTTTAATAAGCAAGATTACCCTTAAGCCTATCTTTGTGTAAAATTGTAAAGAAAATACAGTAAACAGAATCCAAAAGTGTAAGAAAATAATGTACCATTGTCTGGTGGCATTTATCCCAAGAATTCAAGGTTGGTTCAACATTAACAACTCTTAATATTATATACTATAAAAATAAACCTGAGGAGGGAAAATAGTCTTTTTTAACAAAATTCAACACCAAATCAAACACTTAAGGAAGTAAGTAGTAATTTAGAGATGCTTTCTCAACAGGGCACAGTATGAGTATCTTTTAGTTATATGGTGAGAGACTTGGAAGACATTTCCACTAAGCACACCAGTGAGACAAGGAAGACCACTATCTCCATTATCACAGAGCAGTGTACTAGAAGTTGTAAGCAATGCAGTTAGACAAGAAAACTCAAGTAAAGGCATAAAAATGGGTATAGAAGAAATAAAACTCTATTTACAGATGATACAATAATGTGCCTGGAAAAACTTAAGAGAATCAGTCATAAATTGACTCATGACAGTAAAATAACTTGGTGCAAAATGTTCAGTTAGAAGACATAACGGTGGGGAAATCACATTTACAATAGCAACAAGGAAGATTAAATGTTATTAATACTAATAGAGTGTGCAAGGCCTTTTGTATACCCAAAAGGGACTGGGACTCAGGAGGACTTGAAAAAATGAAAGGATTTCCTGAGTTCAAGAGTCATCTCTTCTCCCCAGATTCATTTATAGTTTCATTGCATTCCCAGTAAGAATATCAGGAAGGTATTTTATATCATTAGACAAGTTGACAGTAAAATTCATACAGAGAAACAAACATATTAGAAAAAATTTTTTAGAAGAGTGGCACCTCCTATTAGGAACATTATGGAGATACAGGTTCCTGAAACACTGCTGTGGCAGTGTAAGTTGGTACAGTTTCTGAGGGAAATGGGAAAATGTATGACCTTTTTATCCAGAAACTGCCCTGGAAGAATTAAACCAAAGATATAACTCAAAACTACCCAGATATGTAACCACGGATTTGGAACAACTGAATGTGCTCACAGAGGAGAGTCCCGAGTACACTTTGCAGCCCTCTCACAAAGACTACTCTGGAGTGATTTTTAATGAGGAAGATGTTGTGTTCTGACAGGAAGAACTTTTCCAGGGCATGCTGTTCACTGAAAAAAGCAAAGCCAAAGATACCTGAGTGTGCAAACTTTTGTGCAAAAAGGAATATAGGAAAGAAAACCGTAAACAGTATCAGGCTGGCCGTTCACAAAGGGCGGTGAGGAAAAGGCTAGGAGGAAGAGGAAATGGGCATAGGGAAGGGGAAGAGGAGGGAGGGACACTCACACATTTTTTTTTTTAAACAACTGACTTAAAGCTATCAAAGTGTTTACATACCCCCAAAGCTACAAAGTAATCACAGCCAGTCAGGATGCAGCAGGAACCCTAAATGGAACCCTAACACTGATAACCCTGTGTTGTTCACAGGGATATAGCTTAGTAATCTAAAATGGCTATGTGCATATAATAGAATCAAACAAGTAAATTGATCTAGATAATGAGGGTTGGACTTCTCGCTGTTGGAAAAGTATGAGTAAGAAGGCTAAAATGTACTCTTTAGTTTTGAAATGGAATTCGAAGTATTCATGTAAACTTGTGGTTATACGTATATATACACACATATCAAAATACAAGTACGAGGGCTGTTGTGGCTCAGTGGCAGAGCCCTTGTTTGGGTTTGATCCTCACCACTGCATATAAATAAATAAATAAATAAAATAAAAATAAATAAATGAATAGATAGATATAGATGCAGGTGTATGCATGGGTTAGTTTCCGTGCATGTGTTTCTTACCTCTGCTCAGTGCGTTGGCTGGAAGCACGGCACAGGAGTAAATGTGAGCCAAGCTAGTTCCTGACCCTAGTCTCACAATGGCACTCTCCAGTAAAAGGAACCAGGGCTTCTGGAAGTGATTGATATGGGCTGGGGCAGGACAAATAGAAGATGAGCCTGGAGCATCTGGTGTTTCTAAGATGGAAGAAAATGCTCAATGAAGCAAGGGAGGCTTGTCAACAGGACTCAGGGATCAACCGGAAGGAGCTTCAGTGGCCAAAGCCAAAACAGTTGGAGCAACAAAATAATGATAGTCCTGGGTTTGATTTTGTTTATTTGTTTTACCCATAATATAAAATAAATCCATCCATTTATTAGTTTTCTGCTGCTGTGTAACAGACTGTTAAAAGTTAGCAGCTTAAAACAGCACTTAGTTCCTAGGGTCAGGAGTCCAGGCACAGCTTCATAACTCCGTCTTCTGCTCAGGATCTCACAGGGCTATACTCAAAGTCTTCTCGTGGTCAGTGTTCTAATCTGGACACTCAACTGGGTGAGAATCTGCTTCAGTTTCTTCCAGATTGTAGCAGTAGTCACTTCCTTGTGGTTGTAGGAGTGTATTAGCTTTCCATTACTGTAACAAATACCTGAGATAAATCACCTGAGTAAAAGGTTTATTTTGACTCACAGCTTTCGTTCGGTCTTCAGTCTGTGATAGTTGGTCCCTTGCTTTGGGCCCATAGTGAGGCAACCCAGTGTGGTGGTAGCATGTGGTGGAACAAGCTGCTCACCTCATGGCAACTGGGAAGCAAAAAAAAAAAAGAAGAAGAAGAAGAAGAAGAAGAAAGAACAAACTAGGGACTGAAATCTCACAGTCCCCTTCATAGGCATATCCCCAATGACCACGACTTCCCACTATGCCCTGCCTCCTACAGGTACCCCACCTCCCAACAGGGCCAAGCTGGGAGCCAGGACTTCACCACGTGGGCCTTTCTTTGGAGGACATGCCACATCCAAACTATAGCAAGGAGTGAAGCCCCTATTGTGTGGAACTCCTGTCCTCACCTGGTGACTCAGCTCACACCTTAGAAGCTTACTTTCTAGAAGGTCTAAGCCCTCTGTTGAAGTCAGGCCCAGCCTGTCGGCTGATCAGAAGCCTCAGTTACCTCTGCAGAATCCCTTCACTTCTTCATGAAGGTGTTCGTAAGGCATCATTCATTATTCCAGGAGTGGCAGTCCATCCTTTTGCCATGCTTTTTGGTTAGAAGCCAAGTCAGGTTCTGCCTCAGTGAAAAGAGGGGAATTACAAAGTGTGACTCATTGGAAGTCCTCCCTCCCGGGACGTATCTGCCACCGTGAGTTCACTTGGATATACATAAATGGTCTAATAAATAAATGAGGACACAGTGATTCTGTTCCTCAGAATATAATTCCAATTAATGAATGTAGAAGGAAAAAGGTAAACAGAATTACTAGGAGCACACACCTCCGTAGTAAATGCCTAAACAAGAGTTTTTTGTAACGGTTGCGAATATTGGCTTGTAAAAGTTTGAGGAGATGCAGGATTTGCATACTCTTACATTTGTCCCCTAACATTTATCAGTTTCGAAGAGGAAACAAGGAACTTTAAAGTAGATTTCAGCCTAACCCAGTAGTCAAGGTACACATCACCAGAAGTGGGCCAGCCAGCATCTGAGACCTCCTTAGAACCAGCTAAAGAGTGTGGCATTTTTGTTGAACATGTCCCAAAATGTATTTCAGTGAAATAGATCAGCCCAAGCCAGATTGGGTAGCGTTCTACAAAGTAACTCAGGGGTACTCTTCAAAAGTTGCCAGGTCATAGAACATAAGAAAAGACAGGAGGACTTTTATAGGCTAGAGGACATGGGAGAAATAACTAAATGCAGGGCACAATGATCCCAGAATAAAAGGATGTTTGCTGGAAAATTCAACAAACTCCAAATAAATTCTGTAAGATAAACTTCCTATCTTGATAATCGTATCATGGTTATATAAGATATTTCCATTAGGGGGCTGTGGGCTGTTGGGCTGTTGGATAATCTTCACAATTTTTTCTAAATCTAAAATTAATGAAAAATAAATGGACTTGTTCATTTGTTTTTTTAAATCAACATAGATTTAGGATGAGCATTATAACTCAGCAAAAGTAGAAATTCAGGTAACTTATTGATGCCTCCTTTACTTGTCACATGAAGATTTTGCACAGTGATGCATACATGGTGATTGGGAAGTAAAGTCAGATGTGAGATGGTGGGATTTTCTAGTTCACAGTAATTCTTCTGGCAGTGTTTTACTTCATCATGTCATCATCATCACAGACAAAGGGAGTTCAGGGTACATTTTAAAAGAAACTCAGTTTGAATGTTTAAGAACCGCATAAAGTTGGTTTGCTTACATGGCCATATTCTCTCTTAAAATCAACTACCAAACTTTCTTTGAAAGGTTGAATTTGTCACTGACCTGCCATACAGAAATCCGTTGTTCAGAAGGTGTTTACTTGATTTGGCTGGTTTGAAGGGATCTGAATTCTCTGCTTTGTATGAACCATGCACATGAGTGAGTCTCCTATATCACCTTTCACAGCCCCATTTTCTGAGTTAGCACCTGCTGTATAACACTCTTCGGGGATGAATTATCTCCTAGTAACTGTAGTTACCTCGTAATTAAGTAACTATGAGAAAAGAGAGATCAAAGAAAATGAGGAATTTTAAATGGCCTGGAAATAGCTATCCTTAACACCCAAAGATTCGTGTTTATTTTTCAACACAATGGATTTAATACATGGTTTTTCTCCATGTTCTGAAGGGAATCACTCTCAGAATTGCACCAAACAACTGTGAGTGGTGCTTGGCTGAGGCAGTATTTTATGAGTTGTGAGATGGGCTTCTTACATCCTTTTTTATTTTTCACTTGATATATTGTGTGGAAGGAGTAGCGCCTCGGGCAGGCACAACGTAAGCCTGGTGCCCTGTGTTAACACAGAATTACTGTTTGTTTTTACTGTCCTGAGTCTATGAATCCAGCCTGTCATGCAGAAGTGATCGTTATAATGTAAGCACTTAACTGTCCTGCCGCAGCTGATTCCCTAGGGAAACTTTAAAAGTCCGTGTTTGGTTGCAGAGTGCTTTAAATTTCTAAGTAGACTGTAGATTGTGACTGCAGGGAATTTCTTAGGAACCGTTTGACCCTGCTGTGAACACAGCAGCTTTTGTAGATCTGTAGCCAGTAACTTGCTCTTGAAATTTGTTTTGGTCCAGAATTTAGTTTTTACTTTATATCCAGTTAGTTGGTATTAATACTAATTTACTACAAAGTCTAAGACAAACCAATGTCAAGTAGATTCTGTGCCATTTGTCAGGACTTTCAGCTGCTAGTGAGGGGACTCATGGAAGAGCTCATGTCTCACGGCACCTGTTTCTCTGTGTCTGTCAACTTGGGTGTTTGGCTTTGGCTTTATCTGAGAACGAGCGCAGTGTGGAACACCCAGGACCACTCAGGAGTACAGCCTTAAGGCTTATGTCCACCTCTGAAAGTGAGATGCCTAACCCACCATAAAATTTGAGAATTGTTTTACAGTGATACTTTTAACAGCTATTTATACCTATTATCTAAACTGAAAATTATCTTCCTGCCTCTCTGGCTGTCAGATGACAACTGTTATTAGAGTGAGACATGAGTGGCAGTCCCCAGAGACTCCAGGCCTGAGACCCCATGCTGTAAAAATGGAAGGCATGACACTTGTTCATCCCAATCCCCAGGCCTGCCCCATGGCCTCCGCTGGGGAGCATCAGAGGTGGTCTTCAGGCATTGCCTCCTCTGCACAGTTGTGCTTCTTTTTAGCAGTGTATGTAACTATGGAAGAGTAGGACGTAGAGGAGCAAAGCAGTCAGGTTGAGCTGGCCCTGTCACATGACTGTTCCAGAGGGTGTGCAGAGAGAGATGTTGGTACGTGCTTCTCGCTCCCACCCGTGGTAGCAAGGGGAGAGAGCAGAGCATGCCCTGCGGGTTGTGCTGAATTCAACATTCTTCTTAATCCTAGTGTTTTAGTATTAGAAATGCATCTAACCCTCTGAGCCAGAAAGGGAGCTGAGGGGACCCCCTGCCTTGTGGTGCCTGCGTTTCTGCATCCTGTCTCCCACCTTGTGATGTACTGTCCCTCCTTTATCAGTGGAATAAGTACATTTTCCTTTGTCAGTAAAAAAGTGTGTTTTTCTCTAGTTCACATTCAGAGATTCGTTATGCTAAGGGAGGGACTAAATGAGTGAAAGACAGGATTCCCGTCCCAGGGAGCCCACGTTGATATAGGAAAAAGCCAAACTCATTGAAAGTTACATAGATGCTGTTACTGTTTAAGCAATAAAGATCAAAGGAGATGCATAATAATATTCCTTTCTTTAGTAATAACATATTCCATTGTGTAGTACCATTTTTTATGTTTCTTAATGGAGGTCTTCTGAGTTTGACTCTCGGGTTGATTACAAAACTTTTTAGGAATCTGTTACTATTACTGCATTAGTTGGATATTACCAATGAGTAATTGTTGGCCATTCTACATATCTGCTTACCTATTTGGCTTCACTGTTTTGAATTTTGTTGAATGTGTAGGGAGTGTATATCAAGCTACTTCAACTACAGGTTGATTGATCCATGAGTTTGGGGGCTTATTCAGTAACAAACTGAACTTTTAGCAGGTCTTTTTGGTGAGAACTTTATCATGTTTCCTCTTCATTTTTTAGGAAACAAACGAAATATTACATTCTTTTCAGCTGTGTCTTTTTCTATGTGGGCCGTGCCTTTTGTGACCATAAGAAATGTATGTATCTGGGGCTGGGGATGTGGCTCAGGCAGTGGCGCGCTCGCCTGGCATGCGTGAGGCCTGGGTTCGATCCTCAGCACCACATACAAACAAAGATGTTGTGTCCGCCGAAGGCTAAGAAATAAATATTAAAATTCTCTCTCTCTCTCTTTAAAAAAAAAAAAGAAAGAAAGAAAGAAATGTATCTGTGTCTTGTTTTGGGGGAGGGTTTTGTGTGTATGGTTTTTTTGTTGTTGTTTTTTTTGGGCACAATTGCAGTATTAACGAAAATGGTCCCCCCATCCCCACTTTCCCTCCTGTGTTTTACAGGCAGTCAGATGCCTCCTCAGCCACCTGGGAGCCAGTCAGAATCCAGTTCCCATCCTGCCTTGAGCCAGTCACCAATGCCACAGGAAAGAGGTGAGTCTTCGGTTCACATCCTACGCACTGATCATGCTTTGAGTATAGAAGGCTCATATGAGTTTTCTCACCCATTTGTCTTCTTACAGATAATTTTTTAAAAGGATGCTTATCAGATAAACAGAACTCTATAAGTAACAACAAATTTGGGGAGAAGGGATTCTTTCTTGCAGATTGGATTACATGTTACCAAAGTGTAATTCAAGGCCCAAAGAATCAGTGTGTCCACAAAACACCATGAAGTGTAGTCTGTGTTTGATTGTAGTCTGCGTAGTCCAGCTGGGTGCAGATAACTATGAGTGGCTCAATGTGGACGTCAGTCCTAGTAAAGTGAAGTGTGTGAGCACACGTGCACTCAGGCACACGTGCTGACCTGACTAGTCACTTGTTCCAATAGATTTAATGATAAAATTTAAACTCATATTTCAACTTATCATATAAAATTGTAAGATCTTCTAACTGGAGCAGACCTGAAAGCTCAGTGTACAGTTGAAGAAACTGAGGACTACGTTTGCCCGTGGTTTCCTCACTCCCAGAGTCTACTTAGAGACTGGGCTTTTCCTGAAGCCGCCGCCTCTGTGCTTCACTCAGTGCTGTGTGTCAGCCTGTGGTGCCTCTGCCTCCCCTGCACGGTGGTCCTCCTCCAATCAGCATTCTCTTTTGTGCCACTGCTCCTGTGGTGGTGGTGGTGGTGGTGGTGATTTTAATTCAGACTGGTGTAGACCAGGGCTTACGTCACCATGGGCTGCTGTTCCCAGTCACTTCCCACAGCCTGTGGGTCAAGCTTGTCCACCTGTCCACCCTGTTCCACAGGAGATGCCACTTTGTTCCATGTGGGCCTGGAGGCCAGGAGTTGCCTGCCGGCTAGGTAGCTGATGTCTAGAGGGCTGCTTGAGCCCTGACATTATGATTATTTCTGTAAGGACTGAAGAGATGATGATTTGCTGCTAATTAGACTTATGAGGTTTAAGTTATTTTACATATTAAAAATTCAGTGGCACATAATTTAGAAAGCAGTGCCATTAAAAAGATGGATTAGACTTATCTGTGTATCATTTGTGTTGAATGTTTAGTGGAATAAAGTGAATTTTTCATTTCCTAATACCTTTACTTATTAGCGTTTTTATTATAGTTTAAGGTGTAGTTAATACTTTAATTCCCTTATCAAGATAATACAGGGTGTTAATCATGGACTAAGTTAATGGTTCTCAAACTTTAGCGTGCTTGAGAGTTGTTGCAGGACTTAAAACCCATTGCTGGCCCACCACAGATTTCTGATGAAGACACTCAAAATCTGCATTTCTGACAAGCTCCAGGTACTGTGATGCACAGGGCTAAGGGGCACCTGGAGCAGCGCTGCCTGCAACTCCACAGTCTTTAACAGGCCTCATCATGGTGCGAACCTGAGCATTTGTTTCTGTGCCCTCTTGACGTGCTATATGTCGCTCTAGCCAGGTCCTCTAGGATTACTCATCTGTGTAAGCTCCTCCTTGGGCCCCATCGTCCTGAAGACCTTACAGACATCCGAGGACAGAGCATGCTCCAGTGCCATACTTGTGGGGAGCTTGCTGCTCTGTGTAGGGGGCGGGGGGGGGGCTGACCTTCTGTGCATGGCAGTGGGGACAGGATGGGGTAGAGGAAGCCCTGCATGGAGCATCTGTGGGCCGGGTCTAGAACCAATCTGGAGATGGCTGTCACCTCACTAATTCTCAACAAGGGCCTGTGGCAGCACTTACACTGGCACAAGTCTGTTGATATCACATGTCACAGGGTAAGTGCCCCTTATGTGGGATCCTGGAATGTAGAACTTAGGAGACCAAAGAGAAATTCTGTCAAATCTCCTCAACCCTGGCAACTGATAGGTGTTAAGATTAGGAAATGTGGGGAAGCAAGTATGAGGTCAGGATGACAATGGGGAAGCCTGGTTAATGTGACAACATGGGAAATCACCACAGCTGTCAACGCTTCCTCTGGTTGCCTTAGATGCTAAATCTGAATTGACTTTTTTTTTCGAGGGGGCACATATTCCCCAAACCTTTTCTGAAAGATTGTGCTAGAGACACTATTTGCATTCTCTTTTGTGCTTTTATTGGTTAGATAACCTCCTAAAAAGCAAAACTTCATTTCTTAAAATGACTACTATGTTAAATGATGCGTTGCCATACATGAGTTAAATTTTCTCAAAATTGGACAGCAAAGATCAAAAGAAAATGACTTTATTGTTTGTTCAAATTTAGGAAGAGATGTCAGCTCCTAATAACATTTGCTATGATGGTAAAAATTCATTTTTGCTTTTCCATCATTTGTTGTGCACCAACAGTGGACAGTATAAAATAAGGTCGTAGAATACCCTTCTAGAACATTCCCTATCATTGATTCTTTACTGAAAAGCAGTTTAATTTCATTTATAACCTTATATTTGATATATGTCCCTCTCAAGGAAGTAATAAGAAAAAAAGCAAGAAATAATACAACAATGATTTAGGATCTAGGATCTATTTTCAAAAGTATTTTTCTCAGAAACCGTGGACTCTGATAGATCAGGTAAGAACAGAGCTGATTTCAACAAGACAAAGATGTCAGGGAGACTCCATGCGTTCCCATTTTCTTTAATGTGTCCAGGAGGACGTTTCCTTTCATGGTGTCTGCAAAGGGAGAGCTGGCACAGCTATTCCTATGTGGAGTGCCCCCTTCTTGGTCCTGCCCAGAGTCCTCCTGAGGTGCAGCAGCACTGACACCACCACCCTGGAGCCAGGTCCTTCCAGGTGCAGAAGGCCAGCTCCTGCTCTGCTGTCCTTCCTTCCCACATGATGCTTATGTCCCTGTGCAGGAAGAGAGTTTTATAAACCTCAGGCTGCCCTGGGCATGGGAACCACCCTGGCAAGGTAGGGCAGTGCCCACCCCAACCCATCTCTGGTTCATTACCCTTTTGTGCTTGATAGTTCTGTATGGAATTTTGTCAAAAGACAGTGACAAATCCATCTCCCCACATTAACACAAACGAAAATAGCCCTGAGTTTCTACAGCTTTGTTTCCATCTATACAGGTATTTGTGCATAAATATGAACCTGGCACTCTAGGTTACCAAAGGGGAGAAAGGCAAAGTCTCTTAGCCTCCTTATTCTCTCACACAATGTCATTTCCTCTGTTTTCACCCATTTTCCAATATAAACTTGATTTGATGCTTCGCTGTTGGACCTGTTTACTAATTGAATAAACAAAATTAGTTCAGATTCTTTGGTATTTACTTTATTGCTGATATAAATTCAAAAAAAGAAAGAAAGAAAGAAAGGTCCAAACTTCAGTTTGATGTTCAGTAGTGACATATTTGCCATTGATTTTTATTTTAAACCAAATCTTCTCTCTATAGACCTCATATAACAGTGTTCAGAATTGTTATTAAATCACCTCACCAAAAAATGGAGTAGTATAAATAAGGCTACCTAAGATTAGAGGAACAGTTAGGGTAGCCCTAAAATATTAAAATAGATTTTACAGGAAAATTGTACCTAGCAAGTGTGGATTAGTTTTTTCCTTGTTTCTTAATCTTTTAACATGCGTGTCTTAAAAATTCAAAAAGAGCAGTATGAAACAGCTTATTATTGTGTTGCTCTGTTTTACAAGAGGGCGTGGAAGGAATATGGAGTAATCATCTGAGCAGATAAATAAGTATAATAATTATTAACATTAAAGTGATCACATTTTTAACCCCTATAGTGTGTTAAGCTTAATGAAACTACCAGCTGCCCTTCTGGTTTATTGGATTAGCAATTAGGTGAAAACATTGAAAGAAGACTTATTTATTTGGACAGATGTAGAGAGGTCAGAATTAATTTTTCGAAAACCTTTTAATTGAATTCCCTTTTAATTTTCACAGTAGTGTCTTGTTAAATATTCATGTTAATGCTGGTGGCTTTCTGAAGGTCTGAACTAGATCTGGATTCTCAAAATCAACATAGATTGTTTAACCCTTTTCATCTAGTGCGCCAGCAGGGACTTCCTGAGCATAATCCCACAGTATTTGAATAATTAGAAGGTAGTAATGAGGATTTAATTAGTCCTTGAGATATGCTGGAACACAGCCCCTAAGAACTTTCCCTTTCGGACACAGACAGTGCACAGAATCTATGCTGCTGCAGGTCTGTGATGTGCTGGGAAATGTATTCTGTGGCCAGAGGCATTTGTTTGGCACCATTCTTTGACTGCCAGATCCATACGAAGGGATCCTGGGTGGGGTTTTCCAGAATTATTGAATAGCTTCTCCTAGCCTTCACTGTTGTCCCCCTTGCTGACCAGATGTGGACCTCTGCCGTGTTGAGGCAGTCGCTGTCCTGGCGACATACAGGCTGGCTGTGCCTGCAGGAGAACTGGCTCTTGATGGTGCTGTGGTTGGTGGAGCCGGACCAGTGGCGCTTCCACTGTGGCTGTGGACTGAGAACAGAGATAGCACAATTGTGCATTTGTATGATGTCCTGGAATTTTTTCCAGCCAAACTTAGGGTCTTGGACAGCTATTTGTCAGCAGAATCACAAAAACTTCATCTTTCTGATCTTCTCAAAGTGATGTTTATTGGCAGTTGCATTTTTATAAATATGAATAGTGCTGCTGTCCAACAAGAGCACATCTCAGATGGGGTATGGTCCTGCCTTTTGATGTCCTCTTTGTGTGCTACCAAAAATAGTAAATTAGAATGTCTGTATTTCAGTAGTCTGAGATTTACAACTTATGTATTTTACTTAAACTGATTGAACAGTATATGTCTTCATTATTCTTTTTCTTTTACTATTAACCCCAAATGTTCACTGCCTTAGTATAATTTTATTCCCACCAATTAGTGGTGTACTTTTGTTTCCTTTCAATCTGAATAGAATTTCTCATCAGATTTTTAGTCACATCATTCAAGGATCGCAGATCTTTTCAAAGCACAGAACAACCAAATATTAGAACATTTCTGGTTCTCAAATTTAAAAAGTTTACCATTTTGCCAAAATAGATCATTTGCTGTGATACAGTATTTCTCCC